>NW_027270921.1:0-315000 GCF_040938485.1 Diadema antillarum | reverse complement strand
ATGAAAATGACCGTTCTGTCATCCTTATGATACTGTAAAACACGATATTTTCGCGGCATGAAAATTTGTGAATTGGAGCCGACGACCTTTTCACCGCATGAAATTTTCGCGAGTTGCCTCTCACATTCAATGCATATAGTGTAGACAAGAACTTTTATGTGCATTTTAATTTTGCGAATCCTGGCTCTTGCGAAATTCGCGAAATTAAAAGGCACGCGAGCATTCCTTGTTTTACAGTAGACGTAAATGTTGTCAGTACATGTAGAAACGTGACTGATAAAGCCAAATGGGCATGGAATTTCTTGCAGCAATGTGCACAGGGGATAGGGCAAACCTTGAGGAGTGGGGCTGTGAATTTCATAAGAACCCAAGTGTTCTCAAATCTTCTGTGAATGGTGATGATAGAAAACATTTGTATGCTGATAGGTATACAGATACCCAGACAACAGACAAACAGATAACCCGAGAACATAATGTTCCCTGCAATGTTGTGCTGGCATTACATAGAAGAGGAAATCATTTTGTCTTCCCGTGACTAACAAAAGGCAAAATGTAGGTACAGTATTACCAATAATTCACATCCACAACTCACATCATGCTCTCTCTTATCCCCACAGTCTTTCACTCCAGACATTTCTTAAATTCCATTGACACTGCACATCTTGGTAGGACAAACACAGATTAAGACTTTACAAAGAATGCCATAATGCCTCACACTTCCTTTATTTGTCTTTTAATGCTTTATTTTACATATTTACTGAACTATGTACAGTACTTTTTTTTTTGTATCTCCTCTGTATCAAAAGAGAATGTGACAACAAGTCAAAACATTGATTTTGTAATGTTTTTTCAGCAGCCTTACTGACAGAAACATAATTCCACAAAATTTTTAAAGCTGTTGAATACACAATATATTTTGGGGCAAAACATTTTGCGAGTTACAACTAGTTACATAATTTTATAAAAGGCTTAATTTGCGATCGAGAACTACAGTAACAGAGGAAATACCCCCATGAGGTGAATGACCCTGTTGCGACACAAAGGTGCAGCCCCTCTGACTTGAATCCAGAAATAAATCATGAGATACTACCTCAGAGACTCCAACGCCAAGCTGGGAAGCACCTTCTGATCTGGAAATTCTCCCGCCTGAAACCCCTAGCAAACGGGAGACTCCAAGTTGATGTGCGCAAAGCGCACATCTCGAGCGTGAAGCGCTAAGTTCCTTGCGGCAGGGGTCCAGGGCCCGCTTAAGGGCTCTAGGGTTCTAGATGCTCTCTCGTGCTATCTAAGGCTTATTTTTCAACATATAATGGCAAAAAGTAAGAAATCCTTTCCAACGGGAGACACAGAGCCAGGGCAGGAGAAATTAAATCTCAAGCGGGTGAATGGGAGATTTTGCAAAAATGGGCTTTCGGCGAGAGATCTCCCGTCGAAAGCAGGAGAGTTGGAGTCTCTGCTATCTCCACGGAGCACTTGAATGCTCCCGATTTGGCACAGTATGGTAAGATACTGTTTGGTTTGCTTTCGAGCGCTCTAACACTGCTTTAGAATATCGGTGGACTACCAGATTCACAAAAATAAAAACACCATAAAACATATGGCATTGTCAGTATTATGAACATGACAGGACAATGTTTACCAACACAAATGGACTGTAACAATGGTTACCAATTCGGACATAAATATATTCTTTTATAAAGAATGTGATTAATTTGTCTTCTCAGAACTACATGTGGCATATCATTAGAACTAAAATCTGCTTTTCAATAGCACTGGCCACATCAATGATACAACATTTATGTTATAGAAAAAGACCAGATTTCATAGATTTTAGGTAAATAGTAGTTATTTTGTAAAGTGTGTAATACATGAATGAAAGAGGGTAAGGAAAAAAACGTTTCCCAGGAACAAAAACAGGAAATTGTTTGTAGTATTTAGATATATAGCAGGGAATTCATTTTGTTCATGTTCTAGAATCTTCTCTTTCATTCATTTTTCCCCCATTATGGCAACTGTCTCTTGGTGATTTCACAAACCTTAATTTATCATTTAAAAAAAAAATGAGAAAATAAATTTGTTGTCAGTGAAATCAAAGAGGACTGTCTAAAAATGAAAACTTCATGATTGATTGTGTTGATCTGGAAGTTATTCTGATATTTACATAAACAAGGATTCACTTTTTGTTTCTACAGTTAACAAAATATTTGAGAAACATATGTTCTTTGCTGTGTCATAACTTGCATTCATTCCTCAGTAATGCATGTTAAAATTACATTCGTATTATTCTGACATAATTTTTACCACAATGACAAAACATTCATTTTGCTGAATCACACTTTAAATGATCTTCAGTTGTTGTACCGACTGTTATGCAGATCAAAGCTACCATTGAACAGGCACATGCAAATTTTAGAATACTGATATTCCGTTACTAGTCTCTAAATTGCTGTTTCCGCAAAGAAATTCTGCTGAAAACAAGTTGTACAAATCTGCATAGAACAGCATAGTTTCAGAGTGTTATTGCCCATGAATATAGTTACATAGAATATTCAAAGAGCCATACTAAAATGTTGGCACTCAGTGAAGTGTTTCAAAATAGATAGCCTAAATTTCATCCTGAAAACTCCTGAATTGTCTTTACCTTTGTCGGACCAGCAAAAGCTGAACGATTCTACACAGTCTGCAGCAGACTTTGTTTGCTACAACACATACAAACAGGGATACAGGCATTTGTGACAAGCAATGACAAATATCAAAATAGGTCACTATTTGCTAAATAAATGTAGAGCACTGTCATAAAGTTCAAAAAGTTTCCCGACACTATACCACGCCTTCAGACTCAGGTACAGATGAAATCATAATCACAGGGGAAAAACTAATCATAATCTAACCCGCACTTCTTAACCTCTTTTAACTTGAGGCTCAAGTTAGCTCCTATAAATTTTTTTTGGAGGCCTAGCAAGATAAAAAATGAATCTTTATCTTACTTCTGGCTCACCTGCGACAGCTTCGTGGCCCACTGGTTGGAAAGCGCAGGGCGGATCTAAGCCCTTTCAGATCGACACTATTTACCTACTGAACTCACGATGATTCGACAGGACCACTTTCACAAATCATCAGCAATCATATTTCCAGTTGAACTGCAATAGTACCCACTGAAGATCACAAATATGAAGACAAGAATCAACTAGTTTGTGTGTGTGTGTGTGTGTGTGTGTTTGTGTGTGTGTGTGTGCCACCCTGAACAACAATGGAAGTGCAGCAGTGCGCACCCCATCACTTTGGGGTGGGGGGGGGGGGGGGGAGGGGAGCAGGAACAAATTCATCAATGTTTTCATGGAGGGCTTTTTCAGACAATTGTCTCTTTACCACCATTGAACTCCCTGTGGAATGACAAGGGCATGAGAGTAAATTTTGCTTGAATCCTATATCCAGTATCTTAACTAGCATTCCATCATTGGGTCGAGATTTCAGTTCAAAGAATCTCATCAGTATAAGTGTAGCCAGGTGAACTCAATGTTCAATGTCCAATCTGAAAGGGTGTCATTCTCCTATATCCAACCCTTTCACACCTCTGGAAAGGCGTGCCCATCATACACATGCTGAGCTCTTGATAATCTCATTCAGTCAAGCTAGGCCTGTGCTGCCACCATCTCCCTCGCCACCTGGAATGCTGCCACCAGGGAACCCAGCTGCAGTTTTTCGCTGGTCCCTGCAGCCAGTCGATACCTGTGCACGGGAGAGAGAAGAGCAGCAAACAGAAGTGAATAGCGTGCTGAGGAGAATGTCACACTTTTAACACACGTCATCAGTGATCAAATAACCAAAACAAATAATTCACTGCAGGAGAAGACAAATTGGAGATAATATTTTTCCTATAAGTCACACCAGCCTTGTATGCTTAGATCAGAGAGTAAAGTCAATGCATATTTTCAGGCAATTAAATTTTTTCTTTTTTTCACCTACACATTGCATTCTCTGAGGATTTTTACTGTAAAACCAGAAACTTTCACGAATTGGAGCCAACAGCCTTTTTTCGCAGCATGAAATATACCGAATTGCCTCTGGCATTCAATGCTGATTGTGTAGGCGAAACCTTTTGTGTGCATTTTACTTTTACGAATCCCGACTCTTTGCAAAATCCAGAAAAGTTTCATGCCAGCGAAAATTTCTGGTTTCACAGTACTCAAAATGAGGTTCATGGGCGATATGTCACACACATTTCCTGTATTACTTTAACTTATCTGAACAAGTTTTGGAGTCACCATTCAATTTTCTTAATGCAGCAAAAAAAAAAAACGATGATGCAATATTAATGTTCCACAAAACACAATTTCCCTCTCACAACCAGGAAACAGTTGCTGAGATGCAAATGATGACTATGACATTATGACTTTTGCCATTTGACCTGTCAAAACTAAAACACATAAATCACTTTACCCCAGTCTGCTCACATATACAAAGTTCAAAGTGATTAACTTTACCACTATCATTCAACAGTAATTGTAGTCAAGGGAAACAGAGGTCTAGACACAAACAGACAGATGAAATGAAAGATGAACAGCTGCAAAACTTTAAGTCTCCACGACAACCATATTTTCGGACCTACACGTGGGCATCATGGTACTTACTCAGCGTCAGACATCTTGTCGAGAAGGTAGATCCTGACATTCTGGGGGAATTCAACTGAAGACAAAGAGATGAGAAAATGGGGTAAATCTAATATATTTGATTCTTTTCCATTACTTGATAAAATGTTACAGTTCAGAAATGTTGCATCTTAGAGGCAAAGTCAGTAGAGGGAAAATTAACTGGTCAGAGTTCTAACGGAAAGCTGGCTTATGTTGTCAAACATATAACGTGTAATATTCATGCGTCTTTTCTCTGATGAGAAACCATACATATTCCATCTACACAATGTCTATTCACTCAGTAAAAACTTTATTTTTTTTTTTAAATTTCCATTCCACTTCACTTACTCAGTCCAACAAATTCATAGAATAAACAAGGAAAATATATGAAATGTCCTTAAGAAAAAGAGTGAGAAACCACTACTCAACTCTGTACAAAAAAAAAAAAATAATAATAATAAACAGGAAACTGGCATTGATATGTATTATAGGCACAAGGTTTCCAGGAGCGTACCATGGCATCAGTGTGGCACAGAGGGCATTTCCATTGTTTGTATGCAATGAGTTTTCCCTATCTCAGTTGAAACGTACTGGAGTACCCACCCATGAAACCTCCTTCACCTCAAATAACCACTTCTCATAAAATAGTCTCACCTACCCAGAGCCAATCACTGTTCTCTTAGGGGTGCCTTGTCATCATCATCGCTAGGTAACTGTTTTTTGTACATGCATCCAGAGGAACGTGAGTGGGCGAGACAAAACTGTCTATGGATGTATATTCAAGTTGGGATTTGAATCAATGACCTCCTATGTTAGGATTCAGAGTCTTATCCGCTGTACCACGGTGCTCCTACTTCACACTCATTACTGAATACGCCATATATATAGCGAGTCTAATTTTTGGCAAATCGGTACTTCCCAACAATTTCGGAGTTGTTACATTCGCAATCGTGGAGTACAATAGTGAACAGATAAATGTATGCGTGCACGTCACGTTCATGTCGCGATCAGAGTTGATAATATTGTGTTGTTGACTTCACAAACGGCAACCGAATCAGCAACTTCACGAAGACAAAAATCTTGTGAAATATATGGCGTACTGTATAACACAATATTTTCGTGAATTGGAGCCGACAACCTTTTTTGCGGCATGAAATTTTTGCAAGTTGTTTGTGACATTCAATGCGCATAGTGTAGACAAGAACTTTCATGTGCATTTTAATTTCACGAATCTTGGCTCTTGCGAAATTAAAATGCACGCGAACATTCCTTGTTTTACAGTATACAGCATACTCTCTATAACCTTCCAGACTTACTTCTGTGGACGTAGGTGTGGACTTCCAGCAGGATATCTTGTAATGCCAGACCCTTGATTGTCTTCAGGTGGTTGATGTCTGAGAATCGTAGGGTTAGGGAATCTGCAAAATGTAAATTAACTATTCAAATTGATGAAATTCTTGCACTAAGTTGTCTTCATTGCAACTGATTGACAAATTGCCCTACATCGACGTCAATAAGCACTGAATTGAACAGTGTTTTAGTTGTAGCCATGACAAAAGAAATCATGGGCATATATACATGAGCAGGATCTGAACCTTCGTGCACACTTGAAGGATTAGAACCAGCTCAGGCTGTTGGGTGGAAGCTCAGTGGTCTAGCAGATAAAATGCCTGTCCAGTGATCAGGAGGTCGTAAGTTCGAATCATGCTCATGCATGTATGCCCATGATATCTTTTTGTCATGGCTTCTACTAAAACACTGATTAATTCAGGCCTTATTTACGTTGATGTAGGGCAATTTGTCAATCAGTTGCCATGAAAATTAACTAATTTTGCATGATCTGGAACCACCATCATTCCTACAAACTACTGGTATGATCTTCTCAAAAACTGTCATCTATTTATCTTTCAACATACATCACTGTCTGGTTATAACAAAATTTGAATAAAGCAAAAGATAACAGCTGGTCGCAAGGACTTCTTTAAAACAGGAGTCGCCTGTAACACTCCTCTCATTGTCTGTGGAAAACCCTCCAGAACTATCATTTGCTAGAATTATGCGGTCTTCCATCAACTTATGATATTTAGACGTCGACAGACTGAGAAAAGGATACTGTTGAAGGCTGTGGTGAAGTCTTTGTTTAGCATCCAGTCTACGATGCTCTCAATGTCTGACCTCAGAGGGTGGCCAGTGCACGTGTACACATTCTCCTCATTCACATTCTCGTACGCCATTGCTGTGCTCTGGACATTTCACAGTGTGTGCAGACAGTGAGAGAACAGCGTTATCATTAATCACACATGAAACTGCTACAGGATTTATTACATGCATATATCCCATTTACCTAACCACTCAGTAATATAGGCGAAACATCAATCCTTGTTCAAATTGCCTGAAATTGGTAAACACCAGAGGGACACTTTGCACAATGAGCATTCCATTAGAATATAACCACACAAAAAAACAAAAAACAAAAAACCTACCCAAAACACCAATGAAAGTTGTGAATTTTCTCATTTTGAATGCTCTGAAACAGCTATATCCCTCACAAACACATTTTCAAATTAGATGAGGCTAAGACATCGTGGCAGGACAAATGGCAACCTATGCAGGTAAGGGGTGGGTTACAACTGTCTGCGGCTCATCACATCCTTAGTGTAACTAGAAAATACGGCCATCAGACGAGCTACCTGACCAACAACAGGCACAATAACAACACAAATGCAAACACTAATGCAAAACACCACAAGAATGACATCACTGTTGGGGGACAAAGCCTTGTATCTAAAAACTAGATACATCGCTACGGCTACTGATATGCCTCCGCCATAATGCATGGTTCTCCTAATAGGTCTATAGTACAATGTCTTGACAATGTGTGATGACAGTTTCACACAATTGGCAAAATATTAAAATGACAGGTTTGACACAAATGTGCTGAATGTTCACTTTCCTAGAACTAGGTTCAATTGGATGAATGATTAAAATGTCAGAGTGCAGGTATTTGGGGAACTGACGATTTTTACTTGACTTTTGACCCTTTTATAAGTCTATGCATTGAGTAATTTTGAAGGTATTGAGAAAAAGTATAATTTCAGTATCAAATGGGAAAATAGCATTATCTAAACCTGGCCTTTGACCTTTGACCTCACAGTTCCAAAGAGAATCACTGTTAGGTTGAACATGCATAAATATGTAAGTTTCATGATGATACCTTGAGTTACTTTCAAGATATGGAGGAAAAAGTGCAATTTAGCACTTCCACTTGACCTTTTACCTTTTGACCTTTGACCTTTTGGCAAGAAACTTCCCCAAAAATATATATTGGGTAATACATGCCATACATCAAGTTAAAAAAAAAAAAAAAAACCTTCAGGCATATTGCATTTTAAGGAAAGTGGTGATATTTTGAGGAGCTGACCTTGACCTTTGACCCCCTGACCTTTGACCCATGACCCCCAACTTCCCTAGATAATCACTGCCCATCGGTACAAGCATATATACTAAGTTCCATGAAGATACCTTGAACCATTTGTAAGATATGGAGAAAAACATGAAATTTCAATTTTTTTTTCACAAAATAACCTGTGACCTTTGACCTCTGACCCTGTGACCCTAAAATCCACACAAAGTATTATCCCCTAAGGATATACCCTCATACCAAGTTTGATGTAAAACCACCACATGGTTCTTGAGATATCGACAAAAACAAAACGGGACGTACGGACGTACGGACGTACGGACGGACGGACGGACGGACGGACGGACGGACGGACGGACGGACGGACGGACGACCCGAAAACATAATGCCTCCGGCCACTTCGTTGCGGAGGCATAAAAATGTCAAATGTTCACGACGGTAGAAAAACATTATCGTCAAGCACTGTAACAAATGGGATTTAGGCTTCATTTTGGGGGTAAGACAGCTAGGATTTCGATAGGACATCACGTAACTGATTATCTTACATTTAATTAAAGAAAGAAGAGATTTTCATCAAAATCTGAGACACAAGGTTTTGTCACCTCAGCGACAATATTCTTAACAGACATTTTGTCTTTTTTTCTCTCTTCTTTTTTTTTTTGGGGGGGGGGGGGTGGGGGAACATGAAGATCAATCAGTCAATCAATCAAATGCCCTGAAAACACTAACCTGGAGAATGTTGATGACACGCCTCATGTCTCCCTTGGCCAGTGTAATGAGAGCCTTCTTCCCATCTTCCGTCATATCAATGCTGTAGAATGATGATGACACAGAAAATTGTATCAACATTGGATGTAGAAACTTTTTGTAAACCCTACAAGAAATACCACAGCCTCATTTTGATGTCATATTGGCTAAAAAAAAAATAAATTTTTAAATGACACTGAAGAGCCTGTCATGTTATTGTTTTGACAAAAACTATCAGACATACTGACTTTCCATCGCTACATTTATCAGTGTCATCTAAGCCAACTTCACTGTAAGGTAACTCATAAAGCAGTGTACTAAAGAAAATTGTCTCTGTTATTAGCTTTTATCATGAGTATCAATAGATCTTGTGCAACATAGAGTAAACAAAATATGAGGACGTTCATTTCTCACCAGTACCAAATGGTACACAGAGCTACTGTATACGCTGTTATTTTCACGAATGAGGAGGTCATAGACATTTTTGTGAGATGTTGTTTTAGGGACTCGATGCCGACGCTAATGTAAATGCGCTATCACCCAAGCACATCGAGACATTTGAAATTGCTATCCAAGTCTGATTCGCAAAATCGCAAAAATTAAACCCTCGCGAAAATAACAGCTTATACAGTACTGTAAAACATGATATATTTGCGGCATGAATTTTTCGCGCATTGGAGCCGACGGCCTTTTTTACAGCATAAAATTTTCGCCAACTGCCACTGGCATTCAATGCATATAGTGTAGAAAAGAACTTTCATGTGCATTTTAATTTTGCGAATCTTTGCGAAACTAAAATGCACGCGAATCTTTGCACTCGCTAAATCCGCAAGATTAAAATGCACGCAAACATTCCTCGTTTTACAGTATATAAAAATACTCTATGTTCATGATGAAGGAATTACTTACTGCTGCCCGAACATGTCATGTGAATTCCAGAGAGAACTTAAGTTGGATATTGAAGACTACAAAGGGGGTAAGGTGGCTGCTAGTCCTGTAATCATAGCCAGCAACCCCCCACCCCAAGTCTCTTACCCTTCTTCCCTGACGACATACTCCAGCCTTGGGATTATCTGCTGGTTGTCCAGCGGGCCGAACCTGAAGCGAGTGCAGCGAGACTGCAGGGCGGGGATGATCTTGGACAGATAGTTGCAGATGAAGCAGAACCTTGTGTTCTCTGTGAACTTCTCAATGACTGCAGAAGGAAAACAGTTTTGAGAAAGAAGAAAAAAAGGTTAATGCTTCTTAAACAGATGAATAAATGAATAAAATAATATTTGTTCACTGCTATGACTGGTCGATGAGGGAAGATCTCTATCTTTAATCACTGCAGGATTAACACTGAATCGAAAAAAGGATTAGCACATTTCAACACTAATTGAGTAATATCAGGTACATAGCTACTGAGAAGTATGCTTTACAATATAAGTATGTTTTTTTTAAATCTATTTAGTATGCATTTCTTGCACAATTTTTTTCTGTTTAAACCAAAATATTAATTTTGCCTTCAAAGATATACTGTTCACTGCGCATCAGAATGTCTTGACGGTTTGCAGAGGTTGACAGTTCTGCAGATATGAAAATTAGCTGAAAGCAGGATACTGACATTTTTATTTGGCTTATTTTGTTTGACATTTCATTGAGATGTTTCTTTACAATAAAGAACTTTGTTGAAGGCAATTCTGTTTCCTTTGCATCAATGATGCAACCCACGGCATATACTGTATTTCCTGTCTTAAGTTTCAGCAATTCTTCAATACAGTGAGAAGTTCCACATTTTGAGACTGGGGGACTCGCATGAACAAAATAAACTTTCAAACATTTGGTTGAAGTGGTTAATTTCCAGAATATTAACATTGTGGTCATACTCAGGGAAGAAAAAGTTGAGTTTTTTTTTTTGTCTTTCAGCATTATTCTTGTCTTTCTGTGTGTATGAAAAAATGCAGCATCACTCACAGTAAAAGTCAACTTCAACAACTAGGGTAAAATCAAACAGACAGAGCAGAAAAAGTTTCATAAAAACTGATGTGAAATATGAAAATGAGTAATCTTTAAAATGGAAACAGTTTATTTTGATATCACTCTAATCATTAAAGTTCACTCTGACATGAAGGGGCATTGCACTCTGAGGAGACCAATTTCCAGGAAAATTCTAACAGACCTCTCCGGAGAGCATTCTGAGCGTCGTGGGTCATCGCATCCGCCTCGTCCAGGATGACGAGCTTGAAGCCGGACCGGAAGATGGTCCTGGTGCTGGCAAAGTTGAGAATGGTGCCTCGCACGATGCCGATACCCCTGTCGTCCGATGCATTCAGCTGTATATGGCATCAGATTGTTGGAATGATAAGATGGACAATCAACATCTTGGCAAACACACTTCCAAAATGATTAGTTTACAACAAAGTCATGAATCCACAGCAAATCATAATGCTGCCTCAATACCTGGACTGCAGACAACAGCACCTGTCAGATGACAATCCAACTGATAAATTTCAAGCAGAAATTGTTATGGAATTCTATTTCTGTTAAGTCATCACCATACTGTTACTGCAAAATTGAATGATGCCACAAATTAATTTTGAAAACACCTGGTAGATGTTGAACTGCGTATTTACATGCATATTTTTGTCAGTGCAAATCTTAAAGTATAAATAGCTTTGCAAATGTTTGTCTGTGGTATGCAATACAGCTTAGTTGAAAACTCTTGAAGCAGTGTAAAGAAACACACTGACTTGCAGGGCGCAGGGCTCAACACTAACTTTTTTCTCTGGTCTAAAGTCTTTATATCTGAAATTTTAATTGTCCCAAATAAAAGGAAATACAACAATCCATTTCAAATTTTAAGTGCCCAATTGGGCCACCAAAATATTTTTTTTTTTAAATTTGGCGGCCGACATCAATTTTTAGTGGCCCCCGGCCACCACTAATGTCAGGCCCTGTGAATTTAGTGTGGTTATAAGCACAGAGTTACTGTGTGGTTGCTACATACCTCAAGAACCATTGAGTTGAACTCCTTGGGCGAATACAGCTGCTTAGCCACAGCCAGGATAGTGGAGGTCTTTCCGGTCCCCGGTGGTCCATAGAATAAGAGATGCGGCAAGCGGTCCTCCTTGATGAACCTCTGGACTGAAAAAAAAAAAAACAAGAAGGTGAGAGAAACCAAATGAAAGCTTGCCCTTTAGAGACCAGGGTGAAAAACCAGGTGGAAAATGAATTGAATTTCTTTTATAGTTAGACGGACGACTCCTTAGTAAAGCATGCAGGACCATACAGCTCATATTTTTTTCAAACTGGGAAAAAACCTTGCAAATTTCAGTAGTTTTAAATGCAAACAGTGGAAAACTGATCTGAAGGATATATAATATAAATAAAAAGTGAGCAAAGAAAATGTTCTAAATATTAGTTTCTCAACAGTTTCCCTTTGCTTGCATCTATTACATGTACATATATTCAAAAGTGCACCCCTTTGGTGATCCCATTCATCACCAAGGTGATTACCATCCTCAGGGTATATGTCAGGTTTATGTATGAAGCTTCTAATCACAAGAGCATTGATAATTAACATGTTTCTGGGAAGAACAATGTACTGGGGCTTTCCATAGCTCAGACGATAAGAGCACGGATCGAGCAATCCGGAGGTCCCAGGTTCAAATCTCGATGGAATCCCATTTTCTTTGCTCCTTATTCACTTACATTTCATTAGCAGCACATTTCACAAACTGGAATTCACATTCACAAACTGGAATGTTGCCATCTTTGTGATGCCTGAAAGAACTGAAGCATATTTCCACCTCTACAAAACCAGAAATACATCAATTTCTTACTTACTTGTTGTGATGATCTCTCTGTGAGAGATGAGGTCATCTAGAGAATTCGGTCGGTATTTCTCAACCCTTTGAAAACAAGAAGGAAATATAGTTTGTTTGATAGATACTTTATTTTCTGCAAATCAATATACATTGTACATAAACTGAATAATCGTGAACATGGGAAATATACAAAGTATATTTGAAACAGAGTCGTTTGACTTGCATAAACAATGATATAAAAGGAAATTAATGATATTACAGTATGCATGTCTATGCAGCTGGGATTACAATAACAATATTATATTTAGGAAATGATAATGCAGAGGGCCGCCATTGTAAGCATTGCTTGAAAAGATGGCCGGCCCGAGGAAAAGGTAGGTAGGTAAATTGGTAAACAATACAAATTCTGCTGCGAGGATAGCAGGGGAAAATAAACTCTGATGTGTGAAGGTGGTGAATGTGCGTGCGAGTGCTTGAGAGTGCACAGGGGCAGATAGGCTGGGATTTGGAATGATAAAATTGGTTTGCTGGAAGAGGGAATGACTTACGATGTTGCTACTATCGGGAGACCAACATAAGTCATATAAATTATTCGGGCTTAATTCGTATTTGAAGTATACTGTGATAAAATATGCTTCTTTAAGTTTGCTTTGAATGAAAACAAGGAGGCACACTGTTTCAACTCTTCAGGAAGAGTGTTCCATGTATCCGGACCGTGATGTCTAATCGACTTTTGAGCAATAGTTAATGTTGCACTGTTGCTTGCCTTACACACAGGGGTTAAAGGAAGTTGGCAAATTGGCATTAAACATTTTGGTAGCTTATAGCTAGTATTACTTATAACCCTGATCCTACTTCAGATTTTCTACCACAAACCAGAGATCAACCAAGAAGTTCCAATTTGATAATGTTTATTCCTAGAATTAAAAAAACAAAACAAAAAAACAGTGACTTACACAAACATAAGACAAAAATTAGTCTCTGTTGTGATGTTAATAAATAGAGGTCTATATCATTGAAGCTCCCGGGAAGCTACGAGTGTACACAGGCTAAGGCCCAAGTTTGGCCGAGTCTGAGAAAGCCCTGGAAATACAAGAAGCTGAAAATGTACTCTCATCCTACATGCAGAGGCCATGTAAAAGAAAAAAAAAGAAAAAAAGACAGTAGTCTTTCATCCAGATTTCCGACAAAGATGACGTGAAAGGTCCTTACTATTTGATACCTAGGTCTTCATTATTGCCGACAATGGTCTTACTAGAGCTAGAGCCTAGAGGTCTATCTGATATTAAAGTAAACCTACGTTGCTGCCTACAGCGCAGCAAGGCACTAGTGTAGAATCATGCTGCCTCATGATTCATAGAATTTAACTAGATATACAGTAGATCTATGCACAGCCCAGTCGCTGTATTTCACAGGGTCTGGTCGGGCTACATAGAGTATTATTACCCGTACCATGCATCTGAGCTGTGGTTCTATGAAATTGTATTCCCCTCGTATTACACCCGTGATTGCGCGCCAGCAGGGAGAAGAGGGGTAAATTTCTCATATTCCCCTTTTTGGCAAACGCCGAGGGGAATAAAGCATCCGGGCACTTGAGCTCCCAGTCAGGAAAATTTGCTGTTGATGACAGTAAATTTCTCGCGGACTGGTTTTGCGACAAAGGGCAAATTCCCATAAGTTAACACGTAAAACTAAAGGACGATCGCTGTTACTGTGTGAGCTGGCTGTTTCTACGCTCGCCACATACCTGAGTTCGCGACAGAGGGCAAATTCCCATAGATTAACACGTAAAAATAGAGGACAATCCCGGCGCCTGTGTGAGTTCACTGTTATACGCGTGCCGCGTACCGTGAGCTAGCAACTTCCCAATTCACGGCAATAATTTTTCCACTCGGCGCCAGCTAGAGCTCTTACTTCACTTCATTGCCCGCTACATCAAGGGGATGTAGCGCGCAATGTGGTGCAGTAAGAGCTCTACCTCGTGTCGAGTGGAAAATTACAGTGATTTGGGAAGTAGTTGTACAAAGTTTGAATTGTAATGATTTAATTTACTCCTCAAGATGACTGAAATGGGTCATAACAATGATATGGACTGTCTACTTTCGGGGGATACGACATTAATTGCCCTCACTAGAATTGTATTGCCCTCATCTTCGACTCGGGCCATACAATTCTAGTTCAGGCAATAAATGTCATATCCCCTCAAGGCCAGTCCATATTATATTACTAGTAATTATTAAATGGGTTAGTCAAATACCGGTTAGTGATTGGCTAAACACAGTCACGTGATGGGGGCACATTGGCTATGTTTGCCCATGGGCAGAACATTTTTGTAATGTTCTCCCATGGGAAAACATTTTCACATAACAAATGACAAACGATACCAATCGATTGATCATATTTTTCACGCAATCGATAGGATAAATATGCCTATTCCATACAATTTGAAAAA
This sequence comes from Diadema antillarum, assembly GCF_040938485.1. Taxonomy (NCBI): domain Eukaryota; kingdom Metazoa; phylum Echinodermata; class Echinoidea; order Diadematoida; family Diadematidae; genus Diadema; species Diadema antillarum. The sequence continues at coordinate 299,940 of NW_027270921.1, read as the reverse complement.
ACAGATGACCGATTATTGTAAATGCGTACGAAACTGTGATTTGAAGCTTTATGAAGGACCCGCGCACAGTGAATTTTGGCTCTGCGCGAGCAATCGAGTGCGTTGTGCTGGTGCAGTGGTGGTTGACATTGCAAACATGGCTTGGGTACTGTAAAAGTGGATATTTTCGTGCAACTTATTTTTCGCGCTTGGCCGGGTGAGAAGAGTTTCGCGTGTTTTCAATTCCGCAGAATCGAGACATCACGCACACACACACGAACACATGGCAAGCAAAAATATTCGCGTGCTTTTATTTTCGTGCTAGTTTCTGGTTGCGCGAAATGCGCGAAAATTTCAACACCGCAAAAATTTCCACTTTTACAGTATTTGAACCCAGGCATATAACATAACAGATGACTTTTGTTGTTGGGAATCCGGGAACATGTACGCGTTACGGTACCAAACATTCCACCGGGCACCCTCATGGGCTCAGGGTTTGAAATGCAATTTCGGGAGGCTATAAGTCCCTCAATAGCATTTCAAACCCTTCGGGTGGAACATTCGGTATGTTCCCTCCCCCGCAAGTCATCATCTACTACTATTAGTATATAAATAATGCAGTATGTGTAGAACAACAAAGTGCCCTAGTCCCATGCTCGGTTCCCGCTGTTAGTTAAAAATAGATACCACGTTCGTTTGTCAACATAATTACGATAAACATCCCCAATTACCGATACATCAATTACAGCTGCCTTCAACTTACCAGGGAAGATTTTTGTTGGCGTTATCCCTACTCATTTTAATTGTACTGATCGCCCTGCTCTTTCTCGCAAAAATAGTCTCCCACTTGTCACTTGAAATAACGTCGGATGTCAACCTTCGGAAAGCAGAGCAAGGGCAAGGCGCTAGGATCGCGGCAAGGATCAGACACTGGTGGTATGTACGTTCGCTACCCGGTGAGGCAGGGGTACAGTACCGGGCCGAGAGTGGTGGGTATGGTTGAGTCTGCGGACAGCTCACAGCGAGATACGGGCTGGGGGATGTACACATACACATGGTATGAACTTCGCGCGAATCTTTAGTATGACGGATGAAGCCATTTTTAAAGAGGGGTAACTATATAAAATGTTGTAGCTTCTTGTTGTATTTAAAGTACATCCTAAGTAATATCAAAATAGATTTGAAGGAATAAGATATCAAAAAATTATGAAATTTATGTTGATGTATGGATTTTGTGAATTGAATCATCTCGAACGAAATATGTATGTTCTACACATCTCTATGAGTGCCTCTGATTCGCAATGCATCTTTCCATAAAGAGCAAGAGCGCGCGCTCAAATAAATTGCTTTTCAGAACAAGGCGGATAAGAGTATGGCAAGCCATTTGCTCAATAATTCCTAAAACTGAGTTTATCGCCGATAAAGTTTATCAGTCGATAAACTTAAAGGACAAGTTCACCTTCATAGACATGTGGATTGAGTGAATGCAGCAATATTAGTAGAACACATCAGGGAAAGTTTGGGGAAAATCCGACAATCCGTTCAAAAGTTATGAATTTTTAAAGTTTCTGCTCAGTCATGGCTGGATGAAAAGACTACTATAGCTTGAGATGTCAATTAATGTGTACAACGATATAAAGAAAGAATAAAGGAAATTCAACATATTTCCATTTTTCTTGCATAACAAAAGAACACTCGACTTCTCTCTTTCAGAAGGCAGGAGGAATGGTATTACCCTTAACATACGTCAGTAACAAGTCAAAGGAATGTGTACTTTATTCATGAAGTAAAGTTTTGTGAAATTCTCTTTTTGTTTTCCTTATATCGTTGGACGCATGTGACATCATACACTGTAGTAGTCTTCTCATCCAGCAGTGATTGGGCAGATACTTCAAAAATTCCTAACTTTTGAATAGATTGTCCGATTTTCCTCAAACTTTCACTGATGTGTTCTACAAATATTGCTGCATTCGCTCAATCCTTACGTAGGCCTACATGAAGGTGGACTTGTCCTTTAAATTTTCTAGAGAAACTCTGTTTATAGAGTGAAAAACTAGATTCATCACGATTAACTTAGTTTTTCATTTGATAAACAGAGTTTGTGTTTTTTTTGCTAAACAAGCAGAGTTTCTTGATAAATCTAGTTTTTCGCTTGATAAACTTGGTTTTTAAAACTCTTTTATCGAGTGGAAAACTAGATTCATCACGATTAACATAGTTTTTCACTAGATAAGCAGAGTTTCTTGATAAACCTAGTTTTTCGCTCGATGAACAGAGTTCATTGATAAACTAGGTATTTTGCTCGATGAAAAGGGCTTTTCAATATTAAAACTGAGTTTATTGAAAAACAAGTTTAATGATAATCATAATTTTTTTCAGCTTTGAGGAAAGGGGGCTCCTGTACGGAATTAGCAGGATCAGGACATGGAGCTCAGCTACTTGCAAACTTGTGACTAGTCGCGACACCAAACATTCCATGTGGAATCATTCTTAAGTGCACTTTGTCCGTGTAGGCCTATACATGAAAATGTTGGATGCAGTAAATCCTCACTGGCTCAGTCTCATAAACAAATTACGGGAAGTGAAATATGTCCTCTTTTTTTTTACAGAATTATGTTGAATCTTTATTGATAAACTTAATTCATTGCTTGATAAAGGCCGCATTTATAAGGTCTTTTTTCTGGCTAGAAACAGCGTTTCAAGCCTCAGCACTTTTCAAAAAAAGTGTTTCTAGCAAGAAAAAAAAACCAATCTTATAAACACTAACTTATTGTAAATTTAAGCAGTGTTTTGAAACACACAAATTACCAGTGTTTGAAAACAGTGTTTCTCTACAACCAGCGTTTTGAAAATCTCATTAACACATTAGTCTACTCAAACTTGCCTCACGCAGAATGTGCTTCCGGGTCAGCCAAAAGCGGCAAGCCACAATATGCGATATTATATGCAAGGCAATGCACTGTCCAGTCGTCCTCGTGCATGCTGCAATGGGTATTAGTCATTCACCATCACGACCAGCATCATTAATCACTGAATGGACATCATAAAAATACACATGTCTTGAATTATCGCCCTGTGGGGCTGGACAATGACACATGCACAGTCAAATAGTCTTCAACTCAGCTAGCTAGTAATAATATATTAATAAGGTCTCATTTATCCAGGGTAGCCTCTTCAGCGTTGCGACTGCTCTACCAGAGGGCCCTGCCATTATTATTACCCCAGCGTTGCCAGGTACCCATTTATACAGCTGGGTCGAGAGGAACATGGTGGGTAAAAACATCTTGTCCAAGGACGTAAGCACTGGGCGGGACTCGAACTCGGGTCCTCCGATTGGGAGTCAGGAGTCTTGTCCATATGCCACAGTGCCCCCAGCTCATGGTGCTCAGTTCGATATCGTGATCGAAAAGCGTGCGCCCTGTTTGACCTTTTGCGAACAAACTGCACAGAATGAGCTGTGCAATGGCACAGTCCGAGAGAGCCCCAACCACAGAACTCTTATTCTGTGGCCCCAACACGCTCGGGGGAAACGTCTCATAAACGCTGATATTGTACTAATGAATGCTGTTCTGACAAAATCTTCTTTCTTATCAGTGTTCCAAATCAGTACGTGTTTCAAAAGTGTGATTATCGACACGCAAAAGCTTATGAACGCGGCCTAACACAGTGGGTTTTCTCGAAAAACTTTAGTTTATCGGCGATAAACTAAATTTCGAAATTATTGGGCAAATGGCGCGCCATAAATGCAGACACCTCTACACACATACACCGTATATAGTACACACACACACACACACACACATACCCACACGCACACACACACACACTACAGCGGTGATGTTCGAACTACAATGTACTATAGTGCGTATCAAAAAAAAAAAAAAAGAATAAGAAAAAAAAAGGTAACCCAAATTTTGTAGGGCTACCATTTCATAATTGTCAGCTCTGGAGAGTGCAAATTTGATTGTGTGGAAGGGAGAACTCTTCCTCTTTTCATTGATACCTAATTATGTTGACAAATGTCATGCATGACTGAGCACATGAACTTTAAAGACAATAACTAACCACCCGAATAACGATAAATTGCACTTTTCCAAGTTCGAGTGTTATCGTGAAGGAAGAATGTGTCTCACTGAATGGATGGGATCTGTCAATGAAAGTGGTCAAATTATCTGGCCAGCCTGCGTGACTGCAGGTTTGTGTTTAGGGTTTCTTATAACCTTTTATGGTCCATAACCTCGAACATGGCCACTGTTGTTGATAACTTGGTCACTTCCACAAATGCTAACCCGTTATTCATTTCCTTTCTTCATATTCAAGACATGGTTTGTTGCAGCGAGCTATGTGTTGAATATGAACAGAGAAAAATGGACTGTGTTAGTTGGTCTAAGCTTATATTAGTGGAAGTGACCGTGTTATCAGGCCGATGGCCATCTTAACCCTAAAAGGGCGGGTTGAATCAACTCCCCCCCCCCCCCGACATTTTTCGCGACTATTCCGCCACGCGAAATTTTTTGACCGCGCCATTCGCTGACTTTTTACTTTCAAGTCTCGCGCAACTTTTAACACCATTTTTTCTAAAGTCGTGCATACCGTTACGACGCTGCATGTCCTTTTATACATGCCTTGTGAGACCGAAAATGGCTCAAAAACGTGATTTTGTGTATATAGTCTATGCAAATGGAGTTCTCACCTTATTCATAAAGATATGATTTTTCACTTTCATAGGCTGAAATCAATCAATTTCAGCATGATTATTCTTGAAGTAGGTTCTGTCATAAATTTCGCGAAAAAAAAGATAAAACAAAAGTCGAAAAACAGAGAAATACATAAGAAATTCATAAAACAATAAAATACATAAGAAATTAATTTTGATACCAGATTTTTTTCAAGTACATTGTTTGGAATGCTGCAAAGAATGTTATCACCCAAAATTAGGATTCTAGGAGCTTTACTTTCTGATTTAGAGCAAAATGTATGATTTTATGCATATACAGGGTATTAGCATAATTAATTGATATGATTAAGATTTTTTTTTTTTTTTTGGGGGGGGGGGGGGGGGGAGGGTTGATCCCCCGGCCACAGAACACGCCAAAAAGGCCTGGTTATGCAGGGCCGGCGGAGCGTTTTCAAAAATGGGGGGAGGGGGGGCACTTCCGGGTTTCATGAGCTAACAAGCAAAAAACAAACAAAACAAACAAACAAACAAACAAACAAAGGCCTTAGCGCCCTTGCTATATTACTCTTTCGCTCTTTTCCTTACTTTATCCCTCTGTTGTTCCTCATCTTGTTTGATGTTGCCTCCCTATTCATAATTTTCCTTCAATGGTTGCCCCTTGGTCCTCAGGATAATTACCACCCGGTACTGACCCTCCTCTGCCTTTTGTCTGTCCACCCTTCTGCTTTAATCCCCTTCCCTTTACTGAGTACTTGTTTGGCTCACAGAACTCGTCCGGTACCAACGGTGGGGCTAAGGCTCCCCCTCCCCCCTTAGCCCCACCGTTGGTACGGGACTAAGCAAAAATTTGCAAGTGTAAAAAGCCCTTTACACTCTTGTAGAGTTCTGTGGTTGGGCTCCTTGCCCATGACCTCCTACCCTCTCCTTTTGTTTTCTTTGTTTTGTGTCCCTAGCCTGTCCCTGACTAGACTGTTCTTGTTGTGTGAAGTCCATATTGTATGTATATATTGTACATAGTTTTCAGGCTGAATTTTCCAGTCTTGTGTATCTGGTGTTTTTTCGTTTTTTGTTTTGTATCTGTAAATAGGAGTTTCTGCAATTTACAAGCTTTGCTTCTCAGCAGGACTCCTATCTTTTCCACCTCATGTACTAGTATACAAATATATGTTAACTCATTTTAGCTATCTGTCATGTTTGTGTAATCATTGATTTCTTGTCTTCACCCAATACCGAGGTATTACAATTTCTGTAATTTGTTTTCTTGGTGGAATTGAACAAATAAATTGAATTGAATTGAATTGAATTGATCTCATCCATTCAGAGAGACATTCATTGTTCCCTCGTGTGACACTCGAACTTGGTAAAGTGCAATTTGTCATGTGCTCAGTCATGTGTGACATTATTTTGTCAACATAATTAGGTATCAATGGAAAGAGGAAGAGTTCTCCTTTCCTTACAACTAAAATTGCACTCTCCAGAGGTTTTAGTCATGAAATGGTAGCCCTCCAAAGTTGGATTATCTTTTTTTTATACGCCCTGTAGTACTGTACAAATGATTCACACTTTTGTTACTTGGGATGACACCCACGCATGACGATGAGTCGGTGTGGCTCGATCTTTACATTGTACTACTTGCGTTACAAGCTGGCGCTATGCATGCAGGTCGGAGCCGTCGTACACTGGCGAACAAACGGTGATGCACTGTGTGTGCGATGCGATGTTTGGGATTGGTAATACAGTTTAGGTTGGTGCACAGCGCCTGCACACACTGCGGTACTGACTGGCAACGTATCTTTTCACGACACTGCACTAACCACACACTCGCGATCGCAGCTACTACCGCTCCATTATCTACGCGCAGCCTGCTAGCGCTAGCGGATAGCCAGATCAGCAGCGCAAGTGTGTGAGGTGCATCGACTATCCATAGCCTATGAATGACATGTTGCTGGCTGTGCAGACATCAGCCACCTTTTTATCTTCGGAGTGAATATAAAAGCGGTATGATGGCTTGCGATGTGTAATCATTGGACTTCTACTATGTTCGTTTTCTCCATCGGCATACATGTGGCTTAATTGGATATCTTACTGCCCAATCGCTCACTTTTGAGGAATTTATAATGTCTACGGAGTGCCTAAAGGCCCTGGAAGATATCCAGTCCGTCATAGATGGGCGAATCGACTATTTGAATGGCCTACGAAAACTCCCTTCAAGCGACCTCACGCAGAGTGAAATGAGTCAAGTCGAAGTAAGTCAGTGTGTGTAGTTATAAATGATCTGACTTGTCTGGTTGTATCTTAAAGGCTGTGTGAATTGTGATATTTTAGTTGTCGGCAGCACAATATGGCTGCAAGATGGACAAGGTATTCACGCATCTTTCCAGGATCCAAGAAGAGCACGTAATTAAGCCAAGAAATACCGTATGCTTGTGTGATCTTGTCACGGGACCTTTCATGACCTTTCCAATTTCTCTCATGAGAACCCCACTTTTTACCAGTGGTAGGCTGTGGATCCGGTGTGTGTTGCTTGCATGTTGTCACCATCTACTGTATTTGGTTAGAGTAGGATGAAGCGTGTGCCGTGTTGGTAATGAATGCTGGTATTGTCACTGATTTTGGATGAGGTTTAGATGTATGGAAGTCAATAGTAATCATATTCATAGATGGTTAGTCTTGATGTGCAAACTTTGGGTTATGTGAAGTTACTGTGCAGAAAAAACAAAAACAAAAAAAGTGTGAAAAAGTATTTGAAGGTCTCCTGAATGAAAATTATGACAGTAGGCCTGGTGCCTATAATGTAAGGTCACAAATACATGCTCTTCTTTGAGGTACAGCCATACATTGTACATGCATCTTTTTTCACCATCCTGCCACACGCGTGTGACTGTAGCTGTAGAGTCTATGATGTATTCATGGCCCAAGCAAGTGGCTGGATTGGGATGAAGCCACATCAGTGCACAATATAGGCCTAGTCTAGAGTTCTACATCACACACCACCATCACCCAGGGAGATGATTAAACTTTACTCCTCCCTGCGTCACCAAGAAAATAACTTCATTTTTCACACAAGTTTATATTTCTGGACCACTTCATTATTTTTTAGACTGATTTCCCCACTTCACTCTTGATGTGTTTTCTCTTTTTCTCATCTTGACACAGATGTCCTGATCATATCGGACTCTAGGTTTTTTTTCTATTATAATTTGAGCAGAAACTATTTTCTTTTTGACAGCATTGAGGCCACGTTCGAGCTTTAAAAGAAACCAAAGCAAATTAATTCAAAGCATCGGCCTAGAGAGTATTACTGTACCATATCATGCCTGATTTGGAATGTTTATACTGTAAATGTGCTGTGCAGAGAAAGCATACAAGTGTATCTCATGTTATTTTTAGAGGTCACACGTTTTGTGTAGCAACAGGGTTACGGCAACTGGCACTTTTTCGCTACTTACTACATAATGTACAGTGGTAGTGTCCTGAACAAAGAGAATTAACACAAATAATTACTGAATTAATCAGTGTTAGTAGCCATGATAATATCATGAGCATACAATGTACATGCTCGGGCAGGATTCTAACCTAAGACCTGATCTCTGGACAAGACGTCTGCCTGTCCAGAGATGTACGTTGATATTATTGTAGGGCAGTTTGTTAATCAATTACAATAAAAAACGTCTCGACATTCTCCTCATGCCAACTTACTTCTGGTACAGTTAAATGGTACACTTTTAGAGCATAGCGGAAGTGGTCCACTTTTGGCTCGGTATGCACGGTAGTGTATGCACAGGAGCATTCAAGTGCTCCTCTGGTGCGGGTATATTGAGGAATAATATGCTTCAAATAGGAATCTGAATCTGTTTTTCTTGCAAACTTGCTCTATAGACTCCGTAATAAATATAAAAATGTAAATTAGTATCAAAGAGTGTAGCAGTTTACGCATTGAAACTGTCATCACACAGCTGTGTTCAATTCAAATGGACAAAGGGAGATGGAGTGGAGGAGGGACCATGTCTGCAAAGTTTTTCCATTCAGTAGATGTGTGACATGATCTTTGACCTTTGCATGTATTTTAGTCATCTTGACTCTACACTGGAGGAATAAATTGTCTTTATTTGTGTGGTTTTTTTTTAGTTGCTGCTGTTTTGTAGAAGATGTACAATGTACAAGATGGCCATAACATGTAGCAGGTGAAGTGTTAATAAACATGGGCAAGAAATGAAAGTGAAAGAGTAAATTGACTATACATGCATTGATGTGTGCCTTTTATATACACAGCTGTATTATATGAATAATTGAGTAAAAACTACAAATGTATGGTTTGTTGGGACTACTGTAATTAAATGATGTTGTTTAGTTGGTAAACATTGTTAATGCAGATTCTCAGCAAGTTTAAATTCACAACGATCTTTCAGTGAAGGTACTATGTGTACACTGTACATTGTAGTCTCTAGTGTTTTTGCATCATTGTCATTACGATTATTATTGTTGGATAGAAATTCAGAGTCCTCAAACAATGAAAGAGGGAAAATTGCCAAGAAAATGTCAGGTTTTGACAGTTGGCTAACACAGCAAGGTACACCGTAGATGCAAAGTGAACATTTTCTGGGCAGCATACAGCTGTACTTCTTTCGTGTTACTGCAGGAAATGCACGGTGAGTGTTGAAAAGGCAATACCTGAATGTGTCGTAAAAGTCATAAGAACAGCTAATACCTGTCATATTAAACTCATACATTGTTATACTCTTGTATATAAAAGGAACCAAGCTGAAGTCAGCATGTTGTCTTTCACTTCAGACCAGAATTTTGTGCTATACCCATCAAGTACTCCATGTGTTCTGTAGAACAGTGCAGTTCATTGTCTTAGATCAGGAACTGTACTAGATCTGATACATTTAATGACATTTTCCAGCTCTTCAAGCTACACCATACAGTGTAAATCTTTTTTGCAAACTGTTTTCTTCTTCTTCTTCAGATTGCACATCTAGACTTGAACTCTCATAAGATAATCTTATCTATCTATGCAGTATGCTGGTAGACATTGCTTCATTTTCTTTTTCTTTTTTCATTTTCATAGAGTAAATGATCGTGTAAGAATATTGACCTCTCTTCTGGAATCCATCCAGTGTCATAAACCAGGGTCCTGTAGTGATTAAAGGTACATGTACTGTATTATGATATTTGGTTACAAACAGTGGTAAACTGTGGCATCGAGCCGAAATCGTGAAAGCTCATTGTCTGTTACTGCAGTGGGTTTTATAGTTGCTCCTAAGTTTCCATTGTAAAAAGTCTGTAAGGCAAGAGTAACCTTGAAAACAGGTCATACAAATCTAGGTCTCAGAGTTCCTGAACTTGGCAGTATAATTTAAGCATTAACTGGAACTGTACCTGCTTTCTCCAAGTCATTATTTTTATTTGCAAAAACCTCATAATTTTTGTTACAAATTGATGAAAAGGTTGTACCATATTTAAAAGAAAAGAAGATATTATTGAACTTGTTTTATGTTAGCTGTAGCTGCAAATTCACATTTATATAAACCATTATTTTGGTTGGAAAATAGGTCAAAACATTTGAACAAGCACGTGCATCGTGTTACACGTGTAATACCGTGTACTATATGGTGTAGACTCCAGAGGGTTATTCACAGGAAAAGACAAGGTGTGCAGTGTACATTACAATCAGATATGTTTTCTGGTACACATGTGTGTTCTGTTTTTCTTTCCCAGATTTTTTTTCTTTTTTTTTAATTGGATGAGTTCACATTATAAATCATACCATCTGTAGTCTACAGAAAGTCCCTTCATTATTTTATTTCTTCTCTGTAGGTTTTCCTTTACTAGTGAAAGTCAATATCAGAATACATACGAATTATTACGATGTACACTGTAATATTGTATACAATTGTAAATGTATACATATACATTTACAATTGTAATTCCTCATTATCCCTTTGCGGCACACACACAAAAAAGACTTGTTTCGCACTGCATTTCCTTCCATTCCAGACCCCTTGTTATAAATACAAAGTAGTGTTCTAGTAAATATTGTCAAATTTGAAGCTTCTCACAATACTGTTTTATTCTAAAGGAGATAGTAATTAATGTGTATAGATGGGGGGAAAAAAAGAAGATAAACATGGCAGCCGAATTGCTTTCAATCTGTATTTTGTTTGAACTGTAAATCACACTCATAATCGCTGGTCCCAGACAACCAAGTTAATGTTGACAATCAAGAATGTAATACAAAACCAAGCTTTCATTTCATTTCTTGTAATCTGCCACCACCCCTATGACTGAGAATTGACAATTGCTTCATTAATGTTATCTATGCTCTAAAATAGTGGTTTTGGTAAGACTGATGTTACTGCATGGAGAATACAAGGTGTAGCTTTTTTCTTGTCTGTGTGTGTGTGTGTATGTGTGTGTGTGTGGGGGGGGGGGTTAGTGACAAACAGAGGACATTGACCTTATTACACTGCTATCAAACTTTCACATCTTCAGTGAGCTTGCTAAACAGTCACAATAAATGGTGTACATGTACCTTGTTCAGAATGCAAACTCAAGCCTATCCTGCTATTCAAATGCTGGAGCCATTTGGATTTACTGAATACAAATTGCAATGTACAATATGCTGTATACAATTTATTTTATCTGTTTGCATGCATTTTTTTTTAGTATGATATTTCACAAATAGGAACTTAGAAGACTAAGTACATTGTACTTGCCTTTGTATGCCACAAGAATAGGGCGGTCATCCGTTGTAAGTTGTAAGGTGACATACATGTACAGTACAGTTCCAGTACGGGAGTATGACTATGAACAAAGACAGGTGAACACATAAATGATGCACATCTTCATGAACATTCTGTGTGTCAAGAGTCAATATCAGACACTTCTCCGTTGTGTGTGTGTTTTGTTGTTGTTGTTGTTGCTTCTAATATCTACTATTGATATTATGCAATATTTGAAGAACTGTGTGATTCACCCCAGAGAGATTCACATCACAAGGTTCATGCACCACAAATAATTGAAACAGAGTGCAAGCATCTACTTTTCAGTCCTTATGTATTGAGCCAGGACCACTAAGCATCATGTTCAGGCAAGGTTTATGCCAAATATACATTGTACAAAACTCCTGCCCCACAAATAACATCATGAATGAAGGTTAAAACATCAGAATAACATTACCAAATTACATCTAGACAAGATGGCATTTATACATTTTTCTTTTTTCTGAGTGACAATAATTGCAGTCTTTGCATCAAAAACAAGATGATAGTACAGTGTAGTTACCTGGTTGTTGCATAGCTACTGTCACAGTAACTGCAATTATTGATAGGTTGTACATTGTAATTGTGATGAGTGACTTTTTATTAGCCACAGTACAAAGTGTAGTTTGATTTCCACGACAAAACCAAACAAATAAGTTTTTATGTATGTAGATGGCGTGCAGTCAGGTTGTCTTTCAATGCAAAATTATACATTTTACACAAACAATTATGGAGGAGAACCATTATCTGACTTCAAATTAAGGGCTTGGGGGTTATTTGAGATCTCTGCTTATTAATGTACCCTTGATTCAAGAGAAGGTGTTCTCTTCTGTATAGAGTGTTTCATGGAATGAATGTACTTTTATGGTAGTGTCATTCTTTCAAAGTCTAAACTAATATACAGAAAATGAAAATAGAAATAAGACTTCCGAGAGGGAGAATTACACAGAGAGAACAAAGATACAAGTTTGTGAATTCACTGTAGTCCCACATACTGATACTGGTGTATGTCCTGCACCAATGCTAACTTGGCTGGCTAATGAGGAAAGAGTGATGAAACAGGGAAATGTTATCTTTGTCAACATAATGGGTTGAGGTATCAAATACACATATTATAGTACAGGGACTACATACTTTGTAGTTTTCATCTGTTACTTGATGTTGTTAACAATGATGTATACGTAAAGTGTACTGTACACAGATGTAGGGAATAATCCTTAACATGAATAATGGTATTGTAAGTGTATTGTTTTGTGATGACTGTATACAGTTAAGTGAAATTTGCAGTAGACTGTATTTCCCCCTCCTCTCACCTTTCCCCCCCCCCCTTGTCACTGAGAGTCTCTATGTTTTGATATCAAGTTAAAGACTGAGGATTATTCTGTCTGAAATTTGCCTCTGAACCGTGAATAGTTGGGTTGGGTGAGCTGTTTGTCAGGTGTCGTTCATATTGCCCTGCTGTGCATGCAACACCGTGCACTCAATAGTGCCCCTGAGTGGAGAATGTAGGTTGGGTGGAAGGGTGGTCTGTGTCACAGCATTATGCCCGTACTACTGTGCACTAACTGGGCTCAGCCTGTATGTCTACCAAACCAGGAAGTGAGAGCAGTAACCTCCTCTTGCCAATCAGGCTCAATTATCAGCTCTCTAGCCAGCACCTTCCTGTGTGCTACATGTATAAGGGCTGGCTGATACACGCCAGCACCGAGCTTGTCACATGGTCGCACACCTCACCCGTAAAGTCATTTTCATACAAAATAATTGATAATAAAATTATGTTTTATGTGTTTAGTCACAGTAGGCTGAGATATTCTGCTGTGTATATTTCATTTCATAATAATTTTATGCATAACAATTTATTTTTGTAATTGTTTGTTTAACTGGGGATGTCAGAAACAGAAAAGAGCAGTATATGTACAAAGATTAAAGAGATTGTCTAAATGTGCACTCTTAACATGGCTTCAGAAATGAAAATATTATGATGATTGATGATGATTGATCACTGTATTGTCCACAATGGAAATTCTCTGTACATTGGATATTACAACAAAATAAACATCAAATACTTGTACATTACAAGTACAGATACACCAGAGACATATCGCAGAATGCAACTGAACTAACTCATATTTAGCATACAATATTGCATACACCAACAACATGATACTGTACACATTAACCTGATATTTACAACTATTAAACAGAAACTATCAACATACAACTGTACTTTTATACAATTATTCAACTCATAATGCGAGCTAAAATGAGCATGTGAAGGGTTCATCAAATAAAAGGGAAAATCAGGAGAATGTAGCCTTACAAACAGCATAAATGTGTTTCAACAGAATTGTTATAACTGTGTATAAATTATATAATGGGCTTTAAAGTTTGTGGAGCATGATTGATGGAGAGGTGGAGATCCAGAGTTGCTTGTACAAGGTTTGTAATTGATCATAAATCTCTAATGTTTTATGAAACACTTCAAAGAACAAAGTAGTCTTTAGAATTTACCTAGACGAAAGCTTAATTGTCTCTGTAAATCACAGGCATGTTGTTAGGTAACCATGGACTACGTAGTATACAAAAGAAGGGAACAATGATTTTGATGGACAGCTACTCTATACAGTTTGGAGATTCAACATTCATGGACTTGAGCCTATCTTGAAATGGGATGCTATTTGTTTTATAGCTTGGCCATGTACAGTGCACATACAATTGTACATGCACTGTACATGTTAAAGAAGCAATAAAGTGCAAGGGAAAATGAGTGCATGAAGTGTTCTGTCTTGTTTTGCAACCATACTGAAAGAAAACGATATACTTAGTAGTATTATACTTTATCCTTGGTGGTGATGACCTGTTGGATACACTCCACTGAAAGATAACCGCTCAAACATCGTTCAGGGCTATGAAGCTATTGAAGGTAATAAAATGTGCAAGATCAACATGGTAAGCAGCCATCCACACTTGCAGATGACAACTGAATTGATATGGGAATGGATGATTCACGAATGATATGCAAAGCATTTCCAGAAATTGTACTCAGCTTTATGATTTTTGTGTTTGCTGGCTTTATGACATTCCATGCCTTGGTACACAAAGACAAACTTCTAGTCATAGTTTTACTTTTAGGCATGCTTCTTGTGTTACTTGCAATACAGTGAACACTGTTTATATACAGTAGTCAGATTTTATGCATGCTTTTTTCACAAAAGTTGCCCTCAACAACAACGCAACGTGCTGGAGGCTTGCCCTACCTAGCAGCAACTTACTGAATTTCTGCCTATGGAACTTAATTGGAGGGAGCAGGTGAATAAAATGCTCCTTTACTAGGCTGTAGGAAAAAAAAAAAAAACAAACAGCCATAGATTGTACTACAGTACATTACAGAAATGGTCTGTTGTAAAGGTCGATAGTCATGATCTTGCCGTATTGATGGCATGTATTCATGACCAGTGTTGGCTTTGTGATCCTCGACTGTTTATCAGTCAGCATTGACAAAGGACTGGCAGGAGACTTCAACAACAACCCAAATAGAATGCACATGAACGCTCATGCTAGTGCTATTTTGATATTCATGACATTGGTATGCGAGTTATGCAGAGCTCACAAACATGTATTGATCTGAGATCACTTTTGTAGCAGAAGCAATGGTTGCTGGTGAGAAGGGTAGCACAGTACTTTCAGTTTAATTGTCAAACTTGCGTGTGAACTCCCAACTTCATCCAGGGCAGCTGAACATGATGGTACTCTAAAATAGCATAGCTGCATGTAGATTGCAAGATATCAACATTTATAAGCCTGTATGAACGAAAGAATTGCAATGACCTTCTAGACTTCATTGGCAGAAAATGAGACATGAATACTGAGCATTGTACACCTGCTGACCTCATCTGAACTTTGATACACTATGCAGAAATACAATTTCAAGATGGTCAATTGTTTTATAGACACTTGTATACAATAAGGAGAATCCATTGGCTGAAATTGAATGGGAAACTGTAAAAAACATTTTCAGTGGCATCAATATTTGGTGTCCTGTACCTACTCAAAATTGCCTTGAATTTGAAGATGTATCAAGTCAGGTATATGTCAACAAGTTGTGGCTTTAGTGTAGGTATGGAGGAGGAAAGAAAAATGCAGCCGAGGATAGAATAGAATGGAGAGACAGGCGACATTATGTCAAGTGAAAGACTACATAAATGACCAATAAAGAAGCGGTGGCACTGTTGCTGAGCCTACCAGAGCAAATGTGAATAGACTAGTTAACGAGGTGAAATACAGTGAGTCACGATGAATCGGCCCAGTGTTTACCTCTGTACGCAATCACCCTGTGCGCACAAGAAAACACAATGACATCAGGCATTAGGCCCTCGTATTGTGCTCGTGTCTGTCGCTTACACTTGGCGATGCAGTATGTGGTATTGCAATACGGTCATGTGGGTTTGAGTGGCGCTGCTGGCTTGCGGAGTTGGTATTTAAAAACTCCCAATGTGCCCATATACTGTGCTCTTGCGTGTGTGTGTGTGTCTGTGTGTTTGTGTACAGGCAGTAGCACCACTATAGCTAGCTCCAACTTTGATGTATTATACTCGTATGCCAGTAGCCCCTGGGAAATGCAAGACTGCCAGTGCCCCTACTGTAGTACGCAATTCATAATGGTAGGCAAAGTCAGCGGGTATATATGATGTGATATCTGTATCATTTCAGGCTGTGACTAAGGGACGAGTCACGGCTAAAAACAGACACTCCAACCTGCCTGCCTGTATATCATGAGCCAACATTACACCACCACTTCTTGTGGCCTTGGATGGCTGTGCCACTGAATACTAGAGCCTCTAAATTATTGGTCATGCTGATGCCACCTCAAAAGGGCACCCAAACACACTGCCAAGCAACCCAACAGCCTGAAATATACTTCAAATCCGGTTATCCGATGTGTTCTCAATCAAAATTTCAAACCTAACGCTATGATTTTGATAATTCAGATATCATCAGGTGTGTCTGTGGCATACATGTACATCTCGGTGTTTTATAAAGCAGATACATACTGTACAGTGTGCCAAGACTTGCTTGTTCCTTGTATGATGTATAGAATTATGTTTTGGGGGGAATGGCACTGTGAAATTATGATTTTGTAATTAGTTCATTGTGTAATCATAATCTAAAGTTTTACCACTAGAGGGGATTTGTGGGTTGGAAAGATATTACAATCTAGTCACTGCAAATATGCCTGTTGGGATAGCAGGTTTTGTCCACAGATACAATGTAGTTTGTATAAATCATGTGCAGTACCTGTGCATGTATATTGCACAAGTACTTGCAAAATTTCTTGATACACTGTACAAAACTGTACTGACCAAAATCTCCTTTCCTTTTCCATTTGTTGTCAAAATGAAAATAAAACAAAAATGAAAACAAATATTGCTCCTGATACAATTTGCAGATGGAGGCAAAACATGCAAACATGGACACACGTACAATGTACCTGAATGATGATAATAATGTAATGATATATTCTTATTCTACTGACAGAGTGCATTCCAAGAAAAAGTGATAGTTATCGGCACCTGGGGCTACAATGTACATTTTGTACATCTATGTATTTTGAATTCAATGAGCCATTCCTATTACTCACTATGAAATAGTATAGAACGTTGCAGGGGTGTTCGTTCGAATGTGTGAATTCAGTTTCCTGTATTCATCCACTTTTCTGTGGTATTCTATTCCATCCCATCAAGGATGGCAAGTGCTGGTATTACAGTATGCTGTGATCATTTCCTGCTACCGGTTTAATATCAGGCTGAAAGTTTGGCCTGGTCTCTTGAAATATACTGAGGGAGCTGTCTTCAAATCAAGGCTGTTGTGATGATTTTTTTTTTTTAATTATGTTAAAGGGAAATGCATTTTATTTCGCTTATTAGTGTTCTCTCAGGCTGAAAGAGAACAACAACAACAACAACAATTCGTAGGAATCAAGTTCACTTTCATACAGATAGTGCTTTCACATACTTAAATGCCAAATGCATTTATCTGGAGGTTGATGGTTAAATGTGCATTTTAACCTGGTATACGTTGTAAACATGTTTATGGATTTTAACCCAAATCAGCAGATATTCAGTCAGCATTTCCAATCAATCTGAGAAAGGAACATCATAAAAATTTTCTGTGTGCTTTGAAATTGTACTGAATTTCAGTGTAAAAATGATTTTGAACGTTGCTTGCGGGGCATTGATTCTGATGCACTTTCCATCATATGAGCTCATCTGCATGAGTTCGCAAAGTTCTATATTCCATAGGGGTATGCTATTAATGGAAGGAATCTCTCAAGTCAAACAGCTGAAAAGATATTACGCTCAGTGTGTATTGCCTTGATTCTATTACAGTTTGTCAGTAGTGATGAGATACTGTACAGTCAAGGTCTGGAAAGTTGTAGACTATGTACTCTCCTTGCGGTGTAAACATTCCCATCATAGCAAGCAGGCTGCAAGCATTCAAGCAGGCACACATAATATTTCGAGGCCCTTCCCGTACTACCAGTATGCCCTGTCATTGCCCACAGCTGTACATGCTATGTTTAGGTGCTGGCGCTTACAAATGTAAGTAGCCCTAGGTGTACCTGTGGCCAAAGAGGACAAGCTGTTTAATACCAGTGTACATTGGCCCATATATTTTAACAAATTATTTCGCTGCTTTAGCTTTCAGATGTAGTACACTGTATGCAATGAGCTGAGTGGTGTCATGGCTTTTAGTGTAAAGGCATGAATTTCATGGAAGATACATTTGGGGAAAAAGGGGGGGGGGGGGGAGGGGCTGATGAGCCAAAGTAGATTGGCATGGACAAAGCTGACAATACCTGCTGTTGTTCAAGGGCCTATTGTAGAGTAAAATACTGTAGCTACAACTGTACACCTTGTATACATACAAACCATGTGTACAATCTGTACACAGACAGAGTCCCATTTTGTGTAGAATGGTAGTTTCATTATATGTATGTGATGTACAAACTGTACTATGTGTGTCATTATGACACAGCCAAGTCTGATACAAGCAAGCATTGTTTTGTCACATTTGTGTTTGTTTTTCTCTGCAGTATACAGTTTATAGTTTATTTGTGAGCTGAAAGGGATGGCGGCATATTATTAGTCCTAGTTAATTTCAGCTGGTACTGTAGTTGTAGATAAAACTAGGTCAAACTGCAATATGTGGAATCTAGATAAAAACAAAAAACCAAACAGCCTTGAATCGAGTCTATGTGGCCCTAGTCTCCTTTTAATGGGTTACTTATTGTGATGTATGCAGCATGCCCTGCTTGGGACCTGAAGAAAGCAGGGCTGGGTACCCTGGATTGTACACATACCTTGTCCCATATGGCATACATAGTCCAGGTGCTTGGGCTCTACATAACTTGTCATTCCATCAGATGCTTGTTATATTAACAAGGTCACGACCCCTTTTGATGAATCTGCCTCAAAAGACAACGTGTGAACACCATGGCACCAGAGCATGTGGCAAGTGTAGCCAATGGGGCATTCACCGTTTTCATGACGAAATACTAAGCGAACTGTATTATCAACTGTGCTGTGTGGCTATATGAGATTTTGAATTGAAATAACAAAATACGAACAACATGTACTGATATCGTACATGCGTTCTACAACCTCATTAGCGAGCAATACGCCCACCATTTCCACGAAATCGAGCATACACCATAGCCAGTTTTGAATGCTGGATTATTGATGGAGATGGCAGCACAATGGATTCTGATGAAATAAGCAATTTGGATATGCTGGCAATAAAGGCCCTTTGGCCTTGTTGACATGCAATTTTAAAGTGCTTCTGCATTTTAGCTGATTAGGAAGACAAAATAAAGTGCTTTGGCTATGTTATGCAGCATGTGGGATTTTTAAAAGCATTTCATAGATTCTTATTACAGAGTGACTCATACGTAGTGAGTAAGACTTTGCATTGTCTGTCTTATCTTTGCTTGCAAGGAGAAGGTGACATTGTACCTGTTACAATATAATGTGTTGGTACGTGGAAGAAGTGAAATATTTTGTTGTCTTTGTTTCTACATCCCATTCTTAAGTTTTTAGCTAACTTTTGGAAGAAAAAACAATCAACTGAAAAAATAGCGTAATACTCTGGAGTTTGATATTACATAATAGCTTGTAACCACAATGAATGCATGCATACATTTATGTATAAGGTACATTTGTACATTTGTGAAATCAGTATTGTGTAATCAGTACCCAGGTATTGATTTACAGCAAAACATAACTTGAAATTCTTTGTTAAGATAATAAAAGTCAAATTTTCTGCTCTTGCTTTGTGTTCTCTTAATAACTGTTGGTGAGTGAATGTTTAGCTCATGAAGGCATAATTTGCTTCGAAATGTATTAAATTGAAATCTGATTGCCTTTTGTGACTGTTTGCTTTAGGCTTTGCTGCCAAACTCAGAGCCTTCTTGCCATTGGGGTATGGGAGATGAAGAATTAAAGGGATAGTGTAGTATTTGTGGAGATGAGGATTGGGCTTTAAACTTTTTGCGAGATACATTGTACCAAGAAACCTCCAATGAAATAGTACAGAGCATACCATTCTAAGAGTAATTGAAAGTTTATTTGATGAAAATTGGTTTTGGAATGGCTGAGATACATGTTGTATATCCAAAAATAAAGTAAAACGAAGCGATCGTAATAAAAGGTTGGTCCCACCTTTTATTAGGATTGCATTGTTTTGGACATCTCAGCCATTTCAAAACTAATTTTCATTGAATATAAACTTTGAATTCCGCTTGGAATTACATGCTCCTTCATATCATATAAGAGGTTTGTCATTATCTCACCAAAAAAAATGCTGAAAACCTGAAGTTAGTCTCAACCAAAACCATATGATCACAATAATGGTGGTGTGTTTGAGGAATGCACATGTGCATGTAATATCAGTGTCATGTGATCTTTGCAGAGGTGTTATAGGCTAAGACTGATATAGGTGCTGAAGCTTTATGTATCTCCTCTGAAATGGGTGATGGGGGGGGGGGGGGGAGAAGTACATGTACATGTATTGTCATAATGTCAAAAGTGCAGCGCAGGGGTGATGTGTAGTAATAAAATATCACTTCACATGCTACAATGGTAGATTGTTTTTTTGCCAGGTTTTTTGGCAAAGCTCTAAAACCCTCAATTGTTCCATTTCTTGTGACATTTATAGCACACATCAGTGCCAACACAAGGTGTACTGCAGTATGTCAACCATGTCATATTCTTGGTGAATAATGAGACTGGAAATGTCAGATCTTGTAGCGAACCTGTGCAACTGTATAGGACTGTCCCCTTTATTTGTAGAGTACACTGCACCTGTACACTCAACAATCACCTTTGGTTTCCATGACAGATTGCGTGTGATTTATCACAAATGAAATATTAAATTAACAAATTTCAGATGTTGAATTCTAAGAGACAGCCAGTCAGGTAGCCTACTTTGTAGCTGAATTTGCATGTACCTTTATAGATGCATGTAATTAGTGTTTATTTAGTCCTAAGACCCAGACTTTCAGGTAGTAATTTCTTTAAGATTCATGTGGAAATTGATGTATAGTTATTAAAATATTGAATATGTTTACATTAGCAAAGACTTTATTTCATAGAATTTTGGAAACTTCAGTCCTTCAGTCCTCTCTATTATAGATGAATTACTGTATCAATATTCAAACTTGTATTACATAGGCCTATTACAATATTTAGACAATTTCTTACATATATTACATTGTATGGATGTTTCTTTTCCTACAGCCTAGTATTGAAGCATTTCATTTACTTGTTCTCTACCTTTAAGTTCCATCTAGAATTTCCTTAGTTGTTGCAAGGTAGGGCAAGCTTTGTGGTTGCTAAGGGCAACGTTTGTGAACAAAGCATGCATAAAATCTGAATACATTACAGAACCAGTCTGTTGCGATTTACCTTTGGGAGCAGTTATTTCAAAAATGTTCAAGATGTCACATTTGATGCATATGAGTAGGTCTGTTGTACCACAAATCATCCTACCATAAAATATTTTCTCAATAAAGCTTAAAATATAAGGAGATATAAGTATTTTTCTTAATAAATCGTAGACGGTTTAATCTGGAAACATTTTTATTCTAACTATTGTTCACATTTTATATATTTAACAATATACTTAACATCGATTTTACTGATTCAAATTTTTACAGTGGTTGTTCTATCCCTAACTCATATTTTAGCACAATTTTATAGCACTAATGCTGGGTTTTTGTTTCATTTGCAAATGGTAAATTACGCCTTTAAAGTATGCATATAATGTCATGTGTCCCCCATTTGCTGAGTACATTTTAAAAAAAGCACCTTGCAATGAACAAGGTACAATGTACCATTAGTGTCACTGACACTGGCAGTGGGGTTGGGAAGGAAGAAACAAAAGGAGACTTTTGGAATGTTTGACATTCCAGAGATAACAGTGCCAACTCCTCATTGTGTCCCAGACAAGAGTCTCTTTCTCTCTCTCTCCCCCCCCCCCCCCTTTCTGTGAGCATGTGTGTGTGTGTGTGTGTGTGTGTGTGTGTGTCCCTCTATTTCTCTCTCTCTCTCTTTCTTTCTGTCTGTGGCTGCTGTGCTGTAATAAACTATGGGCCAGTAGCTTTACACATGTGTACAATGTACAATGTATGGTAGAAGCGTACAATAGGTGACAATGCAAAATATGCCAGCGTGGGAAAAACTGGGCCTGGTGTCCATTTGCCCGAGTGTCTTGGCAACATAACATACAGTACAAAGATGTGCCTTCACATGACTCGCCTACTGTACAAACCCATGTAGCTGATGTGAATTGGGAATGTTTTATTGAAGGTATTTCCTTCAAGCAAATTTTGGGGGACTTTTCCCAACAATGTGTGCTGCATGTGGAGAGCTTTTTATTTGAAAGTCAATCCAGTGGGATCATTATTTTTCTCCTTTGTTGTATCTGGAGAGTTTCTGCAGAGCTTCTCAATGAGATGTATTATTGTATAGTACAACTGTACACATGGAATGATTTTGATTGCACAATACAATACCTCATATTGCTTGTTTTATGTTACAAGTGTGTGAGATTCAATTTCAGAGTGATGTAGATTTCAATATGAAAGTAAATAACATATCTTGACTGTTGACGATCTTGCCATGCTGCCATGACTTGCCTCTTATTAGAAGCTTTAAAGGTAGGGGATACATGTACCTTTTACAGACCTCCCAAAATGCAGCAAAACATTAGATATGAACCTCAGGGGACTTGTTTAGGCCACTACTGAGAAATTTGGAAGTCAACAGTTATCTACAATTTGAATAATGCACAAAACTCAACTACTCAGTAGTTCTGTGTGTCAGCCACACTTTAGCCTTTTTGTTGCAGTCTTCTGTATTTTTTATCTGTAAACACAAATCTAAAAGTATAAGAGCTGATGTAATATAATAACAAATAGAGTGTGTGGCAAGAATGTAGATAGAAATGTTTGTAAGTTTTGATGAACTTTCTTCACAAAATATACATGATGGACACACATGCAGTGCATGGGTCTGCAAAGGTAGCCTAGTAGTGTACTGGAATTTACGGTGAGCCCCGAAAAAAATTCAATTCAAAATCTAACGATCAATAAAAAGGTACTAAATGTTACCTTCAACTTTCAATACTTTATGGGAGTTTCTAAAATGATACTCTCTTCAACATACCACTGTATTTATACAACTCTTCATTTGAGGCATGCAAATGGGATTCCCTACCTTTAATAGCGATATGAGACGACCCTAGTCACAGAAGTTTGTTCTGTCCCTGTTTCGGGGAGGGGGAGGGGGGATGGTATGGACGTGGGTGTCCCCGCCCTGCTTGGTAACCATCCAGGCACCCTGACCCTCCTGTGGAGATTAATAGGGGATTAGGTGGCTATTTGATGAAGTTTCTAAACCAAAGCTTGAGATTACTCCTTGCACATATGGTTAATACTACACTCAGTATATCTCAGTGTGTCCATGTACTTCAGTTCATGAGATCTATACTGTAGGTCATTCCAAGGTCTGTGCTATAATTGAAGGCAAAATTCACTAGCATGAGGGGAATTTGTTACAGAATAATTCAGTGACATTCTAGCAGCTGATCACTTCAAATTTGAGTGAAACCGAACAAATTATGGATTTCTTGACCTTCTGTTTGCCGTTAGAATACGTTGTTGTATTTGTCTGTACCTCAAGACCACAGTGCATCTTGCATAAAACCCACGCTGTATTCTGTATACAAACATACCAACATATTGTACACTGATCGATAAACTCCATTATTCTTGAGCAGTCACGAAGAAATTTGTTTTGTCTGTCTCTGACAATATGATTGAACGAAATCTGACGTCATACAAATGCATGGATATCTCTTTTGTAGTAAGAGAAAATATTCCTCCACAGAAAATGCGTAATTGGGTGATATTTCATGCGTGCAGCAGTCCCGTGGTGGGGATGGTTTTATCTCTATATCATTTTAGTCTTTGAGGACAGCTGCAATGTACTTTGAAATGCCCATTTGATTTAATCACATACAGACATTCAATAGCCATTGCCTTATTAGATTTGCTTATACACTACATGCACTTGTATGAATTGATCCGTATGTTTCTTCCATGTATTGTAAATCACTATAATTTCCTCTCATGAAAGCATTTTTGCTTTCAAAAGAAATGACTGGCATAGCCCAAGCACAGGTTGGTGCAAGTGTAAAGCTATTCTGTCCCAATGACCCGTCCCCAACAGGAAGTTGTAAGTTGCAATTCATTCTTTCCTGACTCCATAAGGCTTTGGAACTCTCTGCCAGAAGCCCTCATCAAATATACCTCTGCTGACAGTTTCAGGCAGGAAGGGGAATGCTGTTTTTTAGCTGCACTTAGTTTATTATGTAGTTATTTTATATGGCACTGTATACACCACACCAGACCCTCCAAACAGTGCGAAAATGCACCAGATGGTGGACTGCACTTACTCGGAAGAAGAAGAAGAATGTTGTGTGTATTCTCTCTTTCTGCTCCAGCACAAATGTTATCATTGTTACAGTGTAACTTGTTGGGAGATTAAAAAACCAGAGGTCTTCTCATGATGTGGCCGGACTTCCCCCTTTGATGGGTTATTAAAGGAAACCAAAACCCAAAGAGAAATGTGGATTGAGTGAAAGCAGAAACATTTAGTACAGCACATCAGTGAAAGTTTGAGGAAAATTGGACAATTAATGCAAAAGTTATGAATTTTTAAAGTTTTGGTGTTGGAACCGCTGGATGAGGAGACTACTAGAGATTATGACGTACAATAATGTGTGGACAACGATATAAAGAAAATATAAAGGGAATTCAACAAAAATTCATTTTTCACGAAAATTACACATTCCATCAACTTGATACTGACATATAGGGTAGCAATTATTCCCCCTGTTTTCTGAAAGCAGTTAGTCAAGTGCTCTTTCATTATGCTAGAAAAATGAATTTTTGAGGAGTAATTGATTATCACTGGGCAATTTTGTGAGAGGCCTTCTGCTTGTTGGAAGCAACCTTTGTAAGGAGTTTGTTATAAATCAAAATTTTGATGCAAAAAAAGAAAACCAACAACAAAAGATAAACTCTATTTTCATCTCTTTTTCCCCTCCAAAGTAAGGTCATCATCAGATCAAGAAAATTACATCTATTCAGTGGTACTGCGCTTGTTACATAACAAGAAATATTTTTTGAAGATATTATCAAGGTTATCACATATTTTATCTATTTCCTTTGTTTGTTTGTTTTTTTTAGCAAGTCCACTCTCACATATCTCAAATTGATGAAAATGGATTTTGATATTTTGATATTTTTGGAGGTGGGGGGGGGGGGGGAGTCTTCTGAAAGTACTGTTAGCATGTAGACCAGGATGCAGTGACCTTTTGTTCCTAACTGCAAGGCATTAGGAAATGATATTATCCCTCATCTGCAGAGAATGAAGAGGTATTGAATGTTATTTATATTACATTAAATAATGTGAATGTCAAACCCCTTCAAGTCTAGACTACATGACAAGGCCAAGGTAACAATTGGCAATGGCTACAGTAGGTGCAATGCAAATGAGATGCTTATTATGGAAGTACACATATAGTCTTGTGTCAAGACAGTAAACATAGTCTTACCTTAATTTGTCATGTTTGTAATCTGCTCTCCCCAGTTGCCTGTTTATTATTTATTGATATTGTTTATAGATTGAATAGATTAATAGTGCTGGTGATATCTTTTAATGATGGTAATAGTAATGTCAAGTGATAAAAGTAATGAGTATGTTGGAGGTAATTATGTAGAAGTACTGGTATTCATGATAATGATTACATGACTGTTATAGGATACGTTATTATGGTTATGTAGACTACTTTAAGTTATATATAGTTATATATAATTTTGTTATTATCATTAGGGGGGTTAGGGCATATCAGGGCAATTATTCCCCCCCCCCCCCCCCCAGCTAAATACTGGTTAGTGATAAGATTAGAGCAAAGATTAGGGTTAGGTTTAAGGTTAGAGTTTGGGTTAGGGTTAGGATTAGATTTAGGATTAGGATTAGGGTAGGGTTAGGGGGGGAAAATTACACAGGTGGTAATTGCCTTAGACCCGGGCTACTGGTGTACAAGGTTCCATTGACCCCTGCAGCCACCCCCCCCCCCCAAAAAAAAAAAATAATAAATAAATAAAAGTAACAACATTCTGTGGCCCCTGTAAAATATTGTCACTTCACGATAGAATTGCAATTTCAGAGCATACATGTAACTTTGTATTTCTTTTCCCAACATGCAACAATTGCTGAGAAAAAAAAACACACAAAAAACTACATGTTTGGAGATAGAGTTAGTGCTCCATATTTTTCGTGTACGATGAAATAGAACTTGAGCTGTGCACCGGCGCAGCGTTGTCGACACATTATCACAGAAATGAAATACAGCTGTAGTGCCGCCGCTGTTTGAGTTTTTACAGGAAAATGAGATCTTAATGGGAGAATTGGGGCATGCCATCAAATTAACATATTCCTCTTGGATTGTTCTGCTGGTATGTCAAAGTAGTGATGATTTCAGCCAAGATAAGGTCAGGTGATAAGAGGAGGAGAGCAAATTATCTGTCTCCTGAGAGAAAGAAGGAAGAAGGAGAGCAGCGAGTGAGATGAAAAGGCAAAAAAACAAGACGAGGGGAAAAAAGATGGTAAGCCCATTCACACTTACAGTAAAATTCCACATTATTTGAATTACCATGGTATTTTGTGAATGTGAATGCAAATATATTGGGAAATACATCTCAAAATACCATGGTAACTGGGTTGGTAATTTCATACTTTATGTGAAATATAGCATGCAAGCTTTGAGTGTAAATCGTGTTGTGAAGTGAAAGCCACCGCACTGTTGTGTATTTCTCACCTGACCTGACATGCTTTCCGTCTTTTGCCTTTAGGAGATGTGTGTATCATGCACTATGCTTACATTGTACCTCAGAGAGATGTACAAAAGGGCCAAGAAATACCATGGCATTTTGTGAATGAGAAGGATGCCAACTGAAATATAGCTGTTTCTATCACAGGAATTTCGACAGTGAGAAGGATACCAACTGAAATCGATGGTGTCCAATTGCCGTGGTATTTTGCCAATGAGAACGGTGACAACAAATTACTGTATGGATTATACTGTATATGCCATATATTTATCGAGTCTAAATTTTCGCGAATGGGGACTTCCCGACAATTTCGCGAGTGGTTAAATTCGCGATCGTGGAGTATTGAACTGAACGGAGAAATGTGCATACCAATACATCACATTCATATCGGGATCAGAGTCAATATTTTCGCGTGTCTTTAATTTCGCGAAAAGCACCTGACTCCCGAAATTCGCGAAAATAAAAACCTCGCGAAATATTTGGCGTTTACAGTATACCACGGTAAAGATTCCAGTGTGAATGCACCTGGTAAAAAGAGTAATATCTCTTCACTGTCCTTGCCCTTCCTCCGTGGGTGATATGATGATGAGAAGACTGCTGCATCATTTCTGCGCTGGGGTGGGTACTGGTAGACTTGCAACCTAGGCAGCGGCAGGTATAGTATGGCTACCCTGGATGTTGACAAGGGCAATCCCGTGTCTGTTTGTCAACTCTTTCATATACCAGTCTATGAGTGGTATTCAATCATGAATTCTGTTTTATGTTTTGTTAGTTAGTCTTGTTACCTATAAGATTATATTGTTATCATGTATCATTGTTATTATTTATAATATTTTCATATTTTTATATTATGTTTTTATTGACCTTTGAGAGTACAATTCTATGTTCCATTTCCCATCCCACCCCACCCTTATTTTAAAAAAAAAAGAATAATGAAAATTAGTCATTTGGCTAAAAATGACTTTGATCCAATAGCCAGTTCCAACAGGTAGGTTTTACATCTTCATGATCTGGATACAGTAAACATGGAAATGGAATACTTCAAAATGTAGAGATTTCAGCACAAGTTTTGTGCTTCCCAGAGTGAAAATCATGTTATACCCATGTTTCAATTGTACATTTGGTTTGCGTAATGCTGGCACTAGCAAACAAGCCATGAATATTAAGTGTGCGACATTTCCATTTTTCACTGTAAGTTGTGGACTCTTTGAATAATTGTAGAATCTCAAGTCCATTACAAAGTTCTTCACCTGACTCTCAAGTTTGAATGTGTTCAGGGACCCTCTCTATAAATATGTCTGCTTTCTAAGAACTGCCAAGATTAAAAAAAAAGAAAAAGAAAATAATTATCGTGCTAATGCAAGTAATGGTCAAAAGTATTATTACAAGGCAGAACTCATGTTGAAATTGGCAGATTTCAGAATATCACAGCAATTCCTTTTTGTGGTTGAGCCTTGTTTCTGTTCTTGCAGACATAAAGATCAAGATAAAATCAGATCTATCAGCTTTAGATCAAGATGAAACCAGAGCTATCAGCTTTCTTAGTTGTGAATTTAGAAGAAACCAAGAACACAGTTGTCCAAGGAAATTCCCTGATAAAATTCTGGGAAATCCCGGAGTTGCCAGAGCTTTGAGAGAGACAGAGAGAGAAAAAAAAAAGACATTGGCTTCACAGCCATGTCAAGGAACCTTCTTCCAGATGAGGAAGTCACTGCTAAGAAATTGGACGAATGAATTTGAAGAGAATCACCAAAATTCAAATGGAATTAGAGCAATGGCTGTAGGAAGTTAGACCACTTAATTAATGCCGATGAAGATGTCTAACTTGGCATCCCATGGGCATCTCAAGTTGGCCCATTTATGGGGTCACATGACTGTAATGTGTCTTAAGTGGTTTTTCCCTTTGTTGTTGACATGAATGAGGATTATCTCGCATTACACTCTTTGCTTCGTTTTCACTGAGGCATTTTCTTCAGAATTGGCAAGGTCAATCGAGAATAAACTGTTTTTGTACCGTTCACATGAGATGCAGTGATCATAATGTACAAAGTACCTTGACATTGCATACCATGTGATTTATCAAGACATTCATCTTCTTGCATTAATCATTTTGTGTTAAACAAAATCCCTCCAAAAGGAGCTGAATTCTGGGTCTTCTTTTGTTGTCGAATTGTTGTTGTTGTTGTTGTTGTTGTTGTTGTTGTTGTTGTTGTTGTTGTTGTTGTTGTTGTTGTTGTTGTTCCCGCCGACAACTTTCCCAAATGCCCATATGGGCAAATGCAAGAAGCATGATTTATAATCCCCAGCTCAAATTTTGCACAGATTTACAAATATGCCAATATTGATTACGTACATCAACTTTATCTCTTCTTTTTGTGTAAAGGATGTTGCATATTTTTGAAGATACACTTTATATCCCAAACCCAAATGAAAACTGTATAGAACATCTGCAGGAAAAGCTGGACCTACATGTACATGATCGTCGGTCACATGACCAAGACACCTTGTTTGTGGTATCTGTACGTACAGGATATTACATGTATCTCAGATGATGTAATGACATTACAACAGTCATACTGGCTATCTTTGGATTACAATTGTACGTCATGAGATTATGCAGTATATACAAGGGTATAATTATTTCTTTCTCTACAGGGTGCAAAATACCCATTTGCCCACTCTGTACATGACATGTACAGCTGTATGTACTTGGAGCAACTGAAATCCATTAAAATCTTCGGCTAGGAAATTGTGAATGCGCACTTGCCCGTTCAAAATGTGGGGGCCTTCCCCAAATGCCCATAATTGGGCAAATGCTAGAAACATGTTTTATACTTCCCTGCTCAAATTTAGTAGGTAAAAATATGCCAATATAAATGTAGACCGCCATATTCATATCTCTTCCTTTTTATGAAGGATGTAGCATGTCTTTGAAGATACTTGGTAAAAATCCCAAATTTTATAGGAATAGCAGCGTGGTCCACAAATAGTTGGACACTCAAGAATGATCAGCACATTTCTCTGCTTCCCAAATTTGAGCCGTTGGTGTCAAATGGTATACTTTGGTGCACTTTGGTGTCAGATACACATAATGTTAGAGTTCTTACACTTTACACTGCATTGGAAATTTGGGAAGTGACACCAGAAATCATGATTCTAATATATGACACCAAAAAATGACACCAGAAATCTAAACATCTCAGGTGAACAAGGGCAGTGTGTGGCTCCTTACAAACTTTGTACATGTAACTAGGCTATGTTTGGATTCACAATATGAAATACACCACAATGCATTTCACGGTGTATTTGGATTCAAATTATGAAATACCGCTTTTTCACTGTCAGTGTAAGTGCACCTACTGATCTTGATTATCACAGATTAAAAGTAAGCCAACTTCCATACTTCAACTTCTAGGGGAGCCCCAAGGAAGTGAATTTTGGTTAAGGTTGGTTGGGACACTCCTGTAATTTGCTAACGTTGAATTATCTTGAAGTTTAAACTCATCGTTTGTAAAACCTAGTACATGCCATGCCATCATTAGCAAAACACTCTATTGCAAACCTATAGCAGCAGATAAGGCAGAGTGGCACAAAGTATTGAAAAAAAAATTGCATCAAAGCAAATATTACACACAAAAGTTGAATAATACTATAATATTGTTAAAGGACAAGTTCACCCTCATAAACATAAGGATTGAGAGAATGTAGCAATATTAGGAGAACACGTCATTGAAAGTTTGAGGAAAATCGGACAACCCGTTCAAAAGTTATGAATTTTTGAAGTTTTTGTGTAGTAACCGCTGGATGAGAAGACTACTGCAGTGTATGAATAACTTAGATGTCACATGCGTACAACAATATAAGGAAATTGAGAATTTCACAAAATTCCATATTTTGAAAAAAGTACATATTCCCTTGACTCGTTACCGACATATGTTAGGGGTAATATTATTCCCCCTGCTTTTAGAAAGAGACAAGTCAAGTGCTCTTTTGTTATGCGAAAAAAGTGAAAATATGTTGAATTTTCTTTACATTTTCTTTATCCTGTTGTACGCATATGACTCACAAGCTGTAGTAGTCTCCTCATCCAGCGGTTCCAACACAAAAATTTTGAAAATTCATAACTTTTGCATCGATTGTCCAATTTTCCTCAAACTTTCACTGATGTGTTCTACTAATATTGTTGCATTTTCTCAATCCTTATGTTTATGAAGGTGAACTTGTCCTTTAATATCAATACTAGCAATATTACACACACAAAAAAAAAGAGAAAAAAAAATTGTTTTGAGATACATGAATTGCCATGATGCACACGTGATCAGTTGCTATCAGTTTATTGGCATATTCTTCAAATCTGATGTATGATCAAGTGTGTCATAGAAGGACCTCTGTTTTATCAGTGGCAGTTTTCTTTTATATAAAGTTTGGTTGTACATGTTGTATAGAAAGGGGTTGACAGTGTTACCTGAATGTACCGCGGTATGCAAATTAAAAGAAAAGCGTTGTGTGGACATTGTAGACAACACCCAAAAATATAGGCATTCAATATTGTATCTCGGACTGCAGATTGTGGACGAGGATATTATTATTTGTTTCATTACATTTAAGACATCATTTCATAGCTTACTATGTCTGAAATGATAGTTCAAAGCAAGAAAAAGAGAAGGAGAAAAGAGATGGGTGGGAATTGGATCGTGAAAAGCTGGATTCTGCTGGCCCTACATGTGCATGTAGATGTTAGTATTACAAATTATCACTCTCTCCAACATTCACTGCTCGGAAAGAGATCAGAATATTGCCTACACTGTACTGCGCTATACTGCACACCAGTTGAGTAGACACAGGTTATTCACTGTCTTGCGTGACGACTTTTCTTTCTTTTTCCCTACCCCCACTCGATTTAAATTTAGCTACCTTCATCCTATAAATAGAGCCACAAATACCTGGGCTGCTGATGTATCTGCTGCTCCCTCCCTCGTGTGCTTCTTCCAGGGGCTTGTAGGTAGCAGCCGAAGGCCTCAAGGTCTCTCGTTGACACACACACACACACACAACACACACGCACAAGCACACAAGCACACACATGGAGCAGACTGGTTTGACAGTTGTCATGTTTTTGTTTTTGTTCCTGTTTTTGTTTTTGTTTATCAAACAAGTCATGAGCATTTGATGCCTCTGCATACTGACATGTCCTATTATACAGCAGCACCAGAGCCATGTTATTTTTCATACAATGAGCAACCCTCACACATTCATGAAATTAATGGCACCACTTTATAGTTTTTGCTGTCAAGGATATACAATGAACACCATTCTGTCCAGATGATATGACGATGTATACAGTGTAGTCTGTTTGTGTTTTCTTTCTGTTTGTCTGTCTTTAACACACCCACCTGTATTGATGAACAGACCTTGCAATTAAAGGAACTGTGTGAAATAGTTGTCAGTGTTAGACATCATTTGGTTCATTTTATGCCATTCTTGTGAGAGATGATGCTTAGAATATTTGTGAGTGTGATGTTGTGCTATGCATTTTCGTTAAAGGCATTATTTACCATTTGCAGATCGATAAAACAAAAATCCAGCTTTAGTGACTTCAAAATAGTTCTAAAATGTGAGTTAGGGATAATAACAACCAATGTAAAAATGTTACTCAGTATAGTCAGTGTTGAATATTGTTAGATAAACAAAATGTAAACAATAGTTACAATAAATTGTTTCTAGACTAAACCATTTACAGTTATGGTTTATTGAGAAAAATAGTGATATCTCCTAATATTTTAGGCTTTATTGCAAAATTTATATATGGTAGGATGTTTTGTGATCCAACTAACCTATAGATATGCATCAAATGTGATAAAACTCAAACATTTTTTAAATCACTGCTCCCAGTGGTAAACAGTACATGCCGTACCTTTAAAGGACAAGTCTTGTGACTTGTTTTGTTTTATTTTTCTAATTCACGTGAATTTTATGTGATCAATCTGATAGCACTGGTCGTTAATTCAGTCATTCTACTCACTCAAATTTTTACTGACTGGTTCAGTTCTGTTTTAATGGTACTAACCCTTGATAGCCTTCTGCTTGTGTACAATAATACTTGTAAACCAGCAATAACATCTGAAGCTCTACAATGTAACACATGCATACATTATATGTACTTGTAATCAGCAGCCACGATGAACGTAATGATGACCAGTTATCTTGTCTAGTTGGAAGAAAGAAAGAAAAAGTAATTGCTACTTGTGTATGATATACTTTTGCCACATACTGCTTGCCATAGCCACTGATGTAAAAACAGTGTTGAAACCTGGACCTATGTATAAGTGTATCTTTTTCAGAATAACACTGACCCAGTTGTAGCTGTGTGTGTGTATCCATCTGTGGGAGTGTCTGCACACACACACACACACACACACACACACACACACACACACACACACACACACACACACACACTGTAATGGTTGTGATCAAGCTGTCATTACAGAGCTCGCCCAGCAGTGAGTTCACAGTCTGAAGCAGCTCAAGGTTTCCTGGGAATGAAAAGTAGATCAAATTGAGCCAGATTTGGTCAAAAGCTGCACAAAATATGCGCACAGACCTCGTGTGAAGCCATCATAGAATGCATGGATTCATATCTCACTGGCAACAGCCATGAACAGTTTTAAGCAACAATGACAACAAAAACGACAAAAACAACTTACGTTGTACTTACATAAGTACCATGGAAGTATATAGGCATACTGGTTTAATAGTATCTGATACAAGGCAGAGTTAATGAAGATCTGGTGCCTAGGTAGGCAGGTAGGCCTACACAATTCTAATGTATTCTTGCTGTAAAATAGCATTACGGCGCACAAGTTTAAAGACATTTAATGGCAAGTTTCCAACCAATGCCTAGAAAGGTGTTACACAACTGTAGCCTTGTTGGCTTGACTCTCCTACATTTGATCACCAGGCACTCAAAAGCTACAGCAGCAAAAGTTGCCAGCTTGCACTGCAGGAGTCCCTTTATGCAATACTGGCGCTGTATGATAATGTGGCATCCACGTATGTAGAACAAAACAAAACAAAGGTAAAACACTGTTGACAATATGTGCTATCTGGATGTTTTCCTGGTAATATGTAGAACAAAACAAAACAAAACAAAACAAAACAAAACAAAGGTAAAACAATGTTGACAATATGTGACCCGCTGCAACAAAAGGATCCTAAAGTCGCTGACGGGTGAGCCGAGAAAATCGAGTTTGATGTCAGATCGTCAAAATCTGTCAAAACGTTCAAATTTCTGTTTTTGACATAATTTTGGAATCTAATGTGTCTTCTATCATCTGCGGAAATTTCAAAGATAAATGATCAAAGGAAAGGCAAGAAAATAGCGTTTTTCTGGGCCATGATTTTCTGACCTTCAACGGAACAGATACATGTACGTGTCCGAAGATTTGGATTTAGCACCACAACTAGACTCCACCCTTAGCAATAAGGGATCGTGATCTCATTAGTCAGTACGTGGCATCCTGGTTACTAATTGGTTGTGCGTAGACCGCTGGCGCTAAGCTTGAATGAACATCGTGGAGGTTGCTAGGAGCGTACCTTCTATTGTCAAGCGGTAAAAACTGTCTTGCTACCCCTTGATCATGATAGCGTCGGAAGGAAAACTTTGAAGGCGGTTTACTCGAAACGCTGATTTCCTAAACCACTCGACATGCGCTAATAAAATCATCGATATCTCTGCAACCGAGTACTTTTATGAGTCATGTTATATACAATGTATGACATTAAAGTGGAAGAGTAAGGTAATAATATTGTGTCATTTTCAGAAAATTGTCCTTTACCGACTTTCGGATCCTTTTGTTGCAGCGGGTCACATATACTATCTGGATGTTTTCCTGGTATATGTATCTCTGCTTTTTCTCAAACTTCTCAATTTACATCCATAGGCATCATCCAAACCATTGCCATATTCAAATTTCAGTCTTGTACCGATGTGGAATTGTCCACTGTGATAGTAGCACGTCAGTATAGGTAAGATGCTGGATAAGCTGTTACTGTATACGCCGAATATTTCGCAAGGTTTTTATTTTCGCGAATTTCACGAGTCAGGTGCTATTCGCGAAATTAAAGACTCGCGAAAATATTGACTCTGATCCTGATGTGGATGTGACGTACACATGTACATTTCTCCGTTCAGTACAGGACTCCACGATCACGAATTTGACCATTCGCGAAATCATCAGGAATTCCCAATTTGCAAAAATCTGGACTTGCGAAATATATGGCGTATACAGTACTTTCATTAGGGTTTAATTTTTGCAAATTCTTTGAATTAGGCCCTACTGTTGGACCACAAATTTAGCAAGCGTTCTGCGAAAATGTGTCCATACACTAGGGTAATGTGCATTTAATGATAGTCTCGGTGTCAAATCATGAAAACAACATCCGGCGAAATGTCTGAGACCTCCTCATTCATGAACATATCTTTACACACAAATAACAGCTACAACTGTGCAATACAGTGTACATGGGAATTCTCAGATCTACAACTGTACAACTATTAAGTTTGATATATTCTGCTAAAAATAGAAATTATTCACAGAGAGAGAGAGAAAGATGCCCCCTTCCCACGCAGGTCTCCTTTCCACCCACCTCCTTCCCACATCGTCCTCCTCTACTCAGCAAAGCCATTTCCATCATTCGCTGCATTCACATTCGAATTACTGTGGTATTGAATGCCACAGGTAATTTGTTGGCACCATTTTCATCGGCAAAGTACCACGGTAATAGGTACTGCGGTAATTCATGTGGAACCATTCTCATTCTGGAAATACCATGGTATATCTGGGCCAAAAGCTGTGAGGTAAGCACTGCACATGAACATATCTCCTACAGCATGTTAAAACTGGGAATTTCATCTTATCATCGCCCCAGAGATTTAATTTGGATTCTGGTTGATCCTTTTGCATATAAACCACTCCACCATACGTTCAGCACTTCACAGTCATGTCACAAAATTGTGTCATTGTGTTATGAAGTGTTGGTAACAAGTGTTTAAGCTATGTTTGTACATCCTAACAGGACGTGACAAATGATGCCTTTTATCCACTTTAGGAAGGGCTACATCTATATTACTTGCCCAATAGTGAGTTTCCATTGCCCTGAAAAGTGGCTTTGAAGCACCCCGCCTAACCAAGAGAGAGAGGGTGCTTCATTTGACACTACTTTACGAAGGCAGGCACTCTGCATGATTGGCAAATCAGCAATGGTTAGGTGTAGATACGAGTCTTCATGTTTCATTCATGTAGCATGCTCCCTGCTGTGCTGAATTCATGTAGTAAGGGAAAGCTGACTTCATTATTTCTTACCCACTTACAACGAGAAAATGGAAGAAGGGGAGGACACGGGATGCTTTCACGATCATCGTCCGATGTAGTCCGTCACCATGTTACTCAAAGTAGTATAAACTGTTCCTCGACAGCACCTTGTGGCACAGTTCAGCTGCCCATCATCCACTCCATGTGCCCAGCGATAAACAGAATATCTACATTAGGAGCGATGCTGCTGTGCTCGACGTCGTCTACCAGAAGGAGCCCAAGTCTTTGAGTGGACTTCGTCGTTGGAGTCAACCCGTGCTAGTCTTGTCCTACCAGCCTCAGTGTGCTTGTACATGTAGGGTGACACGACATTTGCTAAGTACTGCGACAATTACTCTGATCTTATTTTCTCGTGGGACTATAATAGGGTTATGGTTGTGATAGGTTTTTAGGTTTAGTATGATGTGAGGATTAGGATTAGGGTTAGGGTTATGTTTGTGGGTAGAATTTATATTTGGCTCACTGCCTCAGTATGCAGATATTTTAATGGGAGCAGTTGTTGCAGGAGCAAATGTCATGGAACTGTTTGTAGATCTGCAGGATCCATCAGCTCCATTTAATAGCTGAAAGTACAGCAGGAGGTTTTGAATAGTCATGGGACAGTTGTAGAGT
Source organism: Diadema antillarum (assembly GCF_040938485.1). Taxonomy (NCBI): domain Eukaryota; kingdom Metazoa; phylum Echinodermata; class Echinoidea; order Diadematoida; family Diadematidae; genus Diadema; species Diadema antillarum. The sequence goes on along the minus strand of NW_027270921.1, from coordinate 263,076 downwards.
AGAATAACCAATGTGATGATAAATTTGGCATCTTAATTTTCACTTTGTAATTATCATTTCATAGTCATATGATGATTAAAACTTGTTAAGCAACCTGAAGGTGTGTTGAATATGACAAATAAAAGAAAAAGAATTCAAAGTCAAAGACACGTTACATTTATTCCAACACCATAGCTGTCAGGAGTTGTGAGATAAAATGTGTTGCCTGCTTTTACTGATATCAAAGGACCTGCTTTTACTGATATCAAAGGACCATCGTAAGAGAAAATTTTGGAATCGAAGAGACCTTTGCCTAGCTAGGAGAATCCGTCCCATTAGAATGATGGATGGCTCCTCAGTTCCTGATACCAGGGACTGTTCCAGCGACAGGTCAATAGCGACAACGTGAGCAGCTTTCATTTTCGCCGTTCCGTGGGAAATGTGATTGTGAGAGGCGTCACGTATTAAATCTGGGATGCATGAATGTTTTTCTTTGACTCTTAATCTGCAGCTAGGAACCCAACGTTGTGTGAAATTCACTGAGTGCCACCTTTGTTTAAAGGTAGGGGATACCTTTTACAGACCTCCCAAAATGCAGCAAAACATTAAATATGAACCTCAGGGGACTTGTTTAGGCCACTGCTGAGAAATTTGGAAGTCAACAGTTATCTACAATTTGAATAATGCACAAAACTCAACTACTCAGTAGTTCTTTGTGTCAGCCACACTTCAGCCTTTTTGTTGCAGTCTTCTGTATGTTTTTATCTATAAACACAAATCTAAAAGTATAAGAGCTGATGTAATAACATATAGAGTGTGTGGCAAGAATGTATATAGAAATTTTTGTAAGTTTTGATGAACTTTCTTCGCAAAATATACATGATGGACACACATGCAGTGCATGGGTCTGCAAAGGTAGCCTAGTAATGTACTGGAATTTACGGTGAGCCCCGAAAAAAATTCAATTCAAAATCTAACGGTCAATAAAAGTGTACTAAATGTTACCCTCCACTTTCAATACTTTATGGGAGTTTCTAAAATGATACTCTCTTCAACATACCATTGTATTTGTACAACTCTTCATTTAAGGCATGCAAATGGGATTCCCTACCTTTAAAGGTATGGGGGAGTGGTTGGACCGATGCCTGTCATGTTGCAGAAATTGCCATTCAGTGGCAGAAGAGATTACTGAGTATGAGACACTGTCAATAAAAGTTAATCATACAAATCAGGGGATTAAAGAACGAAAGAGAGCTACATTACAGGGTTTCTTAATACCGTAGTTTAGGAAATGTATCCAAGTTGCATTCTAAGCAAAGAACTTATGGACCAGCACTCCCATGACTTGGTTTTTCATGGTAAACAACTTTTGTTGAAGGAAAATCATTGTAGGAAATGTTGATTTCCTTAGCAGAGGTTTTTGTGGTTGTCTTTCCTTTCTTGGAAATATTTATAGAGAGTCAACAGATATGACCCAATTTAATGTTTTCTTGCAAAGTATGGTTTATCTTTGAATAATGCATACACTGTGCCATGGTGTTGGTTGTCCTTAGCCCACATGATCAGCCCTGCCTTCGAGGCCTGCTTATGCGTGAGTGAACATCTGATGCGCAAACACACCAAACATACAAGGCTCAAGCATTTGTTCAGACCTGAAACAGGAGGGCCAAAGGAAGGCTGAAAGTTTGATTCGCAATGTGGGTTCAAATCCAAGGGGGAGATATTGGATTAGTGCAGATTATGTTGCTGAAATATGTATGGCAAGTACAGCTGGCAGTTTGCCTGTGGCATTGGTCACAGGGTCAAAAAGGCACAATGCCTGTAGCTTGGTCATTATGCTGAAGTGGATAGCAAAGAGACAGACAGACAGACAGACAGAGAGACATATGACGTAGATTGTGTGGGTAAAATCTATCACTAGTGTCCCATACACATTTTACATACCATGCTCAGAAGGGCCATTGAGCCTGTGGCTCATACCTCACGTTTACCCCTATAGCTCCTTTTCTACCTCCATGTTTCCAAGCCCACTAATCCAAGCTATTATTCTCTTTCTTCATTTTTTTTTTTTTTTTTTTTTTTTTTTTAGTACACTGCCAGATGGCAGATTTAGAATATCATTTTCCGGCATTTGCATTATTATTTTTTTTTTTATGTTGAGTATTCTTTCATTTGTGTGAGGGCAATATTTGAGATGCACAATTAATGTATATATTTATTGCTTATCTTGAATGTTATCATGAGTGCTCCAATGTCTGAAAACATAAACCATAACCTAATATCTTAGCTCTATCTTCTTTTTGTTGTAGGAGTCATAGATATAGATAATATAAAGTAAGAGCAAAAGCTATAAGAGGGCAAAATCAAATGTATTCTCTAAAGCAGTCTGTATGAATGTAAAATTTTATTATTATAGAAAAAAGAATATATATATATTGTTTTTATTAGGGTTCATCTTACTGTCAAAGAAATCAATACTGCTGGGCAGAGGACAGACGAGCACAGAGGACTAGTGTGTAGATATTTATATAAAGTGGCCCCAGATGTCTGTTTCACAGACATGTGTCAGCTTTGATATAATTGTTCTGTTTGTTTGGAGGCTTCCACGAATCATCTCTTGCCCAGGGTAGGGCCGCAGTGATGTCCTACTTTTAACGATGCTCTACTTTTACGATGCTACTAGGGTCACCGTGCAGCTTAAAGAAAAAAGGTCATTAACTTTAATATACGGCCAATAAACAGGCAAACTCACGGTGCTCTGGCAATTCTTCTGATTGCGAAATTTGTATATATCTTTTTCATGGTCATTTTGTTTGTAGAAAGAAAGAAAAATAGCTGTGTGCTCACTGGAGTTCAAGCTGATCTTGTATGTATGTCACATCATACACACACACACACAACTTTTTGTGGCTGTTTTGTGCAAGCATCCTCGATTGTGTGGACGAGCAAAATTTGATCCAAATTTCAAGAAAACCTGGCATGGTGAAGAGTTTATCTCTTTTAAAGTATTTGGATACAGGTATGAATATGTGAAAATAAGTACGTGTCCGATCTTTTACTGTAAGTAATTTACTGGTAGAAATTATTTTGTCAGCATTTCACTTGTCATTTCTTTAGTGAGCAGTTTTGTATGTGAATAGACTTAAATGCACAAATGATAAGTGTTTTTGTTCATTTTGGTGTCATAGAACATAATGAGTTTTTTTTTTTCATGAAGTTTCTCATTACTATTTCTACTGTGAGATGTGTCGTTACATAATTATGCATAGATTGAGTGCTTTAAAAAGCTAATTTGAGTCTGGCTGTGGAGACTACAGTACACATTAGTCCAAGAAGTGATGTGAACTTTGCGTATTGATTGCCGTTTCAGTTGCTTAATTAATTACCCTTAGGAAACGTCCATATATATCAGTCTATTGATTGGATGATTTCAGGGCAAAGTTGCACGTAAGCAGGCAATTATCCCATCATCCCTGTGCACATGTGCCATCAACATTGCAATTGGACGCTGCTTCTTTTGCAGATGTCGTCAGTTGGAATGAGGGGACGAATATTCATGGGACGAGCTCGGACAAGACCCGTGTTTGGCAAGACTCACTGAGCCTCGCCTCATGTTTATGCAAATTTGTGAAATGAGTATCGATGCTATGTCACCAAAATGAAATACCACATTTAGAGCTCTATAGAAAGTGCAATGTGGTCTTCATGCTGAGGACTGCCAGGGTTCAACAGTAGGAGCACAGCTCTTGTCTTCAAAAGTGGACTTTTGAAGGCAAAAAAAATTCAAGTGTATGTTATTCCTTCATTCAGTGATTCACATACAGCCCTGTGTTAAAACCTGAAACTGGATTTCCTAGCCTGTATACTATACCTTATATTGAAAACTACAGTATGTGATTTGTGACCTACAATTTGTACAGTGACTAAATGTCCCATCACCAGCTGTGTATACTATGATACCAGGGGCCCATTTCATGAAGGGTCTGTAATTATGGAGCGTTACCAGGGATTGCAGTTTCCATGGTAGCAAGCAAATTACTCACACCTGATTGGATATTGGCCAGCTGCTACCACTGTATTGTTTAAATGTAAATATTTGGTAACCAGGGAAAATGTCTTGGCTCTTCGTAACGATTGCTGTGTTGGTAGACATGTACGACAATTGATGACCCTAGTCAAATCATTCGCGAGCTCAAAATCGATTAGTAGCTTGAGTGCAAGTTCCTATAAAACACATGTCCTGTGACATAGTGTAGATTGTATGAATACTCTTTATGACTGTCTTCTGTACTCTGTCACCCTCACCCTGAGTGTTGCACTCATCAATCATGTAGTACAAGGTGGTGATTGGTGAAACTAGGCATCAAATTGTCACCTGAAGGTTGGTGTTTTCATTGCTCAGGGGCCAAAGTTACTATACAAGTCAGCACACATTTACCTTCATGCCGCACTCGAGTTCGAGACACAGTAGTAAAGTGACATGGTGAAGATCTTTTTGCGTGGCCACTTCAAGGACCAAGCTTGTTGAAAGATATCACAGGAAATATATTCCATACCATGCCATTTACTTCTTCTTCTTTTTTTTTGATACATAAATATAAGACAAGTTATGGTATGTATGTATATAAGTATGTATGCCTTTTTATCAGTAAGAAAAGAAAGCCTTGGTACCATATTTTTACCAAGTTGCGTCAAACAAGACTGAAAGTCATCTTCCTTCTCCCCAAATCTGTCTTTCTCCAATTCTTTTTTTAAGATAAAAAATTAATGTCAAGCAGCCTCAAGCTTTGATTGGTTATTTGTTTGTTTTGTTTATTTGTTTTATGTATGCTGTATCGTTTTGTTTTATTTTTAAGGTGACCAAAAATGTGTTCTGTGGAATTCTTGCAAATGTTCTTTCCTGTATATAATCAGCAACTGATTGATTTTATCTCTGCAATTTCAGTGATATTCTGTTTGAAAGTGATATAAAGTTAGATTCAGTTGAAAGAAAGGGTTATGTCATCTTGAGCTGGTAGTTTTGTGACAATAAATGATGATGTACAATGTATTTAGAGTGAAATGTTGTGAGGTTTTCCACGGAAAGAAATTGCATTTTCCATTCATCAAAACAGTACTGGAACTTACAGTGTAAGGCTCTGATTTATCCCACCCCCCCCCCCAATTTGAGAGCTAAATAAGTTTTAAATATACCTAGATATACCTGTGTTACTTGGTACTGCCGCTTGATGCCAAAAAGATGAGGGTTTGAGAGAGGAATAGAGATAAGATACTGTAGACAGAAAGTTTTTTTTTATGTCAACATAGACTTTATAGTCTTTCTTCTGGTTCTTTACACACACACACACACACACACACACACACACACACACACACACACACACACACACACACAGAAAGGATATTTCCTTGTTTTGCTGTTGTGCCCTTTTGTGAGTTAATTATAATCCTTTTTCCAGGGGATCGGTCAGTGAAGCACCCTAGTTCACCCACATATGTTTTTGTTTTCTGTTCGCAGAAAAAAATAACTCAAGGATATTAGCTGTTGATTTACACTCAGTAGAAGAAATAGACTGGCCTTTTTTCTGCCTTGCCCCAATGACGTCATACATAATTATATACAATCATGCAAGAGGAATAAATAGCCTTTGGTCCAGGCTTCACCAAGAAATGAATTATTTTTCAAGAAAATGAATTATTCACCAAGAAATGAATTATTATTTTATGAAAAATCGATAATTTTTTGTTTCTTTTGTTTCTTTTTCTTTCTTTTTTTGCCAAATTGAAGTCTAATTTGCAAAGGTCTGTAGTCGTTGCATGCTAAAGCCTTCAGCTATACCCTTCAGCACCCATGCCTATTCTTATCTGTTTTCATGTTTGTTGTGGAGGAGAAGAGAGAATCTCTTGTGGTATGATGGCAGTCTTTTGTATTGATTCAAGAACTGACCTGTGTAGATGTCACAGCATTTCAAGAGCAAAAAGCTCAGCTGTAGGCCTATATGGAAAACGGTATACATTTTGAGATGTAAAATCTATTATTGCAAGCATACTGTATTCGCCAATATTTTCGCGTACAGATATTGTCGCGAATCACGGTATCAGTGGCATTTTCGCGTGTTGTTGAATTCGCAATTGATACTAGTGGTAGTAGGGTCTACTGCCAAGTCCGAGAAACACGTTCAAACACTTGCCAACGTACTCGTAACGTTTTTCCATTTGCATTGTGACTTCCCAAACATGACTATAGAAAAGACACATTTAGAAGATTTTTAAAATGAAACAATTACGGGAACTTGCAGTGAGACACTCACACACGGCATTCACAAGTATCTACCAAATGTTGTAACAGATAGATGTAGACGACAAAGTTTTAGAGCTGCGCTAGCGAAAGTTTTACATACATCCCTATGCCTCACCCAACCACGTCGAACCAGACGTGTGTTCGTTTGCATAGGGTAACGTAGCACGGAGATGCACATTTTAATGCGTGTTTAGCATCGTACTGCACTTCCACAATCGGTCGCACCGTAGCGTACAATGTACGTACTAGTATTTATGTGTACGTACTGGCCGGTTAAGAGCCGTGTTCTGATCCGGCCAGCGTTGGATGCATTTTGTCATCAATTTGTACATAAGGTATGATGGGGTAATATTTTCGCGTGTCTTTAATTTCGCGATCAGCCCAAAGCTCGCAAAATTCGCGAAAATAAAACCCTCGCGAAAATAACAGCGTATACAGTACCATACAAGTTACCAAAATTCAAAAGAGAAGATCAGGTACATTATAATAAGCCTCATACTTCATTAAAAAAAAAAGAAGACTGTAAACATTGCAGATATTTCACAAAAGATAACAGGTGGTGTGAATGGTTGTATTTTACACATATATGTCAGATTACGCCTACTTGTTCAAGAGAAACTGCTCATTGCTCTATATTATGATTTTATAGGAAAAGTCAGCTTTGCGTACATTTGAACCACTACTGGAGAATGGAGTGTCAGTCATATAATGGTCAAGGTTGAATTTCTAAAGTTAGAATGTGCGTTTATGGTGAGAAATCTGCTGCCAATTTCATAGCCTCAGTGTAGTTTTATGTGATTATCTCAGCTACATGTACACAGATGTGTAGGCTATACGTAGTGTGTGTAGTGTGTACATAGTGTCCCCCAGCCACTGACAATTTTTAGTGCTTTATGAAAATGATGGTCATGTCTGATGCTGGGTACTGTGTGCCAAGATGTTGACAACCTTGTAGTTGTTTGTAAACATAACAATTATCACCGACTTCAGTGGCTCGTGATCTGTTGATGTATAAAATGTGGATTTGTTTGTTTCAGTCTGGATGTAAAGGTCAGAGGTCGGGCATTACAAACTAGATATTTTTCCTACTTGCCCAGTGCCGTAGTGACCATTTGGGCAAGGACCCCAACCCTAGCTGGCAAGTGCTCATTCGTTTGATCGTCCTACAGTGAGCTCTAGTTGCCCCTGGCTAGCGAGCATGTAGCCTTCTAGCATACGGAAGGGATGGGAGTTAATTATAAAAAAATGATGAAATGGTTTTATTTGAAGTGTCAATGACCCCTTAAAACCTACTGTGTGATATGGCTGAAGAGGTAATGATGATAACAACTGAGTTGAAATGACCTTTTCATGTGTCCTGGAAATTCATGGAACTGGGCCCAAAAGCTAAAAATGTGATAGGGATATGTAGACGTCAGAAACAAACCACAACTAGAGGTGTTTGACACTGTTTTCATTTTTTTTTTTCCCGTGAAAAAAGTGGCTGCAGAGTAGCAGAAAGGCTGAAAAGAAAGGGAGGGAGAGGGAAAGAGATCCTGACAAGTTTTGAACAGCTGTTCTGTTTGCGTCTTACGAAGAGAGAAGAGAGTGCACGCATACGGGGAGCTGTGTGGGCGAGATTTCTGGCTAAGACCGAGTCTTCCTGTTGTCTTCGCTGACTGTGTCAACGCCTCACTGTGCGTACAGAATGTAAACATGTTTACAAAGAGGGATCCTGCATGTGAGACCTCAGAAGTAAGAGATCACCGTGACATATGTCCCACCTGATATCACCATGCCGGCCGTGGCGTGGTGGACCGAAGTGCAGCTGGATGTTCCCCCAAAAAATTTCCCCTTGTTTTTTGCCTAGGTTTATGCGTGGAATCGAGTACCCATACCAAGAACCACACAGGAAGACATTGCAATGAGACAGTATACAGTATAACTTGATATTTGCTCTACCTCCCAAGCACAAGTTGGAGAAGAAAGACTGAAAATGTGACATACCGAGTGTCTGCCATCTTTCTCCACTCTGTGGCAGTAAAAAAATCTAAGCCACCAACATAATTATTTTGTAAGCACTCTTAGCCTCATGGGAAGAGTGTATTAAACATTAATTATATTATATTGTATTGTATTGTATTGTATTGTAGTGTAGTGTAGTGTAGTGTAGTGTAGTGTAGTGTAGTGTAGTGTAGTGTAGTGTAGTGTAGTGTAGTGTATTGTATTGTAGTGTATTGTATTGTATTGTATTGTATTGTATTGTATACATACATTGTACCCACTACCCACATATTGCACACCGTACCCACTAAGGTTTGCCATACAGCCTTGAATTGCATCTTGAAATCGTGGTGAACTAACCTTGACTCTGGGTATGCCACCTATGGCTACCTATCCAATCTTTAGTCCCCATTTCTCTGCATTGTACTTGACATTTAAAGCTCCTCTTCCTCATTGTCACCTTGTCTTTTATGAGCTGGTTGCCAAGGTAAAGGTCAAAAGGTCAATGTTGACCTGCCAACATATTCTACAGTCACCATATTTCATGATACTAGCAGTATACTGTAGGTGCAGGAGTTGACATTCTTATTACGTGCCTTAGAATAGACCAAGACCTTGGGAGAAAACATAAAAGGAAATGCTTCAGAGTCTATATCTGTGCACACAGTTAGAGCTATATGAATGTGTTGTAAGAGTGATAACTGCTATTCATATCTTTATGTGTTCAGTTACTTTAGACAATTTGTCATATTTTCTTTTTCTGTGTAGGGCTACATGTACATGTACAATATGTCCACATCTTTATTACAGAAATGCTGTTTGAGTGTACCAAGACAGATGATGCAAGTTCTTCTGTAATGATGTCAAGGAGCTTTAGGAATTGGAAAGTTTAGAGAGTTCAAGTATTCTGTTGGGTAGAAGTTTTGTTTATACATGTGTCTGGTATTTTTCTCTCCTCTGCGATTTGTGAATGTTTTATTACCTAAGACAGCCATTCTGAGTTTTATATGTGTTTACGCATTTTTAGCATTCTTAACTAAAGTCACAAGCACTGCGCTTTGCCGCTTTTGGCTCAGTAACCCAGCAGCGAAAGTAGAGTTTGTATATAATGACAGATTGGATGAAACTGAATGTTGTTGAGGCAGACATAATATTAATTTGAAAGTTGTGGTGTCATGTTCAAGGATCAGATATAGGATGTGCGTATTTTTGCACATTTGCGCAATTTCGCAAGCATGTTTTAAATACACTGGTATGCTCTAGAATTCGCAGCCGAAGTTTGCGACATGTTGTGTACACAGTAGGGTTGTTTATTTTCCTCAGGTGATGGTCTCCAATTCAAAGGGTGTGTACAGTTCTGGTCGAGGTGAGGATTTAGCTTTTAACATTTTGCGAGAGATTCAGAAAGCACTCTATGAGATGTCAAAGAGCATGCAATTCTAAGGGGTATCAAAAGTTTGTTTGATGAAAATCGGTTTTGAATTGGCTGAGATATCCAAAAACAAGGTGAAACAAAGAGATCCTAATAAAAGGCGTGGCCTGTCGCCTTTTATTATCATCACTTTTTTGGATATCTCAGCCATTTGAAAACCAATTTCCATCAAATAAACGTTGAATCCTTCTTGAAATTACATGCTCTTTCATATTTCATAAGAGGTTTCTCATTATCTCACTAAGGAATGTTCAAAACATGAATCCCCACCTCAGCCAGTACTGTACAGTCCCTTTAATGTACCTGTAATACCAGAGGAAAACAAAGAAGAGAGACAAATAGCTCTGTAAATCACCCAATATGACAGCGTAGACCTGCTTGTCATACACAATAGGCAAATGTAGGTGATGTTGTCAAAACATATGACTTGATGCAGGAAACTACATTTTTGTATGTGGGCATGGTATAAAAACATCCGGAGCTAATAAAGAAACAAAGTCTTTGCATCAAAAATAATTGTCAAGGGTCTCTTAACCAAGAGTTGTACAGTCTCACAGAGGATATAAACGGTATATTCTCCGTGGTGGATAAAAAAGAAATGTTATTCATGACACTAACTGATAAACATGTTATGAACTTTTCTAGGAGGAGGGGATTACCCTGGTACAGGATCTGATTCAATTTCGAGTTCTTCATCACAATTCGTTGTAAGCTTGCTGTAATCATCACAATCGATTGGCAGACTTCCTCTTGTCATAGCACGATTTACGATTTGTAACTAACCTCGATTTGGTGACCAGAAAAACCCAAGTGTCCGTAATGAGCGTGGGTGTGGGTGGGCAAGCGTAATCAACACCATCCTTCTGATGTGTATCAGTGATGTATCTTGTTTTCTTGTTTGTTATGGTGCTTTGTTGCAATGTCCACCATGCTGCTCCTGCTATATCTTCACGCATGGATCTAGATATTCAGGAAAGCTGTGCAATGATTTCTATGCCATGTATCATCCTCTTCTGTGTGGAGGACCCCCACACAGTCAAGACTGTCCTGCTTCATCTCCTCCTCACCTGCAGAAGTTCTAAGCCACTTGTCTATTGTTCAGACCATCAAGTCATGTGGTTACTTTGCTTGTTGAGAAACAACAACAACAAATCATCTTATCCAAGCATTGAGTTGGCAATGCTGAATGTTGGTATTAACTGCAAAATCAGTTCAGTGAGGAATTACGGTCTGATAATTGGGCTCTTAAAAAAGTGTGAGTGACTTTTTTTTGAAGGGGGGGGGGGGGGGGGCTTTTCTCTCTATATAAAAGATAGCCATAGTAACACTGGGCAGAACTTCATGAACTTTAAGTTTTTGGATGTTTTGCTACTGTGACCACAAGCTTCCTGAAAATTTCCCACAAAACTTCACACAAGAAACGTACCACTATCATAAAACTAGGGAAATTTCCGAACCCAAAAAACTTTCTCAAAATTTGTGCAGTCTGAATGCCATGCGTGGCAACTGAATCTTCCTGATGTTTGTCACCTGACTTCCAAAGCAAGCCCTCATTGGGATGTATGTGAACATTTTTTACATAACAATCAATAGCTATCAGACAGTTTCTTTGCTGTTGCTCATGTGCATCAGTGACCCAAACTTTGAGAACTGAAACTTCGAGAAGTTTGAACACCTTTGTAAATGGACGAGCAAACTCCATGAAAAGTTCTCAAAGTTAAACTTTCAGAAGTTTTGCCTGTGTGACCACAGCTTTAAGTTGCCCCTTCACTGTTTATTTTCCACTTTTTCCATTTTGATCAAGAAAAAAAGGTCTTTAACAGAGGCTAAGCAGTACGTGTATCTAGAGATTCTTTCATTCTCATAATGACTGGGAACATAACAAATGGGAGATGTTAGCAATGACGGGATCAAACGCATTGCACAAGGGTTTCTAGGAGGCAGATTTTCCCCTCATTTCATTGGTCAAGAGTTGGCAGAATCACAAGTTCATTTAATGAATGTTTCAACATCTACATCTACATGTACTGGGGGCTTTCTGACTGTCGACAGAAAGAAGTAGCCAGTCACTGTACAACATGTAGTATGGTGTCTTTGGGCTCGACACCAATTGAAGAAAAGTCCTGTATACAGATGTCACAGTAAACATGTCTCAACAGTAGCTTTGCAGGCATTCTGGTTAATATGATAACATATATAAGCTGTTATTTTTTGCGTACAGACATTTTTGCAAGTGAGGAGGTCACAGACATTTTCAGGCGATTCTGTTTTCATGATTTGACATTGAGGCTTCTGTAAGTGCGCTAATGCCTTTCCATAATTCATGATATTTTTGCACATTAAATTTGTGCCTCAACAGTAAATCATGAAACTTATAGACAATCTGTGAAATTCCATAGCTTTGTAAGAAAAAAAAGTTATTCGTGTAATATCAGTAATGGCAGTTTTATGAATTTTATGTCTCTTTGCAGTTAGGTAGGACATGTTTTTGGGGGGTGTTTTTTTGAGGGTATTTCCTCACTCACGCGTGCCAAATATTTTAGGGCAAGGGGACAAGTGTCAAATACATTTAGCAGGCAAGTGTCCTTAAAAAACCCCGGACATTGCAGGACTGCCCTAGCACACCCGGATATTGCAGTGCAACATCCTGAAAATGGATAGGAGAGAGAGAGTTGGTGCTGATTGAAACCAGTCTTATGATATGAGCAATTATGGGTCATTCATTGTACATGGTTACAGTATGAATCAGTATGAATCAATGATGTGTGTGAAAGTGCATTGTATTGACCTGTGAAAAGGTATAGAGCAGGTTTTGATGGTATTTCATCTGTGCTAGACATTTCAAGCTCGACCTTCAATACAAAGTGTACTTATTTCATTGCTACATGTATTACATGACTTAGTTCTTCCTTTGACCGAACTGATGGGGTTATATCTTTTTTATTGTTTGATTCAGGAATATTCACATAGTTTTGCAAAACTGATCAATATACAACAATGTTTTTTTCTCCTCCTTTGTATGGCACAATGTGTCAGGTCGAAACCGTTTGCTGACTGTTGCTAAACTATATCAATATTAGGAAACTATGCAGATTTTCTGTGGAGGCATTTCTCCTGCAGTAAAGGATACTTGAGCATTTACAATATCAACAATGAACAACAAAGTGTTGAATACTTCCAAGAAAGTAAACTTATGGTCACATGATCTAATTTTCCGCTGCTTTTAATTTCTCTCTGACAGGGTCGTCTCATCGAGTTTTTCGGTCGTCAGCTGGCCACCAAGCATGAATTTGAAGTGGAGGCGACCAACGAGCAGCTCAACAGGTTCCCCGACTTCAAGCAGTGGCTCCACGTCATGGACATCAATCAGAAATCGGCAGAGGTAGGCTGGCTGCTTTCATCCAGTTTCAGAAGGGTTTCAGACTTTAAAAAAGAACTTGATTGTAATCACGTTCCTGAAAAACATTTTTGAAATCTCTGAATGTGTTTAAGGACTGTGTGTTAAAAGTCAATAAACAACAAAAGTCTCCCTGACAATATTTTAAACCGCAAACAACTTTCCATGTAACATTTTTGTCGAAAAACAAATCTTTGGTCTTGTCAGCAAACATTCAACACTCATTGCACTCAAAAGCTATTTCCATGTACTGATGTACTGTGGGGGAAGTGATTCAAAGGTCATGTTCGGCGCCACCTTCATTGTGTTTCAGAGGTCAAATCATTTATAATGCAAACACACACCCAAAATTGAGCAAACTCCAATCAGAAGACACCCCCATATCATGATTGGGAAAACGTGATGTGAAGGAGGTATTTGGAAGAACTGTGATGTAAGATTAAAGTTACAATTATATAGTTTAGTTAGCATAGACTATGTTTTGTTAGCACAACTACGAGTAGGTTCTTTTTTAAGTCTTAAACCTCTCTCAGTTTCTTGCATGTATCATTTATACATGATTTTATGAAAGCAAGCGATTATTAAGCAGAGGGGGGGGGGGGGGGGAAAGAGAACCAGCGGGAATCGAACCCATCATCTACTGCTTTCTGGGCAGCGACACTACCACCAGGCTATCCCTGGTTACCAGCAGTGACGTGATGAACTTGGAACAGATACCCAAGCTCCGAAATTCAGACATTGTGATGTCAGGAAGTCCAAGGCAGACAGGGCATATTAAATGAAAGCAAGAGATGATTAAGCAGAGGGGTGAAGATGATATGGGGTATGAGTTTTATGAGACCAGCAGTTGTAATCTTACAAATTTCAATTGTACAGAGGGAGACAAATTGAAGAAAATTCATACCTTATATGATTTAACTTTTGCACTGTCCTTTTACTCTTTCACACCGACTTGAACTAATGATACTCACCTGTCATTCACCACTGGACATTTCTTCAACAACCCACTGACTCGACAGGAAATGTTTCTGTTGTAAAGCTCAATCCCATATCTTTGACGTCATTTTCACTGGCAATCGTAGATAAGGGTGTGAGAAGAACTCCTTCCATTGCTATTGATAATGGTTTGACTGAATTCTCAGAATTTTGGCTCATCTTTCTTGATTTCAGCATTTTTAGCTCATGCCATCAAGTTCCAAGGTTACGACTGTTGATCTGTGGTGTCTGTAGGGTGCCACATTCTCATTATCATCATGTCTTTGCCTGATTAATTGCATCAAAACTTGTATACATGCATTGACTGCTGTGTTTGTCGCCCTCCATATAAGTCATTTTTTAAAGGTAAAATGTCCCTAGATTCAAGTCACTTGCATAATGGGGGTAGTTAAAATGTGCATTGTGTTTATTGTGCATTTAAGTGTTCTGTTCCATTCCTTCAAGGCGTACACACAGTCAGATGCAGGCGACAAAAATCTCTGATACTTTGGAGAAGAACGTGAAGCAGAGATCAGGCTGTCTTTCTCCTTGGGTGAGGGCAATTGAGTCCTTACCCTTGTACCCGATGCAAAAATATCAAGCTTATGTGCTGTGCAACCCCAACCCCCCCCCCCCCCCCCCCCCCCCATCCCTCTGATGTCATTTTCTGCCTGTGCTGGCGCTTTGTGGTACCGTCGAGTCCTGGAATAATTAGCTAAAGCTGCACTTCCTTTGAACAATATTGCCAAGGAAAATAGGTTGCGGTCATCCGTAACACTCTCTAGGTGATATGTTGATGTTGTGTGTGGGAAAGTAAGACCACTGTGCTGACGACTGGCCTGAGTAGTATGAAGACAGGAAGAGTTTCTCTAACCCAACTGAGGGTTAGTCTCATCCCAGGCTTCAGCATTTTTACAAATACCTATTTTGTATGAGACCAAGATCATGATATTTTACTTTTGAGAGAGAAAGAGACAGTTAAAGGGGTGCTACTTAACTTTTTCTCCTTTTTTTTTCATCACTTGCCTAGTTGGGCAAGGAGATTTTCAAATAGTTGTAGAACGCTTGTATGAACATGTACTTTACTTGCCTGAAAAGAAAGTCCAGGAATATAAGAGACTGATGTAGAAAATCACTTGTAAGTCTGACAAAGGCTTAATAAAACACAACCATTTGAATAAACAGCACACATTGATTCGCACGCTTAAAGGGATCGTATAGTTTTGGTTGAGACCTAACTTCAAGTTTCTAACATTTTTTTTGTAAGATAATGAGAAACCTCATGAAATATGAAAGAGCATTTAATTCTTTGAGGAATTCAACATTTATTTGATGAAAATTGGTTTTGAAATGGCTGAGATATCCAAAACAGAGTGATCCGAATAAAAGGTGGGGCCCACCCTTTATTACGAACACTTTGTTTCACTTTGTTTTTGGATGTCTCGGCCACTCCAAAACCGTTTTTCATCAAATAAACTTTGAAATCTTTTTAGAATGGTATGCTCTATAAGTGGTTTCCCTGTATCTCGCAAAAAGTTGAAAGCCCAATCCTGATCTCCACCAATACTATACTATCTTGGAGTAGCAGACTTGGTTTGAACTCGTGTTGATGTTGCATTGCATTCTGGCATCTTCATGTAAGTGTTGGAAAGTTGTTTTTAAAATGAAATTAAGTACTTTGCATCACTATACAGTCATAATCTTAGGACTTCTCTGTATGGTTGACTTAGTGTTTTTTTGTTTTTTTGTTTTTGTTTTTTTTTTTGGGGGGGGGGGAGTGAAAAAAGGTAGCCTACAAAAAACTTTTGCTTGCCCGAAGTTATGCAGGATATATTTTTTAAAGACATTGTCTACCAAAATATTTTTTCTTACCCACAGTGTACTGAAACTTTGAATTCTTATTAATCTCTCTCTCTCTCTTTCTCTTTTTACTCTTCCAATTTGATACAAAGGCTTGAGAGATTTATTAGAAGAATTAATATAATAATCATAATATTCTATAATTATAGTAAAATATGCTGAAATTCTTACTGCAGTGGTTGAATTTCAAATGCTTCCCCACCCCCTTCACTCTCTCAGTATCTCTCTCTCCCTCTCACAGACATTGGCATGGAAGAAACAAAAAAGAAAAGAAAAATATACGAGGAAAATGTCATTTCACCCCGACAACGAACTTTTTTTGAGAGAGAGAGATTGTGCAAGCATTATTCACATGTAATGGCACTCAGAGAGGCCCATGAAGAGACTGATGCACCACCACGGCTGTAAACTGCACGGCTGAGGATTCCGTATAGCTTTTGAAACCACTTGACATTCACCATTCTCACTAACAATCTCAGCCATTGCCTTGGTGTCCTCCAGCTATTCTTCTGGTAAAGCCAGCCCCAAGCTCCCTGTACTCTTTCCCTCTCTCCCTTCCTCCTCCCCCTCCTTCTTTTCTGTTCACATTCTTTCCTTCCTTCTCTCCTCTTCTACTTGTTCTACTTCCCTCTCTCCATTCTTCTGCTCATATTCTCTCCTCTGACAAAAAGGTGGCTTTTAAACTTTTTTGCTTGCCCAATTCAGGCAATCATTTTTTTTCTCACCTTTCCAAAACACTTGCCCAATTTTTATTTTCACTTGCCCCGAGCAATCGAGCAAGGGCTTATGTAGCAATATACAGTACTTATTCCTCTATCTCATCCTCTTTCTCTTGGTTTGAGAATTTTCTCTTTTTTGTGCCCTTGCCCGACTGCTGAAGTAAAAAACTTCTCAGTCATCACATCAGCAGTAATGACCATGACATTGAATCACATTTGTAGTTTGCAGTGAGCATTCCATGCTGTTTTTGAGAACCTCATTTGCCGACGAAATAAACAACACAACAATACCATCTGGGGACTGTTTCATGAAACTTTTTGTCGGTGATTTACACTGACAACTGTTAAAAGCTGCTGAAATCCTTGCATCTGATTGGCTGATAGCAAATTTGTCGGTGAAAACCTCAGACGAACTCGTTGATGAAACGCCCCCTGATCACTGTTGTCTTGGTATATTATTTGCTGACCATACGTTATGATTGATTTCAGCAGGATTCTCTTTTTTCAACATTACTGTCACTATTGCCTTGGTACATATATTTGCTGACCATACGTCATGATTGATTTTGGCGGGATTCTCTTTTTCTTGGAAATCTCACGATCAGAAATTTGTATATCACCATCCTGTGCTCTTGTTTACACAGCCTGATGATTGCGCATTAGTGATGGTATAGCTCTGTATCACTGTCTGTACCCCATGTAAGAAGCAGCCTCTACTTCTGTTCTTGTCGTCTCTATCAACGTGATGTCCCCCACCCCCCCCCCCAAAAAAAAAGGGCAAAAATATACATAGCTAATGCAGTCATCTGACAGTGACTTCCTGAAATGCATGCGTTCATTCACAAAGTCACCCTGCGTGCCGACCGAACCACGATTGTCGTAGACGAAGATGACGTCAATATGATGAGCCTTGTCAGAAGCGTCCCTGAGACTTCTGTTGCCAATTAGTGAAGTGTACTCTATCTAAATAATATCATGACATCCATTTTTGTCCAAAGGTGCCAGTGGCTCGTGTGCATGATTGCACGTCATTCACGTGTGACCAGTGTGAAATGTTTACTCATAGCGAGACACTTGTTATGTACATTATCTGTCATGCCATCTGCAATCTTTGTTGCCGCCTTTCACCTGGAGATGGTTCTACAGCTGCTGTCGTATCGTCTCGTCCACAGATAGTACATCGTCAATCTAAGTCTCAAGGTGGAACCCCCTGCACTTTTCTTTTTGACACAAGTGACATGAAGCAGTTAGCAACATACTATTATTCTGTTCAGAAGTTGATGTCCACAATCCCTCGGGTAAGGGTGGAAGGCCAAAATGAAAACTTCACAGCGTAGAGGGGAATTTATCCCAAATTTGTATGCAATAATGCAGAACTACACTGCAGTAAAAGTATAGGCCTACATAGTGAAGTTTGAGTAAAATCAGACCATCAATCCAAAAGTTATGAATAGTTACAGCTTTGATTAAATCTATGTGCTGTCATCGCTGGATAAGAAAACTTACAACAATTTGTGATGTCACAGTAGGGTAAATATATAAAGGAACAATATAGAGAATTCAGTGTATTCTAATTTTTTCTAGCATAATGAAAGAGCATTTGACTTTCCTCTTTCAGAAGATGAAGGTGGGGGAATCATGTTATCTTGAACATTATGTCAATAACAAGTCAACTGAAAGAAATGTTTACTTTTTCCTGAAGAAATAATATAGAGTATTTTTTTTTCTTCCCTGAAAATTAGGAAATGTATGATATTCATTCATGTTTTATTGTAGAGTGATTTCCTGTTCAAGCCTTGTCCACACTTGTTTCATAATGTTTACTTTTTGCTCACATTTATGGCATTCAAATAACAGTTTTTCCCCCTACTTTTTCCTTTATTTCCACAAACAGTACATTTGCTTAGATAGCATACAGAGATATGAATATGTCATACTTCCTTTTTTTTTTTCCTCTGGTAGATTCAATCTGAGAATGATATTTCCCTTCTTGAAATCATCTTTTACCCTTTATCTATTTGTCCACTGTCCCACGCCAGTCCATTTCTCCTTGTGGAGCTTCTGGCGATGACGTCGAAACCTTTACAAGTTGCAGCCTCTGTCCGCATACACATTATCCCCTGTTTTCTACTCTCTTTTTTTTTGTTCCTTTTTTTACCCCCAGATTTTGAGGATGCTGTCTTTCTCTCACAGTGTCTTGCTCCTGTCTTCTGCCTCTCAATTTCACATTTTCCACTCCTCACACCTTTTTCTGACATCATACCTACTCCGTCCATCGCTGCTGTGACGTAATTCTCCCTCCACGGGTGAATCCAAACAATGCCGCGGCTCGCAAAGGTCACCGGCATGCACGCAACACCCCAGCGCCGGCTGCTCTTTTTCCCGGGGAGCAGGTGGGGGGAGGGGGCAGTGCCAGCGCGCGCCACCGTCATCCACGGCATTTGCTGGGGAGAAAGTTGCGCCGCGCTATTTTTGGCCATTCGGATCACCCAAAAGTAGAAGGGGGAGTGCGGGGCGGGATTGCACATCGCGTTGCAAGCCGGCGAGTCTGACCCAATTTTCTCCCGTGGCAATTATGGAGAACAGGATTTGGTCATATGAAGTCCAAGATGTGATCATCCTTCCCCCATCCCCCCCCCCCCCCCCGTATTTGTGATGAAAAGTGATGCTGTACACCCAATTTCTCAGATCTCCTCTGCATTTTGAAATGCCAGAGCCCTGCATACATAAATTTAGAAAAGGGTAGATTGATTACAATCAATCTAGCAGCATGTTAGATATCAAAAAAAAAAAAGAAATGTCCTCAAACTTCAGTGAGGTTGTAGTCCATTTATCTGTATGAAGCATGACTTAGCGTGCAAATGTTGTCATGGATATTTATATCCTTTAAAAAGGGGTGGGGTCACAAATGAGTGAGTGTCATATTGCAAATGTTCCAATGAAGTTTCGTCTCCTCAACATTCCCCCAAGCCTTTAAGAACTTCTTATTTCATTTTTTTTCTCCCAAGACTTAGACAGGAGGAAGAGAAATTCAAAACTTTCAAAAGATGCAGTCGGTTTGACATCACAGTACTGTGACATTTTGTCAATGCACTCTGGCTATAAAGAAGTTCTAAAAATAATGTAACTTAGCAACTTAATTATCATGTGTGTCTGGTATTCATAAATTTTTCAATGTCTTTATGTGATAAAAATTTTGAGCAGGTTACCAGATGTCTTGTTATTTGATACGACATTAAACAAATCATTGCTTGAGATGCAGAAGTGTAGTCAGTTCTCGTTTTGTCAGTCCATGTATTTAGAAAGTCAGGAATGTATTCATTAGATTGCGCTATGACACTTTCACTTGGAGATGATGTGTTGGGGGAAAAACCAAGACATTGTAAATGCTTGTTCAGTATTCAAAATTTTGCATCATTCTTTGTGGCATCACTGTGTCCGTGTCAAGAAAATTTCCCCTCTGAGCCGGAAAAACAGACAGTTTCATTTGGATGGTTCACAATAATGCACAACTCATTTGTTATTTGTTTTCATTCCTACTTTTGTTTTTTTATTCATTACAAAAATATTCCCTGAATGAAGCTGATCAAATGGGTCATAACTCAAGTGTCATTTGGATCATCATCGCTCACATTTTCACTTGTACATGGTTTGGACTAACCTCAACCAACATTTCCTTCTTAAATTCTTCTATACAACTTCACACACCACAAGTACTGTTCATCCCTGAATTGAGAATGCATTAAATCAGAGGTACAGTACACTGAGTCATATGAAATGAACTATGATTTTTGAACCTATTATCAGTAATGTTCAGGTATTCAGCATTCTACAGATTATGTTCACAGGAATCAATGTAGGTAGTCAGTTGTTCAACTGCCATGTGCCCATAGTATGTCTTCGTACATTGTTTTAAGATTTGTCTGCTTTGAATTCAAACCATGCACGTATTGATCAAATTGGTCAGACTATATATCATCAGACAGTGTACAAAGCACCATGATTGAACTAGAAGAAGGAGAAAAAAAAAATATGAATGTCTGAAATGTCTCATGTGATATTTGTCTCCCAGACAAGCAAACTTGTGGCATATAATGTAGAGGTGATATTTCCCTACATATCTTAGGTCTATGTAAACTGTATCCTTACCAGTCTGTCTCCGTCATTCTACTGCCCCCCCCCCCCCCTCCGATTTTTAAATGGCTTTTTCTTGATGCATCCTAGCACCATGTGGCTGTGAACATGTGTAGCATACTGTGTCTCTCTCATGCGTGCGCTCTTGGTTTACGCGAGTTGTCATGGCGGCTCCTGTGCAACCCAATACATCTTGTCTCATGCATTGAATATTCAGCGTCTGCGCATCCTCATTATGTACTCTTCCCCGGGTTAGAGGGAGAAACTCATTGAACCTAGCCACTTTTCCCTGTACAGGAAAGTGGTGGAGAAAGGGGGGGGGGGGAGTAGGGGAGGGGGCTAGAGACTTGAGAAAGAGAGCAAGAAAGAGATGGAAACATGGAAAGAGAGACAAAGATACTGACATAGGGGATAGATGGCAGAAAAGAACAGAATTTGATGAAATATCTATCTATGTGTATATGATTCAAGTTTTAAAGATGAAAACAAATGATCTTCTGTGAATTATCATTAGTGTCTAACGACTTTTAATGAGTGGACACTAAGAATGGATTACAAGTACAATCTTTTTAGCTTTTGAATATTGGAACCAATACTCGACTAAAATCCTCATTTCGTATGAAGGCCTATGTTTTTAATACAAACATACATTTTAAAAGAGTTTCATCTAAAAAAAAGAAAATTTTAGCGATGAGGGGGTGGGGAAGAAGAGGAGGTTGGGAAGAGATGGGGAAAGAGATGAAGTTGATGTATTCTTTCTTTTCCCTTCTCCCAGGGGTAGGCTCCCCGTATCCAGCGTGATGAGCTCAGCTAGCATTGATTTCAAGGGTGTCATCAATCGTGGAGTTCCTTGTATGACACAATGATATCACTATCACGCACACTGGATAGATTCAGCCGCATAAATCTCTCTCCCCCGTATCTCCCCCTTCTCATACAATAAGGGGAGTGCTTGGAGCAATATTCAATTTGTGTCAGCGAAGCTACTAGGCAAAGCTGTAATGATGCAACTGCGTGTGATGAGCTTGGAACGAGCCTTCACCGACATGAAAGAAGCATATGATACAATATGTTATTTACAAAAAAAGAGCAAAAATAGAATTACGTTGATACTTGGCTGATGCATTTGTCATGAGTGCGGCAAAATTTTTACTGCAGATGTAGTTTGTGAGAGATAGTACAATGCACTCCTTACTTTAATAGTCTCTTACGACTATTTGAAACTCTCTGCAACCTTTTCTCGCATGCATGTGGTTTTCCCTGCATACTTAGAATTGGATGCATATTTGATATCTGTCTAAATACCAGCTTTATATGACCTTTTAGTCCATTCTTAATGACATATTCTGAAATATTTCTTCAGTGAGCGTTCTCATGTCATTTCAAACATATTTTTCTGTGCCACCTCCCTGTTGAGTAAATATCTTCTTTCTTTTTTTCAATGTTGAATGTGATGCATTATTATAAGTTAATGTAGCAACAGTAGAGATAGTAATAGGAGCCATAGGAATAACTGTAGCATTTATGGAAGTGTTACCCAGTATAGTAGACCTAATCTTAGAAGTAGTAGAAGTAGCAGACTTAGTAGTAGTTTTAGTATAAGTAGAAGTACATTGTAGTACTAGCAGTAGTATTAGTGGCAGTGGTAATAGTAGTACTATTAATAGTGGCAGTGGTAGTAGTAGTACTATTAATAGTGGCAGTAATAGTAGCAGTACTAGTACCAGGTTTACAAGTAATACAACAGTAGCAGCAGCAGCATTATTAGTGAAATAGTAGCATTAGGATAGTCAAGTAGCTGCAGTGGTGTGAAGCAAAGCTTGCATGAAAAGAAAGAAAAAGAAGAATATAATAACTGAATATACTTTTTATGCAAGAAAATGAGGCAGGGAAAATCAGCTAATCAGTGGTTTAAAAAATGTGCATATTTGATGACCAGTGTCACCATGACCCAGCACAGATATCTAGAGGTCAGTGACTGGATTGTACACAGTGTATCAAAACTAGGAGAGCAGTACTTGATATAGACTCAGCTGTAGTCCTTTGTTGACTTGGTTTGGGTTTCTGAAGTGATAGTAGCCAAGCAGCAATGTTGTCATTCAACTGACATCAGCCTATATTTGGTATGCAGATCCAATGCAACTAAAGACAACACATTCTGTTCTGGACAAAATGCACGAGTGTCCTCACTTAATATGGGAAAAGTGTGGTGAATGGAAGGCCAGCGCTCTGATGGAATTGTCTAACTGTATGATACGCCATGACATGGGCATAATGATAGGATATCATCATACTTTGATGCATTAGGATGTCACTTCATCAGATGATATATCAGAAAGTTCACTATACAGATTCCCCTTTTAAGACTGAAAGTAGACATCTCTGTGTCCCAAAGTGCCTAATAGATAACAGAATGATGTAAAAACAATCAGTTGATTGGGATTGGTCAATGGACGCAGAACCAGTCAATTACCATACTAAACATGAATGATGCATGCTTTGTAGATATTTTGTCGATGAATAGTTTTAGTGATGTGAGGCAGACCCAAGTCCAAGGAGTGACTAATGCTATGTGGTGCCATTCAGTTAACACATTCACCCCATGCCTTGCCTTTCTTCATTATGGCAAACTAGTCTCCAGTAAGTCATGCGGTGTGGATTACAAGCCTCTGCTACAAAATCTGACAAGAGGCTATAGCCTCCTCCTGATACAGAGCTGCTGCATTTTTATGACACACCCTGTGCAAGGAGACCCATCTGCTTTCATAAGGCTCCAGGCCCCTAGAGCGAGGAGGGACAGTGGATAAAAAGGAGAGAGGTAGATGGACAGTGAGAGATAGGCAGAGAGGGCATCAGATGAGAGGGTAGATGGGGGGGGGGGGGAGGGAGGAGGAGGACAGGAGAAGAGAGAGAGAGAGACTGATCGCTGGGCTGCTACCCACTGACCTCTGGATGAACTGCAAGCCAGTTTACCAGGTACCTGGAGCCAGGGAATGAATGAGACGGATTGGAGAAAAGGGGGTGGGGGGGGGGGGTGGGGGAAGAGGGGTTGGTGCAGGAAGGAGATGGGTTGAAGAGGATGAAGATGGAGGAGGGGGGGGGTGAGGAGAGAAGGGTGCAGGATTACAAGGAGGAATAATTCATGGAGGAAGACAGAAGCGCAGAATGAAAGGAAAATGGATAAGGAGAGAGAGAACAATGTGATGAATTACAGTGAATAGACTAGAGGAAAAAAAGCTGTGTGACAAATCTGAGGGCAGTGGGGTAGGTGGAGGATGGGGAGGGGGTGGGGTGAAATTGATGGAGTTCAATGACATAGTTTGATAGGGAAGGGTGAGTGGATGAAATTTTTACATTAACATATGAGTCTGTTCCCAGAAAAAGTGATACAGTCAAACTAAATATATTGCAGTCAGTAGTCAGGTTTCTATGCCAACAGGAGGTCAGTGTGATAGATAGTGCTTTCAATTCCTCCATTCTCCTTCTTTCTTACCATTTTGAGTGCTTATGAGTGTGGCTTGGCACAGAAGACCCCATACAGTAGCATTGTACACACTGTCCAGAGTCCACAAATTTTTACTGACCTCACAAGATATTGTGCTTCCAAGGAGTACATAGTTAAAGAATAAAATGTTGAAGATGATTTTGAAAATTCTGCTCCACATTTATTGTCTTTTATTCCTAAAATGAGATATGCACCATACAACAGGAGGTTGTGGCTTCAAAATCTCATGAAAAGGAAAAAAAGTTATAATAGCTTCACTGAAAATATGTTATCACACAGTAAAAGGAGTCACTTTATATAGGCCCAATATACCAACCTTTTTTTTTTTTTTTGGATAAATCATTGCTGTATGATTCTAGATTGTCCAAGCAATCAATTTCAAGATGTATGGAACTTTCAACATAAACCATTAACAAATGTATAGACATAGGTCTTCCACAAATACATTTTGTAATCTAAAGATAGGACCTTACATGTAAAGTAGGTAGTTTACTGTGCATTATTTATCTTAACTCCTTCCCCCCCCCCCCTCCCCGAAAATAGGGTATGTAATCTAATGACATTACCTCACCCACTTCAGGAACAATTAGCCACTGATTGGAAGTAAAATAGCAAATGCAATCAATCAGCCACACTGCTTACCGACGGCATTAGAGCTAATCAGACCTTGTTTTGTTGGGTATCTTCTGCACAGTAATTGGCAGCATACACAGAGACGGGAACGTACTCGCCAGGGCAGTGCGAATGAGAAGACCAGTGTGAATAGCCCCTTCCATTCTCCAGCCAGGTGCATGCAACCGCGCTTGCTTTGCCCTGCCATGGTGTGAACGTGCCCTTGACAAGCCCATGCCACACACGAGTCTTTATCAGGAAGACGTCAGAGAAGGCCACTTTTACTGAAACTGACAGTGGTCCCTCGACATGTAGGAAATACCTGGCGTCTAAATTCGGCGTGTGCGAGGACAGAGTGTGTGAGAACCCTCCTGACATGGTCCCTCGCTGCAGCACTATCCGTTCTTTTTTTCTCTCGCTCAAACTCACTGTGGAAATCACTTTGAAAGCAGCCACATTGGCTTTTGACATACCTTTTGTCTACCTTTACACATCTTTGTCTGTAATAACAATAGTTCAGATTTAGAAGTTATGATATTTCCTTGGCAATGTTACATGATGCAAATTGATGTGCCTCATACTCATATGATTTTATAGGGAGAGTTTATGCATATTCTGCCAAAGTGAAGTAGGCCTATATTGAAAATCTTATTTAGCAAGGATGATGAGTAGTTTATGTATGGACTATCAGTGTTGAAAAGTTAGGCATTTCATACTGTGCTCGAATGAACGAATGCCCATCTGCAATTATTGACCAGTTCAATGTACATTTCAAATGTGCATACCGGTAATCTCTTGAGCTTTTCTGGAGAATGTGTGGTATGCAGTTAACATGCTGTAAATTCTGTTCTCTGTTACATTTCATCACGTGAAAGGAATTTGTGCATTGAAGTACATTGCAGTGCATATGGTATGATACCATGTCAATGATTTGCTGAATATGGGAGACTGTGTTATATGAAAATTGTAAAATTTGCCAGAATTGATGTGAGAGTTATAGAGATGAGAGTTGTTTTTATTGGTGCATTTCCAGATAATTCACAGATAGGATAATTCCTTTTTTTATTTCAGAAAGCCACACTTTATTCGTTGGGAGGAGAATCGAGAGTTTGCGTGTACCCACACAGATTTAGCTTGACCTCTATCAGCATCAGGCGATGCGGTATGTGCCAGATATGATTTCACAGGTTATATTTCATTCTCTGAGTGAGAGAGGAGGAGGAGGAGGAGGGACATAAATGGCCGCCTGCGATTCGTCAGTGTCAGGAGAGCTAGATCTATGCCTACATAGAGTACAGGGGGGCTTACCGGCCGTGATGACTCAGCGAAGTTGACCTAGGGCAACGTCCTCTGTCAACTTTGACCGTAACCTAGATTCATCCGTGGGGCTCTCAAACTGTGCACCAGTACTGTAGTTGTTGAGGAGATGTACAGTGGTAGTCTTGGCAGCCAGGCTGTTGGTTCTTATTCCCCAGTATTGTTTTATCATGATATTCTATGTTTCCTCAGCCCATGGAGAAAATATTCCCTGTTGCACACAATTCTGTGTTATCTATGCATTCCAAGATTGTATATAAAATCATTTGTTTCATATAGTTCTTGCAGTTGTAGGTTAATAAAAATAACAATGATTCTGCTGTTATTATCATTGTTATTGTTATCATTATCAGGACCATCATCATCATTATTATCATTAAATGTTATCCTCTTTTCAATAATATAGCCACAATGAATCCTATAACTAGTTCTCTGTACTGAATCTAAATCCATGTCAGTAACTGTGTGTAGTGTTCAGGCATTTCAGGTTAAAGGCATTATTTACCATTTGCGGATGAAACAAAAACCCAGCTTTAGTGCTTCAAAATAGTTCTAAAATGCTAGTTAGGGATAGAAACAACCAATGTAAAATCAGTATAATCAATGATAGGTATGGTTTAATATACAAAATGTTAACAATAGTTATAATAACACTGTTTCTGGAATAAACTGTCTACAGTTATGGTTTATTGAGAAATATAGTGATATCTCCTAATATTTTGGCATTTATTGCAAATTTTTTATATGGTAGGATGTCTTTTTGATACAACTGACCTACACATATGCATCAAATGTGATAACTCGAACGTTTTTTAAATCACTGCTCCCAATGGTAAACAGCACCTTTAAGCCCCATCTGCTGACGTACTGAGTTACCTTGATACTCTTCTCTATGCCGGTGATTCCAAAATCTCAAGAAACATCCTTCTGTCTCAAGGGGCAATTATTGAAATGTCGGCCGGGATTTGAAGAAGAAAGCAAAAATGTGTTAGTTTTGAGGTATGGTGATTAGTAAAGTGTATCAAAGACCCTTTGCATTCATATGTTTATAGCAGACAGGTCTGAGGTGGTTATTAAATACTGATGATATGTGGTTTCAGTCTATTCTGTCATAGTGGCCACCTGTCTATGAAGGCCATTCTTCTCATTACCCTTCAATAGTGGCCATGATATGCTTATATGACTGTGCTAGAAAAAAAAAGAAGAATTTTTGCATTGAAACGATCTATGAAAAAATGTTAGGTAAAGACTTCATCAACTTTAATACTCGGGATATATATTCAGGTCAGCTGTTCAAGAACAAGAATTTCATAACTTCTCAAATTTGTTTCTGAATTTGATCAAAATTTTCACTGTTTTGCCAGTAAGAATGATCTGGAATGGTCCTTTCAACAAGAGTCTGTCTGTAGTGGCCACTTCTCTACGAAGGTCATAATTTTTGTTTCCCCAAACAGCTGCTATACGCACATACATGTGTGATGCAGATGTGATGATTGTAATGGTTAGAGTGCTGATGCTTTCGATGCAGTCCTGTCTCTAGTGGCCAACTGTCTGTAGTGGCCTCAGTGACCTCTACTATGTTTCTCTCAAACGGTTGCTATGATTCGCAGTCATGACAATTACGTGTGTCACATGTTACATGTGAATGTGACACTCTCGATTTGATGTATTATTTTTTCAACAATTTCCTCCCATGCGTCCATCCATTCCAGATGCTGCTGGTTCGGCTGAAGAGCCTGGGCACCGCGATGAAGATGGTGGAGTCGGAGGTGAGGTCGGCGATGAGGAGCTGTGGCTGCGGGGAGAAGGAGATCGCCAGACACTGGGAGTCTCTCAAGAACCTCTGCAAGGTCTACAACAGCTCAAGAGGTCAGTCTCCATTTTAGGCACGGGTGGCGGGAATCTCATCAGAAGAAAAAAGAGTAGAAAGTCTCCTTGATACTGCAAAATGCTCCCTTAAGGACATTCCTCAGATAAATTGAAGTCCATGTCATTTTCTTCAAACTTTCCATACCGTAACTTTGACCCATCCGAAGCCCAAATATGTAAATAAAACCATAGGTTCATGTGCTTGTTTTTCTTCTACGGGACTTTGAAGAATATGACTAATCTACCGTCCTGTACCAAAATGATAGCGTTACAGGATCAAGACCATGATTGGCAACAAAATCTGCAATGACAAACTTAAATCCCCATAATTCTTTCAAAATCCACGTTATTTTCTCCAAATTTCCAAGAATTGCAGAAAAGGGTACCCAAAACGAGGATGAGGTTTTAAAGTTAGGGTTTACACTCTC
Organism: Diadema antillarum; assembly: GCF_040938485.1. NCBI lineage: Eukaryota > Metazoa > Echinodermata > Echinoidea > Diadematoida > Diadematidae > Diadema > Diadema antillarum. The sequence continues at coordinate 234,565 of NW_027270921.1, read as the reverse complement.
ATTCTTGAGCAAGCAGTGCCCTCACGCGGCAGAAAACACCGAAATCTCTCAAATCCTTCTCATCGACATTTTCTGTTAGGGGTGAGCAAAAGGACATGGTTCATAAAAGTACATTCAAAACCCATGTCATTTTTACGAAACTTGACCAAATTGTAGAAGGAGGCTTACTAATTCCAGAAAAACAATAAAAAGTGAGGGTTCATGTGCTCGTTTTTGTGCTAGCAGCGCCCCCATGCGACATTAGTCTGACGGTCCTCCAAAGGAAAAACAAATCTTAATATAATGATGTTGATTGTAGATTGCATGTGTTATGTGTTGGTTGTTGCAGTGGTTGGTAAAGTGCGTGTTGTGAACTATGGATATGTACCGTGAGTACCCCCCCGGAAAAAAATTAAAATCTTTGATTCTCCTTTTGTTACACCAGATTTGGTAATCAAAAATTAATATCTGAATGGTGAAAGTGATAAATACATATTTGGTAATACTTTCGTGACCTTAATATTTTGTAACCAAAAATTAAAAAAAAAAACACAATATTTTGTACTAGTAATGACAAGTTAAGATCTCATTTAAATTTTAACAGAGATATTCAGATTGATTTAGTTGTTAGACCTAAAGATGAAATTTGCATCATATGTTTGTTTTGTTGTTGTTTTGTTGGGTTTTTGTTGTTGTTGTTGTTGTTTAACACCTAGTTTAGTAGACTAGTAGTCCCCGATTAGGGCCTATAGGCCCTAGGTACCTTAGCACTCGATTTGACCATGTTAATGAACAGATAATGAACTGCACGTCACAAAACAGATCTATGGATTGAAAATGGAAACAGCTCGGTTCCACTTCCAAGCTTCCTGATTCCGTCGATCAGTGTTGTGCTACCATGACCATGTATACTGTAAAACATGATATATTCGCGGCACAAAATTTTCGCGAATTGGAGCCGACGGCCTTTTTCGTGGCATGAAATTTTCGCGATTTGTCACTGGCGTTCAATGCATATAGTGTAGACAAGAAATTTCGCGTGCATTTTAATTTCGCGAATCTTGGCACTCGCGAAATTCGCGAAATTAAAATGCATGCGAACATTCCTCGTTTTACAGTATGCGGCTCGGACCACTGAACTTTGCGTAGTACGTACAGATTGTAACGCGTACAGTCGGCACGCGAGCCGAGCGAGGCCGCCCAGCGCGGCCGCGGTGGGGAGCCGTCGGGTATCCGAACGTACCACACTCTAGCTCGAATTACTACAGTAGCAGCTGCTCAGCTCAGCTAGCTCAGCTCATCACTCGTGTGTGCGCTTCTACGCTCTTTGTTACGTCACTGCCAACCTGCGCAGCTAGGATGCGCACAAACTCAACTGAGGAACGTCCTTAAATACTTACTGGTCTTGGCAAGGGTACTGTATATGCTGTTATTTTTGCGTGCAGATATTTTCGCAAATGGAGAGGTCATAGACATTTTCGCAAGATGTTTTTGCGAATTAACGCAGGTTGCTATGGGTAAATGTGCTATTGCCCTAGCATAAGGAGACATTTTCGCATGATGTTAAATTCGCGATCCAACTGTGATTCGTGAAATTCGCGAAAATTAAGCCCTTACGAAAATAACAGCTTATACAGTATTCTATATAAAAGCCTCTCTCTTTGTCCTGACATTGGAAGATGAAAGCCTCTCTGATGTGGGAGATCTTATTGCCTGCTAAAATGCATGAAATGCTTGAGAACCTCCCTGATTGGCCATTGGAAGCTCCCCGATTTTGATATGTGAATGTCGGCTGGCCAAGAGACGCTTTTTTTGTGATTGACAGAGCAATTGTGTGAGTGGTGAAATGTCATTGAAGCATACATTTTCAATTTATCATAAGGAAACCTAGATATTACATATACATGTAATACAAAACTTTTGCCAGTCCCTGTGAAAAGATTTGTATTTAGTTCAGTGCATTTTTCGTTGTTCACATGCACTTATAAATTCCAAATATGTCAGCAGAATATCAAGTTTAACATGAACAATTCAAGTCCAGTGCATCTCTTAGTGAGAGCTGCTCTGAATGCATTGATGAAGTCAATGAATTTGTGGAGTAAAATCTTTCTCCTTCTGGTTACGCTCTGCAATTGTTGTATCTTTACATTCACCACTGAGTAATCTTGCATGTTGGGTATGCATGTTTCCTGTCGCTGTGCAGCCAAGGAAAGGGCCCAGGAGGATGGCGTGACGAGTCCAACAGACCAGGCAGGAGAGGCGCCAAGGGTGGAGCCACTGAGGACCGAGGTGTCCAGGGCAGAGCTGCCAGCGACGGAGACCACCGGGCCGCCGGAGGTCCAGGGGGGCTCCCCATCAAACTCCACCATCTCAGAGAGCAGCAGTCCGGAGCAGAAGCGCCCCTCCATCAGCTCCGTCAACTCGGAGACGTCCTGGGATGCCACCGCTGCGGCGGTGCCCGTCACCACGCCCCCACCCGACCAGCAGGTCTTCCCCATCATCCCCATGCCCACGCCCCCACACACCCCCACCTCCAAGAGGGTGCGGCCAAAGGGCACGCCCCCACCCAACAAGAAGCTCAACAACCTGCCCCTGCCGGTCCAACACTCTGGACCGTGGATATCGGCGGCGGACTCCCTAACACTTCGACCCAATCCAGGCGAATCAGCTACGTAGGTTGCCATAGCCCTTTGTATTTTTCACCAGTTTACATAATGTATTTCTATATAGATGACAGAGAATTGATGAATGCATATCTCCATAGAGATGCCTGTCGGCTGTCACTGTATGCCTTCCTTACACTTTTCCTATGTCACTTCCCTCCTCCACTCTCCTCTTATTAAGTTCATTCACCAAACAACCGTCCTTAAAGTGAAAACATAGTTTTGGTACGGGTTTGAAAACCCGTCTAGCACCATTTCATATTTGCTTGCAATATATCGAAAGAGTCTACCAAGAAACTTATCTGGCTGACGCGAATTGCTGGGATGATGAGTCGTTTTGGAGTATTTCGAGATAAAAAATAATAGTCAGTTTACTAACTTTTATTCCAGAAGGATCCAGACTAACTCGGTCTCAGGGAAAACTCAGCCCTATTTCAGACAATTTACACGCAGTTTGTGATCGCCATACTGAAAAGACAATCAAAGACGCTTGATATACAGCAACGACAACTTCAAAGACAGTGGGAGGGCATTATTCCACACATTTCTCAGGCATACGTACACATTTGGGAGTGAAATTTGACAACTTTTGCAGGCGTACCAGAACTATGTTTTGGCTTTAACGGATACACACGGTTTAAACCGCAAACCTCTCTTCCTCAGATAAACATACTTGTGTAATGTGCAAGCATCATTAATTCAGGTGTCAATGCCGAGAATAAGAAAGAGAAGTGTTATCAGACATATGCTGAATCTTTTGGGTCGTGCTCTACCAGAATGATTCCTACAGAATATTTTTCTTTACCTTCCCAGTAGTTGATTTAGTATGCACACCAGAAGATGCGGGCAGTGATATTGAAAAAGGTATACAGTACTTCTTACCACTTACTCCACTCCATCGGTGATATGTTTTCGTGCAGAAGCATCACTTCTCTTTCTCACATCTCCTTTTGATTTCTTTTTTGACGGGCCACAGATTAAGTAGACTGCCACACAGAGGTCGCGACCCAGGACTACGCCGCTACTCCGACGACCGCAGTTCGAATCTCCCTTCACCGTCGAGGAACGTCACTTCAATAACCGCATCCATGGGAGCATTAACGGACATTGACTCGAATCAGAGAAGTTAGTGTGGTGGCAACATCTACCCCGCTTATACTGCTAGCGGGTTTCAAAGCCTCCTCAAGGAGATTCGAAAGCCCACTCTAAAAATCAGCCTCTTGTCTGTTTATACTGCTCTCCAAAAGCATACCTTAGCAGGCCCTAGCAGGCCCAACCTGCTCCTCCCCTTTGATACATGGCGCAGGCTTTTGAGTGAAAGTGTGCAAGTTGAAAGGCTTTCTTCAGCGGGGATTGGTCGAGACAGCTGAGTTGCTTATGTAAGGCAGGCGATGACCTTCAGCAATTACCTCCGGGTCAGCCAAAAAGCAGCTTCTCGAACCCCCTAGCGTTTATACTACAGCAAAGGCTGCTATAGCAGCCTCTGAAACCAGCCCCTGTAGGTGGTTTCAGAACCTGACCTGATGGGATCTCCTTTTCTGAATTCTGTCTGTTTATACTGAGATGAAAGGCTGCTCGAGGCTGCTATAGGAGGCTTCAGAAACCCCCTTTTTCCGTAGTATAAACGGGGGTGTTAGTCAAAGACAGTGCAATCTCCATGATGCAACTTAGTCTTGACATATTCTTGTATTGTCAAGCAAGAAACATTTGTCACATGAAATTTTTTGCAAGTTGGAGCCAAAGGCCTTTTTCGCAACATGAAAACTGTTGTTTGCATTTTTTTTGGGGGGGGGGGGGGGGAGGTGGTGAGTCTTGGGTCCTCGTAGATAATTTGTAAAGGTTTCATGCATGCAAAAATTTCTGGTTTATTGGTTTTACAGTAGTAGTGTAAACTCATCAAAATAATGTGTATTGATCTAAGGATCACGAATAGAGTACTTGAGTTGTACTCGTCCTGAGTTTCTTTATTTACATGTATATGCGTAAGACATACGTGCATGCCTGTCAAATAAACAGATAAGTACATGAATGAATAAACATGCTGCAAATGTACTGGCATGTTTTTGAACAGAGCTTGATGAGTTTTTATGAGGTAACCTTTGAAGGGTCATGGAAATGTAGATGGTGGTAAATATAGGCAATGATTATTCTGTAGAAAAGCTGCCCTTAAGAAATGCTGAATGTTTATGACATTCCTTTCCATTGGAAATGCTCACTTACAAAAGTAGAAATGTGATGAAATTAAAAAAAAGAAGATATAGTGTGTAACCTGGAGTCAAATTCAAGTTCTTGTAACATTTTCAGCCAGAATTCACCAAGGTAGTTTAAATTTAGTCCATGGGTTGCACAAATTTTGACTGCATAAATGCACATAGTGGAACCCAGTATGTGGCAACTGACATTCAATAATGAATATAGCTGATATGTGGAAAGCATGCCTATATCGAGCATGTTATAGTCCGTGGACTGAATATTAGCCATGAATATGGTTTATGAACATTTAAAGCAAACCTCAATAAATTGTGTATGATGCTTGCCGCTCCTTTATATCTTTCCTCTTTGTTTCTTGTTTGCTGCTTCGTAGGTAAAAATGCTTCAGCCCAAGTCTCCACGAACGCCTCATCGGACCAACATGCTACATGCAATAAAGCACAGGTTCGTTCTGGCGCCCTCAAGGGGTGGGGGGGGGGTGGTCTGTCATGACAGGGATTCACGTGAATGACAGTGTGCAAATATGTGTTACAAATAATGGAAGAGGAGCCTTTTGATGCAAATAATCTGAAATAACCTCTATCGTGCCTTGGCCATGTGTGCTCACAGTGTGAAGCCGTTGCAAAGATATATTGTGAAGACACACAAAGTGTTAGGGTTATTGGAGAGAGAATTGACTTAAATTGCAAACCATACAGATTATCTTGTAGTCCAAAGGGCCCCGAAATGTGCAGTAAAGTATCAAGACCCTTTTTGTGGCAAAACTTTTCTCAACATCAGTGAGCTGAAGGATATCTTTGTATCTCTCGTGTGAAGACCTTCAGATCTTGCTTGTTCAGCATCCTAGCCAATTTCAGCAATTTTCTGCAATTATTGTCGGTCAATCTCCTCCAAATAATGTCTCCCCGTAATTTGTGCAATATGTGTCACCGCACATTCCTGTCATTATCTAGGTATAAGATCCGTCGAGCTCTTTACCGCACTTGCGATTTGACGTTGGTGCAGGTAAAGACAGTTTCCATGGCAACAGCTAGGTGGCGGCCAATCAGTTCAGAGTCTTTTTGATTGCTGCTATGGTCACTGTAGTTACTGAAGTGCACAGTGAATGCTCACTTTTTATGCAATTTAGGATTTAGGCTGGTAATAAATCAATTGTTACATTTTCTGAAGTCCTAATCTACCCTCGAAATGATTCAGTGCAAAACTAGAATCTTCCAACTGCCTTGCAAGCCGCCACCCAGTACACTCACAAACTAACTATCGGAATATTGTAGTCATAGTAGATTTAGGAAACTTTAGTCAGGTTTGATAAAGGGGAAAACACATAAAAATTTGTGATGCCATGTCTCTTTGCAAGAAAAACAAAAATCACTCACCAACCCAAGATGCGCTGCATTCTTCAAGTGATCAATGTTTACTATTCAAAGCCGAATGCATATTTCTTCTTTCTGAAAATTCCTGCCATAATGAGTAGAGAAAGACTTGCTCTAATTAGCCTTAATGCTTGCATCCTATTCACAATATAATCTCACAGCAAAACGTGATGTTAGAAACGAGCTTTTTGTACATTTCACGACTCCTGTGTTCGATGAAAGTGCATATTGGGCTTTTTTTTGCAATGGTTTGCAATGGCCCGTAAATGCAGTTTGACGTGTTATGTCAAACAGTTATAGTTATATCAGTTATGCAAGGCAATAGAAGCTATGCTTAAAGTTGTGAGGTAATTTCCATCTTATTTTTCATGTGGGGACAAAAGGAATTATTCGCAGTATTATGCTTAAAGTTGCTTTGACAGTTCTGTAAAATGATTATACATAACTGTCACTGTCGCATATGTATAGAGCAAAATATTTCACAATAAAAAAAAAAAAACTGCAGCCATGTCTATTCAACCACACAAAAAAAGAGCTTTGCCAAAATTCATTCAGAGACAAGATGGTGCATCTTAGCCAGCCACTGTTGCAGTTTTATGACTCAATCATCCAAATGGAAGTTAGTTATCCCAGTCATAAAAGATATATTTTTTGAATTTACCCTAATGCCAAAAATTGTTCTCGACTGCAATCATTAAATCAAGACAGCAGGTGCCCATTAACTTGTGGTGGTTTCCAATCATTGCAAGCTGCAAGAACTGCAGGTTGTCATGTCAACAACCTAAATACTGCCAGGTGATTGGTCTGCTTTGTGGCTGCTGCCATGGTTAAACTGCAGTTATTACAGCTTACAGTAATTCCCGGTATCGCCAATGCGCAGAAAATTTCTGCGCACACTGAAGAGCTCTGTCACAGATGCACTGTGAGATTCCTCAGTGCCCTTGCTTGCTTCCAGTTGTCTCACGCAAGTCACAGTTTCCCATAGATTCAATGGAGTTATTTGTCTGCTTTTCCATTGTTACTTCTTTTTTTCTTGGCTATAATTCAGCTTAAAAGAGTTGAAAGTTTCTAAGTTTTTACTTATTTGCGGTCAATAGAGTAATTGTTCACTACTGCAAGGCTTCAATGTGCTGGTCACATGATGGAAAGTGAAGAAATCTTCAGCAAAGTACACCTCTGGATAAAGACAGAGCATGATCTGAGTGCATGTGCAGCCAAAAACCGGGGGAAGTTTGTCCCGTGAGCTATCCCATAATGCATCTAAAATGCTGCGCTGCGCATGGCACCTAGGTATTGGCGATACCGAGAATTGCAAACATCTTTATGAAAAACAGATCTCCGACTGGCAAAGTTAGAGAGTAAATTGCTGTGGTTTGAAGGAAATGACAATGATGAAGAGTTGATGAAAAGAGACAAATGCATGTAGGTCTGAGGGCCAGATGTTGAAAAAAGTGTAATCTCTTTTGTGAGATTTGAAACATTATGGTGTGTAAGACGGTGAAAATTAATCTCTGTATGTGTTCCAAAGCACTTTGAAACTATCAAGGTACAACTTGCTCCATTTTAGGTGTGTCCTTCAAGACACTGGGCGTGGAAAAGAAAAGATGAAATGCTCTAACCTGCATCTGCATGACTATTTATTTTGCAAACATGGTGTGTTACATTGTGTTGATGACATGGATTCCACCCGTATGAAAGCATGGTATGAGTTCCATTTGAAACAGTCATGACTTGTTAAGTCTTTCTACACAGCACAATTCATTCAATTTTCGACAAAGCATTGAGAGTGTTAATCACATTTCATTTCAGACAAAGTTCATCGTCAAAATTGCTCTGAAATTATATATAGATGTATATATGCATAAATGCAAAACTTTGTTATACCCTCTTAAGCTTATCATGTGCTGTGAACATGAATACATTACATTTCTTTGTTTCATGCGCAAGATTTCCTAAACTCATTATGGACATGTATTGAGAGCATCATTAAGTTCTCCAGTGTAAACTGTCATTGCAGTGAGTCATTTTTTAGGATAGAGTCATTTTACGTCACTTCAGCCAGGCGTTCAGTACATTACTTACGATCATTAATCTCTTTATTTTTAGTTTGTTTGCACTACCAGCCATGAACGTTATTGTTTTGGGCTTGCATCTCATCGGCTAACACAAAACACCCTCTCTCTCTCTTCCCCCTTTTCTCTCCCCACCCCATCCCGCCTTTTCTTTCTGTCCCCCACCCCCCTCCCCCCCTCCTTCCTTTGCCCGATCAATGCATCCAATCAATGAACAAACCCATCCTGCTCAACATACATGTCGCTCCATTTTCCATTTCGTACATTCTCGATCCACTATGTCTTTCAACTTTTTTTTCAACATGGAAATTCTGTCCCTCCCTTTAACCATTGCAATACATTTCTTATTATTAATCCGGCAAACCTCCATTAACAACCGATTCCTGGCTTCGATAACATCTAACATGGAATTCAACACCATTTCCTTGCTCTAATCAAATCTGCAACCATTCCTCTCTGTCATCAATAATCCCTTTTTAACCACTCATGACGGAATGCAACTCAACACTAACCACTGAATGGTCATAATATGCTTAGAGGTTTATTTTCCTCTCATTCTCGTTTGCGATCTTGACATCGAAATTTCCTTACTTGACCATCAATCAATTTGTGTCTAACATGGATGTGTTGGGATTTTGTGTAATCATTTTTTTTTTACAATCATTTTCCTCACTTTTACATCCAACTCTTGTAAAATCTGTCATACTGTGTCATGTTATTCAATGATCCCAAAATGTGCACCTCACTCGTACCTTCTCTTGCTACGTTTTTTATGACTGCAAATAACAAAAAAAAAAAAAAAAAAAAAAAAAAATGGTTTCAAAAAACAAAATCTTGAATGGGGTAAAATACTTCACCATCACCGCCAACACCATCATACTCCCATCTCTGCCCCCCTCACCCTCGTCCCTTCCCCCTCGAAATTCCCCGAACATTTTCCCTGCGAATTCATGCAAACAGATGGTCATTGCGCCCTCATAGGTTCAGCAAGAAACCCATGATGAAGACGCAGAACTGCGACTACTGCCACGAGAAGATCATCCTCCAGGGCTACCGGTGCAAGGATTGCAAGTAAAGTATCCTCCACAATCCCTTGTAATATGTGTTTATGTATGTGTGTGTGTGTGTGTGTGTTGGGGGGGGGGGGGTTGCCTTGGCAACATCCATAAAACAATTTGATTGGTGAAGATTTTTTTTCACATACTTAAAGGAAAAATTTATGTAACATAAACATAGTACTTTTTCTGTTTTATGAGAATCTGTAATTGAAAACTGAGTAAAGATTAGGAACAAAGTTGTCTACATAGAATGTGAAAGGAATTGCGAGTATACCTATACTTTCATCAAAATGTTTGTAGGTTTATTCATAATGGGGCAAATCGTAAGTGGACCCGCATCCGTTTTTCATTCTACTTCTTCTCCTTGCTAGCAATGCTCCTGATGGTAAACAATGCATCCCTATGTTCAAGAATTATTGCAAAGTTCAGGATAGGGGATAATTGATGGATGTGACATGGGCTTGAAATGCGGCTGTTGCTTACCTTCTAGTGGTTGAAATATAAGTTTTTTATTGGTTGAAAATATAGAGTTTTTACCATAATCACAGCAAGAATGTGTTGATCGAGGTCAAAAAAGACAACAAGATGTTTGTGATGTTACCCTTAAGTATTTGTATGTGTTGTGTTTGTATGTGTACTGAAATACATTTAACGGTTTAATAGTTCTGTGAAATATGCATCATTAAGTGTAGAACTTGTTACTGTACAAGGATCATTTCATATTGATAACAACTTCTTGGTCAGACGCCATCTTGGATGAGCAGATTAGGTTCAAAATTCAAAATACTTCATTCTGTATGTTGATTAATACATACCCTATAGCCCCCATATTTTACCCACATATTGACCATGTTACATGGATCATTTCTTGATCAGATGTGATCTTGTCTGAAAATTAGGATAGAAGGTCAAAAATATCTATCCTTATATTTTACCATATTTTAACCTTTACCTTTGGAAATGCATGTCATATCGCGCCCTATACACATATCTTTCTTATCTGATTACAGTATGACCATACAATTAATTAGGGTCAAAGGTCAAACATTCTTTTGATGCTATTTTTGTCGAGCCCACCGGAGGTGTGGGGAGACTAAGGGATCGCCTGCGGCGTCTGTCCGTCCGTCGTCCGTCTGTCCGTCGTCCGTCCATAACGCTACAAAAACTTCAATAACTCTTTACTCTGGGCTTCAATTGCAATCAAACTTTGAAGGAAGAGGGGTCATACAAAGTTTTACATTTTACCATATATGAAGGTCACCTCAAGGTCAAAGCTCACAGGCAGGGGTCAACGAACTTTTAGAGCCCAATGTTAAGTTTTTATGGCGCATTTCTATTATGGTCATAACTTTTGATCCATAACTCCATTTGTGACTAAACTTGGATGGTAGATGTCCCTTGGGGAGTGGATGATCAGCTCAAGGTCAAAGGTCACAAGCAGGGGTCAACGAACTTTAAGAGCCCAATGTTAAGTTTTTATGGCGCGTTTCTATTATGGGTCATAACTTTTGATCCATAACTCCATTTGTGACTAAACTTGGATGGTAGATGTCCCGTGGGGAGTGGATGATCACCTCAAGGTCAAAGGTCACAAGCAGGGGTCAACGAACTTTTAGAGCCCAATGTTAAGTTTTTATGGCGCGTTTCTATTATGGGTCATAACTTTTGATCCATAACTCCATTTGTGACTAAGCTTGGATGGTAGATGTCCCTTGGGGAGTGGATGATCACCTGAAGGTCAAAGGTCACAAGCAGGGGTCAACAAACTTTTAGAGCCCAATGTTAAGTTTTTATGGCGCGTTTCTATTATGGGTCATATAACTTTTGATCCATAACTCCATTTGTGACTAAACTTGGACAGTAGATGTCCCTTGGGAAGTGGATGGTCACCACAAGGTCAAAGGTCACAAGCAGGGGTCAACGAACTTTAAGAGCCCAATGTTAAGTTTTTATGGCACGTTTCTATTATGGGTCATAACTTTTGATCCATAACTCCATTTGTGACTAAACTTGGATGGTAGATGTCCCTTGGGGAGTGGATGGTTACCACAAGGTCAAAGGTCACAGGCAGGGGTCAACAAACTTTAAGGGCCCAATGTTAAGGTTTTATGGCACTTTTTTTTTTTGCCATAAATTTTTACCCTTTTGTATCTCTTTTTATCTGTTATATCTCTTTTTTTTATCCGTTATATCCCATTTGCGTACAAGAAATTGTACGCGAATTGGCGAGACACATTATGGCACTTGCCTTGTATAAACTACAAAGCATATTGCTCTCATATTTTACATTTAAAGACAATATCGGATGAATCATTTTAAAGAAATTACCTCTGTGATCAGTTGCCATCTTGGCCGTGCCAATTAACATCAACAATTTCATTTAAATTTGATGATTACATCACTGTGAAAAAAAGTCCATTGCAGTAAACCTTGTAAAATTTAACATTGGTCCTTTGAATGTTATCTCTATGGCAGTCATTTATGATATGCTGTGGTTGATGTACAAATTAAGATTACATGTCAAATCTGTTGTTTGATGAACATCTCAAAAAATTACATGTCCAAATCCCCCAATCACGAATTGGATGGATCACCTCATTTGTCAGTCTTGGCTTATCTTCTAAGTCTAGCTTTGATTTCATTTTTCTCTCGCTCTCCTTCACATTCTTTCATCACAGGTATCAATGTCACAACCAGTGCAGATTTCAGGCCGAGAAGGTTCCCTCATGTGGTCTGCCTCGTAGGTATGAAGAGGTCTTCAAAGAGAGAATTGAAAGCGGTGAGTGAGGGCGGGCTTTACTTTTCCAAGGCAGGAGCAAGTAGCTACAATCACAATTAAAGCACCTTATCACATGCCCTTCCTCCTCCCCAACCCCCCCCCCCCCCCAACCAAAAAAAAAATCTCCTTGTCAGTTGAATGCAGATCCCATCTCTAGTACATGCTGTAGTCACTATGACTACCATGCCTGGCAGTAGTCACTATGACTACCATGGCAGCAATTGGCCAATAGTCAATCAGCTGTGAGGGTTTGATTTGATGCTATGGCAACTGTTATCACCATAACTCAGCTGCGATTGCTTGTCCCTGTATAAGACGAGACCCTGTCGTGTAGTATTTTTTCAAGCTCACTTCTTTGGCTTTGATTGAGAAGACAGGGTATGTCAAAACAGGTGGTATCAAACTTATTTTGCATTTGATAGACAGTTTTATCCGTCATCCAGACCTTCAAGATAATCATAGTTTCTTTAAAATGTACTTTTTAATCTAGTCAAAACATTTGCCTAGATATCCCATAACCTTCATGTCATTCTAGTCAGATGCCTGAAGGTTTACAACAGTGGCTGCAAGCATTGCAACAAATTCATAATCAAATGCTGAAAAAGCTGATCCGAAGTTGTCATAGCAGTTGATGGCAAGCCAAGTGGTAGTTGTTGCTGTAGTGTTGTATGAAATTGGGGCTCCCCCAGTCAGCTTGATGTAAAAGAAGGCGCAGTCTGTTTCGAAGGGTCGACGGTCGTCATTGCATGTCGTTGCATCACATGACCACGTTCAGTGTCGTTGCCCAAGAGATGGCGCTCTCCGTCCGGGCCAACATGTTGCACTGGGGGCGGGGCAGCTGCTTTGCGATGCAAATTATGTTGGTCAAGCCGATGTGTCGAGCAACACGCCAAGATTAACGCTTGCATTGTGTACAGAGTAGACTAGATGGTAGCAGTCTGTGGCAGTGATTGAAGTACGGCAAGATGTTAGAGGTAGCTGTGGCACCATCGCTTCTGAATAGACAGAGTCTTTTACAAGTAACATACTCCCAAAGTGCTTATGATTTTGCACATTCAATCTAAAAGTAATTAGAGACTATTGTGCATTTAGTCTGTGAGAATTCAAGAATTTAGACTTTGTAATGAAAAGATGTATTGTTTTGGTTGATACCTTTCCCATATATGCATGTATGAATGAGTTGGTTAATTGCTGCAGGCTGTAATTAGGCATAGATACAGTATATTGACTTGCATAATTAAAGCCTGTGGAATATTTTTACCTGTTCTTAGTGTGTTTTCTTAAGTTGATTTATCTGCAATTCACAATCTAAATTGTTGAAAAACTTTTCATGAATGCTTTGATCCCCTTGATACTTGTTTGTTTTTGTTTTTGGATAAGTAATGTTTTCTGTAGTTCCAATCCCCCACAACCTCTCTCCCTCAGAAAAAAACAAAACAAAACAAAAACAAAGACCAACCAAACAAGCAAAGAACAAGAAATTCAAAAAGAAAAAAAAATCAGCTGTTTCTTTTCTACAAAGAAAACAAAATGAAGACAACGGGTTATGCAAGTCACATGTGCTTTCCTAGATTTGGAGCATTTGTATAGTTTGATGTCACAGATCAGTCCCTCCGCTTAGCCCTGCGAGGATAGCATCTGGGCTTTGCAGATCCAATGTAATGTGATATTAAAGGCCATGGCAAGCTTGGTGACATGACGAACTGGAAGACAAATCTGCATGTTTACTTGTTCTCGACCAATTGATTCAAATTGATTTGATTTCTGTGGGTTTTTTTTCATTTCATAAAGTATATTACAAAATTACAAAAAATTTCCGAAAATAATTCTGCATTAGACAATAAATACATTGGAAAAAATTTTGAGAAGCTCTGAATTTTTTGTAACTCATACACTATGTTATGTATGTTGATTGTCAAATTACTCAAAGTGCTGAATTACCAGAATTTAGTTCGAACAAAAGAGCTTTTTTTTTCTTCAAATTAGCCATATACCCAAGCACAGGCAAATTGGCATGAATGTATACATGTTGGCCAACTGATCTTGTATAATATCATACTGTTGTTTACGATGGCTGATCTTTGCAATCATGAAAGAAACAAAATACTCTTTACTGCAAACACAACTGTTGGTGATACATTTTCTCTAGATTCAGCAGTTATTTGTCACAAGTTTTCACGGGCTTTAATCTGGACGTATTGCTTTTGTCTTGTATAATTTACGTTTACATTTTTTGTAGAATTGTCGCTATTGTCGCTATGGTAATTTGCTCGTTCAATGTTGCTTTTTTTTTTTTGTCGTTCCCCCTTCGTCAAACAGGTTTCTCCTCATCACCCATAATGCCACATAAACAAGGTAGAGAGAAGCGTTGGAGTTACTACTATTCACTACCAGCACTCTTGAATTATGCAAAACCAAATACCATTCCAGCATCGGTAGCATGTAGCCGTAGCACTGGCAATAGACTTCTTCCTTCACCACCGTATACCGTGTGTCCCAAAAAGAATTACAACATTACCCTCCGCTACGATAACTTAAAAAATAGTGAATCAGTCCAAATACAATTTTAGGGTATGAAACTATGGCTCTTTGCCCACATCTTACAGAAAACCCCATTTGATTTGCTTCAGTAGTCAAAGAGAAATGAGGAATTTTGTAGAGCATGTCAGGAATCTCTTCCCTCCAAGTTCTGTCTATTGTGTTCACACATTCAAGAGCATCCAAGAGCTAAGCTTGGAAGAATCAGACTCATGACATGCTTTACAATAATCCACATTTCTCTGTGACTGCTTAACCAAATTGAATGGGGGTTTTCTGCAAAATAGAGCTAAGATGTTATATTTCACAACCCTGAAGTAGCATTTAGACAGTCTAATCATATCGGGTGTTATCGATGCGAAAATCCGTTGTAATTTTTTTTTTGAGACATACTGTAGATGCCTGTGACTGCATGCATTGCATGAACATTAACCCCTTTCTGGCTTCTGCTTACTAGTTTACATGTGGCTTTTTGATTAAAAAAAAGCTATGACACTGGCAATCCTGACAATCCAATACAATTTTTTCTTGTTGCAAAGGTTCTTATTTCTTTTTCTTTCCTTTTTCTTTTTGTTCTTCCTTCCTTTTTGTCATTTTTTTTTGTCTTTCCTTTTTGTTCTCTTTCTTATCTATCATATTTTTTTTTCCTCCAGCTACTGTTGATATGTAACAATGCAGTGGCATTTATTCAGATTTCCATTCTAAATGTGACATAGCATCTGTCTGCAACCTGAGAACTGTCACTATGCTTTCCCCTTCATTTTGGGGGGGGGGGGGGGATTGGTAGTAGGTAGGCCCTTGTTCTTACACATTGCAGTGATGGTGATTTTATGGAGTTCAGTTTTACAGAGATATTCACAAAATTGCACCTTGATATTAAAAGTGATGCCTCGTGTTGCCTTACTACTGAGAGACAGTCTTGATTTGGTAGTGTTTTTGCTGTGTGTGTTTACAAACAAACATGACAGTGGCAGCACAAAATGCAAGGCATGTACCTCAATACTTGCACTGCAAAGTGCATCTGCAATGGGTTGAGGTTGGAAGACCAAGTTTAGCTGTTGTTTTACAAACTGTCCCTTTAAAGTTAGTAACTCAATGTCTACCTCGAAAAAATTCAGTTGGCATACTGTTTAGGTGGGGAAATGAAAAGTCTTGAAATTTATCAACATTTTGCAATGTATATCATCATGACAGCTTGAGCAAAAAGAAAATAGATAGATAGATAGATGGATGGATGGATAAATAGATAGATAGATAGACAGATAGATAAATAAATAAAACAATAGATAAATAAATGAATAAAATAGTAAATAAATAAATGAATAAATGAATAGATGAATAAATGAAAAATAAATAAATAAATAAATAAATATATAAATGAATACATAAATGAATACATAAATAAGTTAATTAATTAATTAATTAATTAATTAATTAATTAATTAATAAACTTGGAATGTGCTGATGAAATGTCCTGACCTAATTTAAATGTTTAATCATTATCTTCTGGTCTGTTTAACAACCAGGGGAAGAATAAGATAAATCATTTGCTTAGTGATCATCAATGGACTCTTAGAAAACAAAGGCAGCCCACAGATTTTAGTTTTTTTCTCCGCAGCAAGGACTCCAAAGAATTGTGATATGATGTGTTGTCACTGCATTAGCTGAGAGAACATAGCCCCCCATAAGATCACTTTTCGTTTTTCGTTCCTGACGTTATACCCATGTCATCAGATTAACAGAAAGTGTGATGCCTAAAAAGAACAGTACATTCCAGAGACTGAGCCTTGCAACAGTTTCATTGATCGGACGCTGACATGTTTCTTTCTGTGACACAGGAGAGGTGGCTGTGTATATGTTTGTTTGTGTGTGTGTGTGTGTGTGTGTGTGTGTGTGTGTGTGTGTGTTCATTCAGTGTCAGCGGTGATTGCATACCTCTTAAATCATTCCATCATCTGGTCCATTTTCAATGGGATGGCCGTCTCTCATTGGCGCAGAACAAAAAGAGTATGTGTTAACTACCATCCTTTTGTGTTGGAGAAAAAGAGAGAAAGAAAAGAAAAAAAAAAACCCAATAAAAATGCCAATGGTGGCATCTGTTTTCTTTTCACACCATAGTTGAGCCTGGAAATAACCAGGTCACAGTTCACTGCCTATTGCTTGCTGCATGCTGCTGCAGACTAGTGAGGTAGACATTTTGCCGATAGGAAAGAACAATTATAACAGCCACACCAAAAGAGTGGTGGTATGAAATATTCAAGGTCGTTTAACGTGTCAACAGGTGTACTATTGACTCTCTCAGACGAGAGAAGGTTTTAGCAGCCTGGGTCAGGCCAAAGTGTGTGTCATCCATTAAGAGCTGAAAGGGCTTAATGTCTGCAGTGTAATGATTTTTAAGGCCTTTCTTCCTCTCACCTCAAGGGATTAATCTTCTGTTCGCATCATGTTTGTTTGTTTATTTTTGTTTTGGTTCACACTCGCTCTCGCCAAGCTCGAGTTGACCTCATACATGACACTGTTTGTGGAGCATGCATACTTTTTGATTTTCGCATCCGTACATACACATTTGTGTCTCTCTGACGTAGATCAGCATTATCATAGAGCTCATTCTGCCATTCTGTTTCTCACTTGTCTATAAGGTGATGAGGCAAGTCAGTCCTGGCAGTAGTTTTTGTGAGAGAAACTTGGCAAAAGTGGCTTTTTGCAAGAACTGTCACTTTAGAGATTTAAGACATTCATGAGAACCTTTAATCATATACTGTAAAAGTGGATATTTTCACGCGAGTAATTTTTCGCGCTCGGCTGGGTAGGATGGATTTTGTGTGTTTTTCATTCCGCAGAATCGGGACATTAACTATTGGAACATATGGCATGCAAAAATATTTGCGTGCTTTCATTTTCGCGCTAGCGTCTGGTTGCGCGAGATGCACAAAAATTTCCACTTTTACAGTAGCCGTCAGTCATCATAAAATCTTTAAGGGACGTAGCATGACGTTATTTCTGTCTGTCTGTTTGTTTATGTGTCTGTGAAACCATTTCATCATATTCACTGCACAATATTTTCTCCAGTTTCAGGGGAGATTTACGAAATGTTTTCATTAACTGATGTTTTTTTACCTGCCACATTTTCTTTGAGTTTCTTGGCTTAATATTGCATAATCAAATGGCTTTGCTTTTTTTCTTGGCCTGTGTATTTACAGACAGATTTGAAGAGTCATGCAAATATATTCTAAACAACACTAGAATGACAGTAACAGAAGAAAATCCCTTGATGTCATAAAGGAGGCTATACTCGGAAGTGAAGAGGATTTGAAATAATCAGAGTGAAACCATGGCAACAACTGGACTAAAATTCAAGCAAAAACCAGGCACAACATGAAGTATATTAAAGTCACATAGAGGTCTGAGGTATTTAAGATGAATGAATGCAAAATAGGTGATTTTGCAAGAAAACATTAACGTATATTTCTGTCACAAATGTGAAGTATGATTTACGAACTACCTCCTGTCTGGATTTTAAAGTTGAGGTTGTTTTGAATTCCAAAGTTCTCTGTCTTTGTGAGGCATGTTTTGCAGTGCTATAGGGTAGACTATCGGATTTTAATGCTCTATCACCAGCACAATAAATTCCTGGGGGGGGGGGGGGGAATCTTCAAAGCCTGAAGCTTATGATCTGAGATCTAACTGTTGATGTGGTTTGCTTGTGGAATAAGTAATGGGACAAAGTATATTATCAATTGACATCAAAGCTAAGTGACTGAGACCGGTAGTGAATGGGGAAGGATATTGCCTTCCAATATACCAATCTGCTGTATCTTATTTATTGTAATTAAAGCATTCAGTGAAATATCTTAGCCTTCTCTTTTATGGAAAATTCTTCTTCACCTTAAATAAAATTCTCTTGGAATGACAACAGGACACATTTGATGTCAGCATTTCAGAGAGAAAAATAGAATGGTTACCAACATCCATTTCATGAGGGAAACAACTGAAGACCAGAGCAGTGCTTAATATGTGGTGCCACAAGAGGTAGTTCCATGGTTGTCTGAAAAAAAAGAAAGGAAAAAAAAATATATATACAGTATATATATATATATATATATACACACTCAGCAAAAAAAGTAAGTTCCCCCCTAGCATTTGTGGATATATCTCAAAAAGTATTCAACCGATTTTTATAATTCAAACGGAAATGGATAAAGAATTTTATTACTCATAACATGAGTGGCAAACCATTGCCACCAGATATCATTATTGGTGTGAAAAAATTCATTTTATGTCAAAATGCATGGAAACAAAAGTTGCACTTTAGTGATTTGCAATGACTTTTACACAAATAATCAAACAATCACTCATGATTCTGAACATTTAAACATGGGTTATTGCATATTTCTCTATCTCTTTCTTTTCATGAGCATACAGTGAAGCATTTGATAATTGATAATTATGTCCACCATCCGCAGTGACCAGCTGCCATCTCCTCCTCATACTGTCAACTAAAGTTTGTACTTGGCGCTGCTCAATGTTGGCGCATGCTCTCTGCAAGATGCGCTGAAATTCTTGCAGTAAAATGTCGTCTTTCAATTTCTTGCTCACTCTCCACTTCATGATATCCCAAAGATTCTCTACTGGATTACAGTCAGGGGATCTTGTAGGCCACTCCATACGTTCGATTCCATTTCCCTCAGCAAACTGATCTACAACTTGAGGGCATGATGCAAAATGCCCACAGGCACATTAATGTGATCAACCTAGATTGGAATTACAAATCACATGGCTTCTACCAATATTTTCATATTGTGAAGGCCTATTGTTAAAAAAGTATGCATAACATCTGTTTAATAGGGAAGCACATTGTACCTGAAGAAATTCCTGAGAATTACACAATTTAAAAAGATCATTTGCTAACTTACATAGGACATGTATACAATATGCTTCCTATGGCCTATAGTGCAACTTTTTTTCCCATGCATTTTGACATAAAATGTGATTTTTTTACACCAATATATTTATAATGATATCTGGTGGCAATGATATGCCATTCATGTTATGAGTAATGAAACTCCCTGTCCATTCCCGTTCGAATTATGAACATCCGTAAAATACTTTTTGAGATATATCCAAAAATGTTAGGGGGGAACTTACTTTTTTTGCTGAGAGTATATATATATATATATAGTATATATAGTATTTTAGCAAAATAACATGCTGCCTGCAAGTTTTAACCATCTGAATAATATTGACATTGAAAATTACCAGATGTTCCTTTGCATGGTCTGTGGGGGGGGGGGGGGGGGGGGTTTAAATGAGCAGACAATGTGCAAATGTTGTTTTAATTTTTTTTAAAGCAAAGTTATTGATTGTGTGTGTGTGTGTGTGTGTGTGTGTGTGTGTGTGTGAAATAAGGTTAGGGTGTCAAACTGCTAAGTGTGTGCATTTTTGTGCATATTGCACTCACACAATCACACACACACACACACTCACAGGTAGGAGATGAATTCTTTGCACTTCCGTCAGCAGCTGGTCCTTTTCGATAACTGCCTACCACCACCTGTTGCACTGTCTACCATTTCCTTGGGTTACCGCCCTTTTCTCACTCGGGCTGTCATGCATCAATTACTGTGGCGCCCCACAAACATCACTCTCATCGTAGTCAGACAAATGATTGTTACCACTGCTGCATCAAACAAAATATTTTTGCTCTTTTTAGTTTGCTAGTCTCACAGTTAAGATACAGCTGTACTATCCCCCTCAGTTTTAGTGATCCAGTGGTGTCGGCAAATTTTCTGTTTATTATTTCATATTTCATATGTAAGAGCGCCATGAGCATCATCATTGATGGACTTTCAGCGCTTTATAAGAGGCCACTATTATTATTATTATTATTATTATTATTATACTGCTGGTGCTGTAATTACAAAAGTGGCATTAATCCTTATAACACTACCAACTCCTACCAGAGATACACCATCATATCTATTCAGAATTGGGACTGGCTGAATCTTCCTACTTACTGTACTAACAGATTAAAACAGAAAGTTATTATTTGAACCAAAGGACATCCCCCATGTGTTGACATGTTTCCTTATAACTTACCCTACATTATATTTCTCCCCAAATCTTCAAGCTGTTCCATTCCGTCACAGAATACATGTAGTTTCCTTATAAATGCAAGTTTCATGCATCAAGCATGTCATGGCGACAAACGTTTTTCTTGATGAAGCGTAAAACTTGTCCAAGGCTTGCCTGGCATAGCAATGATTAAAGTGTGCAAATTGAATTCCAGGTATCAAAATATATTTTTATAGTATGCTCAGGTGAATAAATAACCCATGTAGGATTTTCAATCTCTGTTTCCAAAGAGTGTTGTTTTCAATATTTGGTTTGCTGTGACATTATCACTCCAACTAGCTTATGTAGAATTCTCTCCAGTTTGCATAATACAATGTCTTTGCCTTTTGGGATGCATGCTAACTAACCTCTGACAGCAACTGATAACTGACACTTCTAAGCCTTTTCTCTTCTGTGATTGTCCTTTGCAGTCTTATGTATGCAGCATGTTGAAACTTTCTGATGTTTCTGGATAAAAATATACCTGAAGTAACACTAAATATATATCTAGAAATAAAATGGCTTAGCAGAACTTTATCTCTGACAAATCATTCATGAATATATTTTTCCAATAAAAGGAGATTAAAAAAAAATACTCATATGGCTGTTGGGATGACAAAACCTCATACCCCCCAAACTGTCAAGTGTTCAGAAGAGCAAAAGAACATGGCAACCAAAGCACATGTAACAAATGGGATTGCCTTTCCTTTGACATGTCATGGTGACTTTGCTTCTGAGATAAGACAGCTAGAATTTGGACAGGACATCACTTGACTGATAATCTGACAATTGATCCAAGAAAGTGACTTTCACCAAAATTTGAGATATAAGGTCTTGTCCACCCAAGCAATGATATGCTAAATGCATGTTACATCTCCCTGTCACAAGACGACTTTTGAATTTTTCAGGATTTGGATGTAAAATGCCACTGTTCTGCTGGGCTTTATCCTAGAGCCATTGAATATTTTTCTTTCCTTGTAAATGTGTCATTTCATGTTGCTGAATTTTATGGTTAAAGTTTCTATAGTGAGGAGACAGAAATGGTTGAGTTTGCAATATGTCATGTACCATCATGCATCATGTTCTATTTTCAGCCCTTATGTGCAGAACGGAATGTTGTTGATGTGCTATTGATTGTCTTGTACTCAGTAATATCCTTCTTACCTTTGTTGGGCAGCTCGAAATAATGAGATGCAAGCGACTGTGGCATCGTCGACGGGGGACTCCAGTTCGAACCCCTCGTCGACAACCTCCTCCACCCCTTCCAGCCCCGCCCCCTTCACCACAAACTCGTCGTCCAGCATCTCTCCGCCCAGCCCCGCCCAGCCGTCGCCGCGGGTGAGCACCAGCACGTCCCAGTTCAAGTTCCCGCCCGACGTCCCCGACGACATCCTCGACAAGAAGTGAGTGGAAGAGAGAGAAAGAAAGAGAGGGAAGAGGGAGAAAAAATGGGAGAAAGATTGCAACATAGAGGAGAAAATGCTGTAAAACTGCAAATACTGTAAAGGGTAGAACCTATACTTGTTAATGTTTAACTGTAGTATGCATGCAGCCCTCAAATTCAAATGTTGATTTTGACCAGCAGCTAAGGAATGGAATAAACTTTAAAACTTATCAGATGAATGAAAGTCAAATTGACAGCTTGTATCGCTTTGAATCATGTTTTCTTTTTTCTTCTTGGATGGAAATAAATAAGCTATTGAATTGAATTGAAAACTTGTACATGTATGAATGAACATGACGGTAATCCAAAGCAAACTCTAATTTTTGCTTTGTTTCTACCCTGCAGTGAGAATGTCAGATCTACCAGCAGTGATCGCACCATCACCATCGACTCCCATGATAATCATGATGTGAGTATCCACCCTACATGTTCAAAAAGTATACAGTCAAACCTGCCTTAGCGACCACCTATCTATAGCAGCCACCTGCCATATCCATACGGCCACTGAAAACAATGCCCCCCCCCCCCCCCCAGAGAAAAGCCATGTCAAAGAACCTGTCTATAGTGGCCACATGTCTGAAACGGCAACTTTTTCGTCTCCCTTGGGTGGCTGCTGTTGACAGGTTTGGACCATCAAAGATTGATGTTTGCTATTTTACAGTGATTTTAATGAGAAACCATTGGTGTCCAGTGGTCTCCAGTAGTTTCCAGTGGTCCCTCAGGGTGTCCAGCGGTCTTTAGTGGTCTCTAGTAGTGTCCATTGGTCTCCAGTGGTCTCCGGCCATCCCCAGTGGTCTCCAAGTGACTTCTATGAGTCTCTATTGGTCTCCAGTGGTCTGTCATGGTCTTCAGCAGTCCCAATTGTCTCTTGTAGTCTCCATTGGTCTCCAGTTGCCTCTAGTCATCTCCAGTGGTCTCCAGTGGATTTTAGTGGTATCCATTGGTCTCCAGTAGTCTCCAGTGGTGAGTCTCCAGTGGTCTCTAGTAGTCCCTATTGGTTTCTACTTAATTGAAGTGATTTCCAGTGGTCTCCACTGGTCTGTAGTGGTCTCCAGTGGTCCCCATTGGTCTGAAGTGGTCTCCATTGGTCTCCAGCAGTCTTCTCTATTGGTCTTTATTGGTCTGTAGTGCTCTGTAGTGGTCTTTATTGGTGTAAAGTGATCTCCAGTGGTTTCCATTGATCTGTAGTGGTCTCTAGTGGTATCCAAGGTCTTCAGTGGTCTCCAGGAGTCTCTAGTGGTCTCAAGAAGTCTCTGGTGGTCTCCAGTGGTGTCTAGTAGTGTCTAGCCATCTCCAGTGGTCTTTAGTGGTCTCCAGTGGTCTGAAGTGGTTTGTAGTGGTCTCCAGTGGTCTCAAGTCATCTGTAGTGGTCTCCATTGGTCTCTAGCGGTCTCCATTGGTCTTCAGTAGTCTCTAGTGATCTCCAGTGGTCTCCAGTGGTCTTTAATTGTATCCATTGGTCTCCAGCATTCTAAAATGATGATTTTCCCCAATTGTATTAGTAATACCAGTGAAATGTCAGATCAAACATGTGAAATCAAGAATATTGTATGAATAGTATCTCATACAAAGAAATTGCAATCAAACAAATATGGTGTATAAGTGCAAAGCAAATTGCAACAGTACTTCACATTTTTCATCTCAAAGTATTGATGGATTACTGTCCTTGACTACATGTTATATGTGTTGGGTGCACCTAAAAGTATGTGTACTTTTGTTTGTGTATTAGTATGTTAAAGGTCTTGTTTACCATTGGGAGCAGTGATTTAAAAAATGTTTAAGATATCACTTTTGATGCATATGTGTAGGTCAGTTGCATCACAAAACACCCCACCATATGAAATTTTTGCAATATAGCCTAAATTATAAGGAGATATCACTATTTTTCTCATTAAACCATAACTGTAGACGGTTTAGTCAGGAAACATTTTTATTATAACTTTTGTTCACATTTTGTATATTCAATGATACTTAACATCGATTATACTGGTTGAAATTTTTATATTGGTTGTTTCTATCTCTAACTCACATTTTGAAGCATTAATGCTGGGTTTTTGTTTCATCTGCAAATGGTAAATTATGCCTATAAGTGTTAAATCTTCTTTCATTTTATCACTACAGCCATTTACAGACTCAGAGCGGACACTGCCAGAGCAGGTAGAGCCTGTTGATGAGGTCTCCGACCCGGAGCCGAGTACAGTAGCAACAAGAAAATATAGTGTAAGTAACTCACATGTGCTTCTGAGTTGTGGGATTGCATTCTGCACCGTGACTCTCATACAGTGCACAGACCATCTCGTGGTGTGAGAGATGGGGGCTTCCCGTTCAGCCTCAGTGGGCAGTGAGATTGCCCAGCCTGTCTTTGACATGTCAATCAAGAGGGTCCCAGATTCGAGGCCCGGTTAAGGGGGAAATCCAGTCCAAATATAAGTTAATCTGATAAGAACAAGTAAAAAATTACGAGTTCAACGGTATAAATTTCATTCGAAATCGGATGAAAAATAAGGAAGTTGCGACATTTTGAAGTTTTGCTATTTTGGGGGGAAACAGTTCTTGAACAGTCAATATGAATATTGCAAATGGCAAAGTGAGCATGTCATTCCCTCACAACTTACCATATTGTTTGTACATAAAATTTTGAAATTTTCAGTTTTTCATTCAAATGCAATTATGCCCAAGGCTCAAAACTTGGTATATCTAACTGATCACTATTCTGAAGTTATTCAACTAGGAATAATGTCATGTTTCAGACGTCAATGACAGAAACATTGAATTTTCATCATTTTTTTGTACACGATCAATGGAAAATTGTGAGGGTATGACATGGTTAGCTCACTCATTTGCACATTCATACCCACTGTACAAGAACTGTTTTGGAGAAATTATCAAATCTTCAAAATTTCATAACTTCCCTATTTTTCATCCGATTTCAGTCAAATTTTTACCATTGAACTCGTAAAATGTTACTCTTTTTTGATCAGACGAACTAATATTGAACTGGATTTCCTCTTTAAGCCAGCTGAGCCATGTCAGGTTGTTATCATACTGTCCTCACTATTCTGGGGCAAAACATGCTGTCCCTCTGATAGGACACGATATGGAAGTCCTGTGGATGAGAGAATGGCAATGTGTGTTTTCCTTCATAGAAGCTTCATAAAATAAACCATAATTCAAAACAATTCAATCAGATCAATGCTTTCCTTTTCTTTGTTTTTTGCACTTCTATTTTATATGTCTTATAAGAAGGATCTCTTTTCTATATCTGTTGAAAAGTCATTAGAGACCTAGGCTGTTTAAAAGAACCCAAAGTCTTTCTTGATCGGGGATATGTACATATTACTGTTGTTGTTATTAATTGAGAAATAAGTTTTTAAGGATGGCTGATAAACATAGGTAAAGAGTTCTCTAAACACACCCAAAACTTGTGTTTACCTGTGACAGTTTCGACGACGAGCTGTCATCTTTTTCAAACAATGGCTAATTGGCAATTGATGATTTGGCTCCAATCAGCAATCACCCAGGTGTGACATCCGAGTGATAGCGCCATCGTAAATATCAGACAGTTGGTATGCACCCCCATCCCCGTTCATGTTGTGGGGTTCTTTTAATCCAATCCAATTAGCCATCGTTTGAAAAAGATGACAGCCCGTCGTTGAAACTGTCACAGGTAAATACAACTTTTGGATGTGTTTAGAGAACTCTTTACCTATGTTGTTGTTGTTGTTGTTATCATCATCGTCATTATTATTATCATTATTATTAGTAGTAGTAGTAGTAGTAGTAGTAGTATTGTTATTATTATTATTATTAATATTATTATTATCATTATTATTATTATTATTCACATCTTTTGCTCTTCTTTTTCCTTTACCATTTTCAGCAAAAATTGTTATCAGAGTGGGACATTCCATTTGAGCAGCTGGTAATCCTGGACCTAATAGGGACAGGTCGGTTTGGATCAGTGCACAAGTGAGTTCAGGGTACTTGGCTTTGATATCAGGGGTCTATATTCAAAGATTGTAATTCTGAAGGCTGGTGCGGCGAGAGGGGTAATGTCTTTAAGCTGCCTCATACAACATTATCAGTCAACAAAATCCATGTGAAGCGTGGATATTGGATATTGGATAAGGGATGTAGGATATTGGATATTGGATATTGGATATACATTGTAGGATGTTGGATGTTGGATATTGGATATTGGATATTGGATATTGGATATTGGATATTGGATATTGGATGTTGCTGTGTAGGTTGTAGTAAAATGCTTCCATGAGATGGAAGGCAGCCATGTTTTGAATGAAAGGAGGGGGAAGAATGATACCCAGGGCCCACTTGCATAAGACTATGGTAACTTTACAATTAATGGTAACCATCGGTAATTTCTATGTTTCGATTGACAATGGAATAGTGTTGCTGCTGTGGTAGTTACCATTGATTGCAGAGTTACCATCAGTTTAAAGTTAATGCAATCTTACACAGTGGAGCCCAGTTATTGATTCAATTCAATTCAGTTCAATTTGAGTCAACCATAGCATGAATGGCAAATCTGATGGAATGTGTCCTGAATGGTTTTTATGTATTGTGATTATAGTCCTTTCACATAGATTTCAGAGTTGGGGTGTAGTATATGAAAAGTTACGTTCCTTGATAGCAAACTTTTGCTGCTCCTCTTTTTGTTCTCCCTTCTGGAGATGCTAGGCCACCCCAAGCTAGGATTCGTCTGTTTATTCCTTCTGAATGTCGTAGAGGCAGAAAGAGCAGCATTTGAATCTGTATTCGACAAATGGCATACTGTATATGCCGAATATTTCGTGAGTTTTTTTTTTTTTTGCAAATTTCACGAGTCGGGTGCTATTCGAGAAATTAAAGACACGCGAAAATAGTGACTCTGATCCTGATGTGAATGTGACGTACGCGTGTACACTTCTCCGTTCTGTACAGGACTCCATGATCGCGAATTAAACCACTCGCAAAATCATCAGGAATTCCCTATTCGCGAAAATTTAGACTCGCGAAATATATGGCGTATACAGTAGTGCACACAAAATGTCGAACAATGTGTAATGCTTGAAGGGTATAAGAAAGTGTAAGGTAAACAATCAAAATACCAGTGTGCAAATGCTTGAAAGAGTAAACCTCTGATTACACCAGCTGCCTTGATATGATATTAGCAGTATTGATTTTGATTTTGGTCATCTATGAATGTTTGTTTACTATGTATGGTTTTTATTGCCATGGATACAGGGGTAAATGGCACGGGGACGTTGCAATCAAAATGATCGATATTGACACCGACGATGAGGAGCAGCTACAGGCGTTCAAACGAGAGGTGAGAATGGAGGAGGGCAAGAGTGGTTGCCATGACGATAGACAGAAAACTGGCGAATGCTGCCATTGATTTACTCTTCGGGAGTTGAAAGAGATGCCCTAAATATTTTCACAAAATGATCTGTTCTGTTATGTCATCTTTTTATATACACTGTATGTTTGATTGTTGTTTTGGTGGGGTGTACATTTATATGCCTTTTTTTTCAGTCAATTACATGAAACAATGTAGAGAACAAAGGTTAAAAGCATTTCAGTGAAAATATGCTAAGACAGGCAGGACATTCTTTTCATTACTTTGCGCATGTAGGGTTTACAAATTTTGTATTTCTCGTCAAACCTCAGGGGTTCATATATTGCTTAGTAGTAAGCAATGGCGGTATTGGCATTAGACTGCATATTGGCTGCACTACCCTAAACCTTACATACAATATATGTGAATTTAGATTATAGTGCCCAGTGTTTGCCAAGCAGTAATATTTGACAGAATGGTCAGGCAGGTTGTGAAATGAGGGTTTTTTTTCCCCCACTTAAGCTAACCATCATGAGAGTAATTTTTTGTGTTTGTGCTCGTAGGAGATACAAATTGCAAAGATTTTTGTATTTAGTTC
Organism: Diadema antillarum; assembly: GCF_040938485.1. NCBI lineage: Eukaryota > Metazoa > Echinodermata > Echinoidea > Diadematoida > Diadematidae > Diadema > Diadema antillarum. The sequence continues at coordinate 206,401 of NW_027270921.1, read as the reverse complement.
AATGTTGCAGATTATTATGTCTTACAGTCTATGATATTCATGTAAGTTGTCATGTTGATATTGTAGATTGCTACAACATTGTTCAAAGTTTGACACCTTCTGTAATATGGGCTTGTCATAGCAGTAGTATGAATGTCTGCCTTTGCTAGAGTAAAGCATGTAGTCAAAAGAGACGAGTAATGCTTTATCTGACTTACGTCATCCACCTAAGCTGATGTTGTCATCCCTCTTGGAAACTGCTGCAGGTTTCAATATTCAGGAAAACGAGGCACGACTTTGTGGTGCTGTTTATGGGAGCCTGTATGAGACCGCCTCATCTTGCCATTGTAACTAGGTGAGTATCTCCTCCTCCTCTTCTCCTCCTCCTCCTCATCCTCATCCTTCTCCTCCTCCTCCTCTCCTCCTCCTCCTCCTCCTCCTCCTCCTCCTCCTCCTCCTCCTCCTCTTCCTCCTCTTCCTCCTCCTCCACCTCCTCCTCCTCCTCCTCCTCCTCCTCCTCCTCCTCCTCCTCCTCCTCCTCCTCCTCCTCCTCTTCTTCCTCCTCCTCCTCTTCCTCCTCCTCCTCCTCCTCTTCCTCCTCCTCCTCCTCCTCCTTCTCCTCTTTCACATAGTTTTGGAGACCATGAGACGTCAAAGTGTATTCTGCTCCATCAAAAGGAGGCAAGAGCTCACAACTCTCAGGGGGAATGAAAATATGAATGAAAAAGAAAAGAAAATGGTCTCTCTCTCTTATAGTTCATCATTTTTTTTTTTCTGAGGGAGTTGTCCCTTAAAGGAGTGAATGGCAGAGGATTAGCTTCTCTTCAATGCAACTCTGTCCTTCTAAAGTACAATTTCACACCAGGCTCAAGGTAACTTTAGTGCAAATTATCTAAGTTGATATCATCAAGCCGCCTTTAAATCAACTCTCCACTTTCCCATTCATTAATGCTCACACTCACACAAATTTTAAAAATCGCAAAAATCATGTTTTTAGTACAGGCCTTTGCAGCTACAAATCTTCCCCCTTAAAAAGGCATCATTGCTAGACTATTGCAACACAGCAAACAATCGATGTGAAGGATGTCAGATTTTCTTTTTTCATTTCTTGTCCCTCCCCCCCCCCCCCCACAAAAAAAAAAAGGAGGGAGATTTGATTCAGATTAGTTTGTTGGTCAGTTGGAGACTTGTTGAGGCTATGATGTCACTGTGTCATTTGATTTTGAGATGGGATTCCAGCTAATATCACTGTTTTGTAAAATAATGTAAAGCATTTAAGACTTCATAACTTTGTTGTTTGTGGTGTGATTTTGTTCCCTTCCTCTGCCATTCTGTTTTATGTTTCGAAGCAAGTCCAGTCAATGTGAACATGAAACATTAACACACTTTCAAATCTCAAGTTTCTCAATATCTTCTCTGCAGTGTTCGGTATCTCTCGAGTCATCTCTGGCCATGAACAACTTCCTACTTTGCCTTTTCCTTGTCTTCCTCCTCTGCCTTGTATCTCTTCCTCTTTGGTTTCCTTTCTTTTCCTGGCTCTCCCTAACTCCTGCAAGCTGTAGCATTCAGCTTCTTTCTCTTTTCTTTGTTTGTTCTTGTTTTTTTAATGAGAGTTCTTTGGAAGTCTCATTATTTCTTGAACTATCACTTCAATTATATCCTGTGTGGGCAAGATGCGTGGTGAGGGAATGATAAAGATAGCACAGAAATTTTGGACTTTTCTTCTTCTTTTTTTTTTCAGATTTGTTTTTTCTCTTATTACCCACCAATGACCCAGTCATGTTTTGCATACAATCATGCATCATACTCTGTATTCTATTGTTTTGTTTCATTTTTTTGCTTGTTTGTTTGTTTGTTTGCTCTCAGTCTTTGCAAAGGACAGACGCTGTACACGCATATACACTTGCGGAAAGACCGCTTCAACATTAACCGAACAATACAGATAGCGACGCAAATAGCTCAGGTAAGACCCAAGGAGTTCCTCATTCATCCTTTTCTCTATAAATATTCCGTACCACAAGACTTTGTTGGGACATTTACAGGCACTGTATGCCTTTATCATTGGGGCTGCTGATGCTTTTGAGCGAAAAATAATGAAAAAAAAAAAGAAGAAGATATGTGTGTGTTCAGTGATGTGATAATCAACTTGCAGCAGACAGGGACAGCAAATGTTTCAGTGCATAGGTGTAGCTGGTTGGATGACTCTACATCCAGTCATCAGTCAATCAACCAATCAATGTCTGCATACTGGATGTATGTATTCTTATATCAAGTACTGTACCTTTGACTATTGAAAGAACCAGAAGGTATTGCCATGACTGAAAATATGAGTGGGCTGAAGTTTGATGGTCCCATACTGATATAGATATGAAGAGTGACCAAGAATCTGTCGTGACAAAAGTACTTCAGCCAAACACAACCTAGCAATGGTCATAGTCTTTATTATTAAAGTCTTATTGTTTAATATCTACTGTTTCATGCAATGTCAAATGAATAAGGATTGCATGACCAGTAATTCAAAACAACAATTACTCAGGTGATCTTTGAAGAAGGATGTTTGCATGGTGGTGTCGATAATAGATATTTGGTTTGCAGTTCACCATTTGGTAGTCCTGAAAAGGACTGTTGGAAGGAGAGGAGATAGTAGATAATTGATGAGGGAGAAGCGAGAAAGAGAGTGAGTTAGAGTAGAAGTATTCTTTCTTGAAAATGTGAGAGTCCTGAAAAGGACTGTGAACCAGAAGCGAGAGTAAGGAGAGCGAAGAGAGAGGGCTTGACAATTACTCAGACCAGTGTTAAAGACAAACTTCTGCCTTTAAACTCATGACAAGTCAAACCAATGTCATTACTTCAATTGTGTTGTCTCCCATCTCTGTGCCACAGGGTATGGGGTATCTCCACGCTAAGCATATAACTCACAAGGACCTGAAGTCGAAGAACATCTTCATCGAGAACGGCAAGGTAGTCATCACAGACTTTGCTCTCTTCAGCATCGGCAGACTGTCCAAGCAGAAGACGTAAGTTGACCTCCTCAAGCTCTGTGAGGTCATTGAGTTTTGGGGGCTCTTTTATGCCTCAGCCAGGAAGTGGTGCTGAAGGCATTATGTTTTCAGGTTGTCTGTCTGTCCGTCCGTCCCTCTGTCCGTCCATCCGTATTCAAAATTGATTGATGACGTAACTTACCAACTATTTGAGGTATCCAAACGAAACTTGGCATATGTATGTATGAGTGGACAAAGCTGTGCCTATCAACTTTTGGGCACACTTGCTCAAGGTCAAATGCTAAAATGCCAGTCGCCATAGTGACATCTCTAATTTCCCCAAAGGATAGCACGGCTGTCGTTGTCCCACTAAACTGTCTCCAATTGCCAGCAATCGCTGGATAGGGTCTTTGCATGCTGCTGGAGTGATTGTCCATTACTGTGTGCTCTGAAGTAGAGCTGGCACAGTGTGGTTACTTCCTTGTCCATTGCTGTGTGCTCTGAAGTAGAGCTGGCACAGTGTGGTTACTTCCTTGGTGCAAGTTGTCAGAGTGAGAAGGCATGCACATAGCAGATTTTGCATTTAAATTATCGTGGCATTGCCTTTTGGCATGCATTTGTCTTAGCCTACCATGTGTTAGCTCATGACATCTTGTGATGGCTTTGGCATGAATGGTATTAACTGACAAAAGTCAACACTATTGCGGGGTGAAAGCATCATATATCACCGATATTGCTGATTAAAACCAAGCCTCGTGCAATCCCACACCCAGGCAAAAGGACACGCTACTGATCCCAGACGGCTGGTTATGTTACCTCGCTCCGGAGCTCATCACATCTCTGGGAATCAGCAACGACGGCAACGCTGACATGGAGCTTCCCTTCACAGAGAAGTCTGACATCTACGCCTTTGGGTGAGATGACCTAGAGACTAATCTTCATTTCATTAAAGGGAGATTCCATCATGATAGTATGTTGCTTTGTATGACAATAGAAAAATCAGGTATGTAGATCAGTAAAAAATTGGCGAAAAAATCAGACATACAAAAAATGTTATGAACTGTTCAAGTTAAGAGAGAAAGAAAAATTGGCAATTCTGCGTGATCTAGGTGTTGAGCAGGTCTCATCTCAGTTTGGACACAAAATGTCACTGATTTTCATTTATCTTCAGAGGAAAATTTTCCCCAGACCTTTTCTTGGTGAATGATAAGAGAAATACATTTTAACCTGTTATCTTCCGCAAATAAGTTCAGGCTGTGACCAAATATCTGACAAAAATGAAAATAAGTGAAATTTTGTGCACAAAACAAATGGAGAGGAGCTCAACACCTAGATCACACAGAGTGGCCAATCTGTCTTTCTCTCTAAACTTTAGTCATTCATATCTTTGTGTATATGTCCAATTTATTCCCAAAATTTTCACTAAATTACCTCTCCGATTTGTCTGTCTTTATACAAGCAACGTTATATCAGGATGGAAATTCCCTTTAAGCCTCTTTGCTTACCTGTGATTACTTTGTCTGGTTGAAAGGCCTTCCTTGTGTTGTGTGCCTTTGCTTCTCACTGTCAACTGTGTTGTTAACTAATTCATCATCAGGTAGTTTAAGCTTCTCTCGGCCTATTTTTGTGTATAAGTGAAAGGAAGGACCTTCAAAATAGTAGAGAAACTACAATTAGCGTTGCCATACATGTCCTGTCCGTGTTGGAAGGCAGTGTAGACCATACATTGATGCATACATTTCTGATGCCAATTGTGGCAGAACAATTTTTTAAAAATAGTGAGAATGTTCATTTATGTAAACCAACCTCCATCTTCACCTCCAGTGTTAAAGTGTGTGGGTTATTTTCATGAATGCCGGGCCAAATTTTATATAAGACATTCGCTCTCTTCTGACCGTAGGACGGTGTGGTACGAGCTACTGGCCGGTGAGTGGCCTTTCCACAAGCAGCCGGCCGAGACGGTCATCTGGCAGGTTGGCAAGGGGGTCAAGCAGCCGCTGTGTCATCTACAGGCTTCCAGGGACGTCAAAGTATGTTGTCTCTTTACGCTTGCCATTACTGTTTAGATATACATTGAGATAGACAGGTTAATCTGGTATGAGTTGCACCGAGTAGTAGTCACATTGTTACAGATTTCACAGGATAATCACAAACCTAGCGTAATTAAATGTTGGGTATATCAAGCAGCAATTTCAGCTTCTCTAAGGTTCTGATCCTATTTCTGTGTGTTAGTGTGAGGAAGGGCCATCAAAACAGTAGACTAACCACGATTAGCATTTGCGTATGTCATGGCTTACTATGCTGGAATTCCAGGGACGTCAAAGTATGTCTCTTTATGTTTGCTACTACCATTGAGATAGACCCAGAGATAGACAGATTAAGCTGGTGTGAGTCTCACAGAGTAATAGTTACATTTTGATACTGCAGAGGTTTCAGAGAGCTTGAGAATGTTTGTGAAACTGAATGAGCTTGGTCTTCTGTGTACTGTGTGTTTTGATGTAGCCATTCAGATTCTGTTTTAGCCACAAGAGACCTGCCTCAAGGATTTTTGGTGTTCCCATCTCTGAAAAGCATAAGACACTATAGATGGTTAAGTTTTATCATTACCATTATTATTATCATTGATTAAGTTTGCTCTCTAGTGCACTTATTGATAACTGTTCTACCATACACAGAGGACTAGGTTGCCTTATGTGACATTCTGTAACTTTGTTTACATTTGATTCATTTATTACAGTTACCTCAGGGTGGACAATTACTGCAGAATCGAACATTTTGGACAAATGTTGAGGGACGATCAGCAACATAATGTCGTTGACCTCAAAACTGAATTATGACAGCAAGTAATTAGCCAATTCACTGTTTTGGGTTTTTTTTTTTTTTTTTTGTTATTGCTGTCAAATAACTGATACTGCAGCTAAAGAAGCAATAAACATTTTGTAAAGGCACCAAAGTTCAGGAGAAAGTGACTTAGTTTTACTGTACTCTGATATGGTAATCTTGCAAAGTTCCAGTACATTTTTAATTACTTCGGAGAGAGAAGGAGCAACCCTTTACTTTCACTTTACACATTTGTATGTGTCTTTTCTGCAGGACATCCTGATGATGTGCTGGTCCTACAGCCCAGACAGCCGCCCCACCTTTCCCCAGATCAAGAAGACCATCCTGAGACTGCCAAGGAAGAAGGGGCTCCACCGCAGCCCCTCCCACCCGCTACATCTCTCCCGCTCCGCAGAGTCTGTCTTATGATAGTGTGGATCAGGGGAGACCTATTGGTCTCCCTTCACCCCTCGAGGGATTCTCTTAAAAAAGAAAAAGAAAGGAAAAAGATGACAGAACTCTTTTAAGTGAACAATTTTTTAAAAAGAATAATTCATGTTGTATTGCTATGTGGAAATTGTGGAAGAGGAACTTCCTTGGAGTCCGAAACCACCCCTGCATCATTTGCATTCGATGAGCATTTTAGGAGATGCGTTGTCCTGCAGCGACGTTTCTTCGAAGGGTACTGGGCGTCAAGTAGAGATGCAGCTGCCTAACTTCTGCAATTGAATCTTAGAAGGGGAGGACAGAGTTTGAGGATTGAACCTTGCCCATCTGTTTCGCTCCTCTTTTTCTCTCACTTCCGCCAAGGTTGTCTTTTGCATCAATTGCCCCCCACACCCACACCCACACCCACACCCACACCCACCCCCACCCGGCCACCCAGTGTACCTTGATGTGGATGTTGACTGCAGCCACAAAAGCTTGAGGACACAAGATGTGTGATTCTACTTCAAAGAAGACTGGCTACCTGTGTTACCATGGAAACCATCAGTCCTCATCCTATCGGTCTCTCGTGCAGGAGCTGCCAAGCAGCGCTGCAGACAAACCAGCAGAGTGAGGATGTGGGATGTTGACCGGCACCGGGAGTCGATGATCACCACCCAGCAGGGTCCATGGGGTTTTGAGGAAAGCTGCCAAACAAAGATTTCAACATCCTTCGTTTAATCCTAATCCTTCCGCAGAAAATGCGCACTAAGTGAAAACAAACAAAGGGACTCAAGGGCATCCCACCCCCCATTGCTTTGTTGTAGGCATAGTGTGTGCTCTGTGTATGAAAACCTGAATACCACTTTGTCCATGTCAAAATAGCAGGCTCCCTGCCAGAAAGCAACAGCTTGCCCTTTTTGCAAGAATTCAACAAAACAAGGACAAATGAGAAATTTCTCTCTGGCCTCAAGTTCTCAAATAACATGGACAGGGATAAATCTCCCTCTTTGCTAGAGCATCAGTAGTATCAACCCCCCTCCCTCCACTCATTTTTTTGAGTCTTGATCTTGCTAGAGCACAATCACTAAAGAAGCAAACCTTTGAACAGTAGAGACACTGGAAGCTCTTAACCAAAAACTCTCACACATGGGGCAGGACTAAACCTCCATACTTGCTTTCATGTTTTCATTAAGAAGATTGTCGTCATCCAAAATTAGGCGAGTCTGGATAATGGTCCACTATCAGTGCTTTTTCAGATTAAGTGAACGTGGAGGCTGGATTATTTGATTAAAAGCAAATACTGTCAACTGGGGTTACTGTGTGAAGATTGATCTGGTACACCAGAGACCCTTTTTTCCCCCGTTTTGTTACTGTTCGATACAGGGCTGCTGAAAGGGAAAATATAGTTCTCATAAACCTGCAGAAACTGTCGAGTTTTACTCTAAAATGTACACACAAAAATGCATAAGAAATGCATAAAATAACGCTGTGATATCAAGATTTCAGGTGGGTAACGACGAAAATGCGAAATATTAGCAACAAAAAAAAAAGTATGCCAACAGTTTTGCACTCACAGAGCATGTGTGATCATGGTTGCTATGTAATGTTTTATAATTGATTACAAATCAGGCCATAGCAGTATCCATTGGTCTTCAGCACTCGTGTGCATCACATGCAGCATGTTAGGAAATTATACTACTGCTAGGGCACAGTCGATCATCATATAATGCTCTGCCTACCCACTACTGAAAAGGGAGGGCGCTTCAGGAATAAGATTTATATGCACACAACCAAAATGATTTTACTCTCTTGATCTAAAAATACTCCGAAACATCTCATCATCCTGGCAAATTTCACCGGTCACTCAAGTTTCTTGGTAGACCCTTTCAATGCATTGCAAACAAATTTCAAGTGACGGAAGGTGAATTTGGAGAACTATGTTTTGCCTTTAATAGCCATGGGTATACTGCTTAGTGCGCAAAGCATGTGGTACAAAGTGGGGGTCCATCATAGCCGATCTTAGTGTGTTTAGATGTACAGTCTGCACAAGACTAATGTTGCTTTTAGTTTTCTGCGCCAATGTTAGGTAAGCCATTCCTTGAATTTGTCCTGGTCTCAGCTTGTGTATTTTTCTGTTCGTAGGACTGAAATGTGTGTGGCTGCAGCAGTCTATAGCCACAAGAGTTTGTAGATGTGTTTGTGTTCAAGATTATTGCAGGATCGTCCAAAGAAATAAGTGAGTGGTGGTTCCTTCAGCTCCCTTGCTGCTACGAAATGCCGATATTTTGATAATTGATGGGAGGGAGCTGCAAATATCTGCTCGATCTGTGAAATTTTGGTGAGTTGACCACTTTGCTCCGAACTTAGCAACCAATTACTGGCAACGGGAACTTGAAATGAATTGCAAGTACCAAGCTGTAGTTTGTTGCCAAGGTAGTTTTTTTTTTTTGCGTAGTGTGGGTAGCATTGCGCAATCTCTGTTGAAGCGGCGGCTGGGTGTAATAACATAGCAGACATTTTTCACTCTCCAATCCACATTCTCGACCAATCAGGTTACAGTCGTGGGGGACTGTTCTTGGCAAGCCATCATTGACTGGCAGAATGGTGTGAAGGGAGTATACTGCAAGGGGGTGCAAGACCATGCCATTTTACTCTCATTTAACATCCACACTCTCTGTGGGGGGGGGGGAAGGATTGTTCTGGTCATCATGGCTAGGAAAATTCAGGACGTGATGGTATAAAAGACGACAGAAAGAGGGTATTGTAGGGGTGGGGCTCTTCGTTTCTTTCCTACCAGTAGCCGACGTGGTGGTAAAAAGTGCTGCTTGAAACAATTTGCGTTTGCGACGTACGCAAAACATAGTGACCTTTCCGGTCGTGGCCTGGACCTCCTGTCAGTCAAACAAAGTTTGATCTTACTGCGACGGGAAAGGTCAATTTGAAGTTTGACATAGCTTTTGTTATTTTTTTTTTCTGTCTTTGTCTTTTGATCTTTCTGTCTTTCTTGCTTTCTCTCTCTCTCTCTCTCTCTCTCTCTCTCTCTCTCTCTCTGACTGTCACTCTCTCTTGTTATTTTCTGGTGAATGAATTGTCAATAATGATATGTGTATTTCTTAAGTGGACTTACAAAGACATCAAAATGTTTTTTTGAGGAAAAAAAAAGCAAAAAGTGTCTTCATGTACATTGAAATGCGATTTTAAGAATCATTTGTGGCTACTGCTTTTATTTGAATATTTGGTATCATCTACAGAGTGTCGATGTACGCTTGGAAGAAGCCAGTGATCATTAATATGGTCAACTTTTACTGAAAACATTTGTGCATTCCCTTCTGTGTTTAGTTTCTATATTTCTACCAGCTGGTCTGGTAATTCAGAATGTTTGTTTGTTTCAGTTTTTAGCATTATACATCAATTTATATGCATTTTCTTTTCCCATGTGAAGTAAGCCTCTGTGCGTGTACCTCTCCTACAGTATGGGGTAAAGTTGATCCAAATACCGTTGATTGTTACTTTTATTGCACTTTCTTTTTTAGTTGCCTGATCAGGTCAGATATTACCATCTCTATGTAAACTAGCTGTTTGTGATGAAGCTGTGCGCTTCAGTGCCTGTATTGAAAAAGTTTAAAAAGTCAGTTATTATAGGCCTTTTAACATTCCAGAGGATTATTTGAAAATTGGTCGTTGGCATGCACTCTGTAATGAGTGCAGGAGTCCAGTGATTGAAGTGGTGAGAATCCCACCAAAGTTTGTGAACTGTAATAATGGGTTAGGCACTATAATGATTGGGGGGGGGGGGGGCATTTGTACTTGTCTTAGTCCTAACAACTTCAAAGTTGAGTAGTTTGAATAGAAACCCGGGCAGGTCTGAACTCGGTATTGCCTGCAATGGTTTTTAAAGAATTCACAATGATGTATCTTTGGTCAATAATTTTGGTCAGGAGCCGTTGTATAGTGTCATTTGCCGAGATTTTGTAAATTGAGGTCACAGCAGAAATGCCCCTGTGCGTGCAGGCGCATATTGAAACTGGAATCACATGGCTCAATAGGCTTCATGTGCTCTTTTCTTGTATCCAAGTCACTGAAGTGTTTGATTGTTGTCATTTTTTCCAACTTGGTGTTTGTTTGTTTTTTGAATATGAGAATTTGCTGAAGATACCTCGCCAATGCTGTTTCACACCCACGTATGTTAAAGGGATGGTACAGTTTTTGGTTGAGATGGCCTCCAGGTTTCCAACTTTTTTATGTGTGTGAGATAATGAGAAGTCTTTTCTGAAATATGAAAGAGCATGCATTCTAAGATAAATTCAAGGTTTATGTGATGAAAATCGATTTGAAAATGGCTGAGATATCGAAAAACAGAAAGGTCCTGATAAAAAGATGGGACCCACCTTTTATTAGGACCACTTTGTTTTACTTTGATTAGGATATCTCAGCCATTTCAAAAATGATTTTCAATAAATAAACCTTGAATTCCTCTGTAGAATTGTATGCTCTTTCATATTTCATAAGTGGTTTCTGATTATCGTGCAAAACGTTCAAATCTGAACACCCCATCTCAACCAAAACCATACCATCCCTTTGATTCACTCTCTCTCTCTCTCTCTCTCTCTCTCTCTGTTTCTAAGTCTGATTTTGAGATTCTTATTTTCCCAAAACACTGCCGTAGTGAATTTCGTCAAAAAAAAGAGATTCTTGGGCAAGAAATGTGAAGTGTTCCATGCCAAAAGAGGTGGACTAATTACAGTCACAGATTTAAGCAGTTGCAGGTTTCAAGACTGTCATATTTTAGAATGTGACAATTTTCTCCCTTCATTTCTCTTTTAGTTTATTTGTTTGTTTGTTTTGTTTGTTTGTTTGTTTGTTTGTTTGTTTGTTTGTTTTTCTTCTCCTAGTTGAAAGTGAGTTCATACCATGAGCCCAATGCCTCATTGGTCCAAACACTCTAAAATGAATGGTTCAGAAAGATTTGTGTGCTATGTGTAGAAGAGTGTGTGTGTTTGCAGTCATTTGACCTGTGTTTGTATATTTAGGTACTTTTCTTACATTTAAAGATACAGACGCCTGGAAATTTGTGTTGGAACGCATTCATTCGAAGCACAGCGAATGGTCTGAAATTATCAACATAAGGAGAGTCGATGCTTTGAAGTAAATGGAATTGTTAAACAAATCAAAGAAATTAAAGAAAATACTTGTATCGAGCATTTTGAAGAGAATGAATGTTTCAGCTTGTAAGGGTTTACATGTAGTTGTGCAGTTGTTGTTTTTTTATTCTTTATTTTATTTGCGTGTGGCCCGTTTATGTTTCAAGCAAGTGAGATTTTATTGTATCCAGCAGAGGAATGTGCAGGTTCTTTGGTTACGTATACAATTACTTATTTCTGCGTGTCCACATCTACTTTTAAACTCTGGTTTTTGAAATAGGTTGTGGGTCTAGATTATGGAGGACTGGAGTCATTCCATGAAGGGATACAATCCTTGCCAAAATATGATCATTTTTTTTTTCTCTCTCCCTTTTCCCTATCTCTCCCTCTATATCTCTCACTTTTCCCTTATCTCTCCCTCTATATCTCTCACTTTTCCCTATCTCTCGCTCTATATCTCTCACTTTTCCCTATCTCTCACTTTTCCCTATCTCTCCCTCTATATCTCTCACTTTTCCCTATCTCTCCCTCTATATCTCTCTCTTTTCCCTATCTCTCGCTCTATATCTCTCACTTTTCCCTATCTCTCCCTCTATATCTCTCCCTTTTCCCTATCTCTCCCTCTATATCTCTCCCTTTGTGTATCTGTCTTTGCATCTATCTATCTTGTTCATTTTCATCCAGTATAAGCAAGGAATCTGATTTAAGTTTCTTTGATTGCTCTGCGTTCTCTCTTCTCTCCGCTTATGCTCCAGGTTATGCAGCTAATCTCTGTACCAAGCTATTAACTTGCTAGTTATCCATCCATCTACTGTTCTACTTATCAGTCAAGCTTTTTTTTTTCTTTTTTTTTTCTTTTTTTTGTGGTGTTGTGTGTTTGTTTCTTCCATCTCGGAAATGTTGAAAATGGGAGATGCTTGTTTGGCGCATTGCAATCGAAATTGGAATCTCTTGCGAGTGCACTCATGATTGTTACAGAAGGGAGTGTTGTGAAGTTTATGAGTAGTGCAATTGTTAATCACTTCAGTGCTATTTTTTTTCCTTTGAAGTGGATGGGATATTGAGTTGCCATGTGTGTGTTGCTTGATTGTATGTTTGTTTGTTTTTTATTTGTTTGTTTGGGTTATTTCTGCATACAGTCAACCAGTGTTATGTTTCCAGACTCAATATATCATCTATGTTACAGTGTAATTGTTTTCTGTGTGTCCATGCCCCATATGATTGAAATATCTCAGTACAAATTTCATTATTTATTCTTATTTTATGGTTTGATTTGAACTCATCTGTGATTGAGAGGACATACTTTCTTATTGGGTTTTTTTTTCATGTGTTATATGTGATTATTTTTTTTCCAGTGGATGGACTAATTGAATATTGATGAGTTGGAAACCAATGTCAATTTGGTTGTAGTAACATGTCTTGACATTATTTCTGATTTCATATTGGTCCTCACAATTTATTCATGGTGTCTTTTCATGTGTAACCTCAGAAAAAAAAAATTGACAATTGATAGTAGGATTGCAAAGAAATGTATATTATTGATACTAACTTACAGAATAGCAACGACGCAAAGAAAAAGAAAGAAATGTTTCATTATGTACAAAACAGGTATATCTAAATATATATAAATATATGAATATATATATGTAGATTTACCCATGCTCTTGATGATGATAATATTCACGGGTGCTGGGATTAAAAGCAATGACAACTTCTTAATTAAACTAAGAAAATTATCAAGATAGCTTGAAGTGTGCCCTGTGTCTGCTTTTCTAGTTGAGTTCTGTTCTCAAAAAGAGTGAGAGGCAGGAAGTGGTGATGGTTGTAATGAATCCATCCGGACAATTTCTGCTAAGCAATTGTCTGGATGTAAAGATAAATGTACTTGTCCAAAGGGTGATATTAAAAGTTGTGTTCAAGGGATAAATGTTCTAGACCATTTTTCCTTTGAGAGGTAGTGTTGTCCTTGAATGACTGATGCTTTATGAGTAGTAAATACAAATAATAACCATGATGATAAATAACATTTATTTAGCGCTTTCAGAAGTTAAATTAAGTACAGGCAACTCTTTTTATAACAAAGTCCTCATGACCAGCAGTTTTCTTTTGTTATATCGAAATTTCGTTATAGCTGACCAGTAAAATACATGAAGATAGTATTATACAGATGATAATTTTGGGACCTGAATTTTTACTTCGTTGTAACAAGAATTTTGTTATAACCGTGATCGTTATAAGGGGAGTACACTGTTAACTGTGTGTACCCACACACAATCTGTCTTGCACTAGAAATTCACTTGAAGTTCAAACTAGCAGACTGGAAAAATATAGAGAAGTTGGTAGATTGGCGATAGCAGTTTTATATGCAAATTAGATGCGATGATAATGTCATGGCCTCATATCCATGTCATCCTTTTATGGGATGAATTCAACTTGAAAAATAGGACAGAAAAAATATTATATATCATACTTCACACCAAATTATTTTTCAGTTGTTTGCAATGTAGCAGTACATTTGTAGTGGATTTATAAAGAAGATGGGATTATACATGAACAGTGCACTCCCGTTATAATGAAATTCCGGTTACAACGAAATACAAATCCAGGTCGCAAAATTATCGACTCTAATTTTATTATTGTTTATTTGTTCGGTTGTAACAAAATTTTGATAAAACAAAAGAAAACTGCCAGTCCTGAGGACTTCGTTATAACAGGAGTCCACTGTAGTTGATAACTTGCAGAGAAGAATGCTTTCATATCACCTGTATGGACGATCCTATGGAAGTGTAGTAGCAGCATAGAGCTGTAAATTCAGCTCTATGAGTAGCAGCAATATCTCAGTATTGATGTAATTGGTAAAGCAGTAATATCTCAGTATTGATGTAATTCGTATCAGGACAATTACCCCCCTCCCCTCCTGCTAAATACTGATTAGTAATAGGGTTAGAGTAAAGATTAGGGTTAGGGTAAGGGTTAGTGTTAGAGTTTGAGTTAGGATTAGGGTCAGGGGAAGGGTCTGGGGTAATTGTCCAGGGATCGAGTTATTGTCCTCAAATCGATGTAATTATGACCAAAGAGTGGAATAAACTTTAGGGAAACCAAAGCCCAAACATTAATGTAGATTGAGTGAAAGCAGCAATATTAGTTGAAGACATCAGTAAAAGTGTGAGGAAAATCAGAGAACTTGTTCAAAAGTTGCGGATTCGTAATTTCGGTGCTGCCATTGCTGAGTAAGGAAACCATTACAATTAATGACATCATTATGAACATCAATATGAGGATAATATAAGGGAAATTTCACAAAATTTGATTTTTCATGGAAAGTACGCATTCCATCAACTTGTGAGGATAGTATTATTTCCCCTGCTTTCTGAAAGAGCTCTGTAAGTCAAGTGCTCTTTCATTATGCTAGAAAAGCAAAAATGTGTTGAATTCGTTTTAATTTTCTTTATATTATTGTCAATAATGACGTCATGAAGTGAGTAGTCTCCTTATCCCAGCGACGATTACTCAATCCACATTTGTATTTGGGCTTTGGTTTCCTTTGATAACAGCAGACACATTGAAACTTCAGATTTAAGACAACAAAGAAACCACCACAGACACGAGTATGCTGTCTCGACAGACATAAACGCATCTTGTCGAGTGTTGGCGCTCTACCGCATATTGAGTCCCACATCAGATGATACGTCGGAGTCATGCGAAGCTTTTGATCGGTGGGCAGTTAGTAGCCTTACCATGTGGATTTTACAACATTACCTCGATACTTTAAACGTAAATGTAGGAGTAATGATTATTGTGCCATTGTACCATGTCAGGGTAAAAAGTGTTTTTTTTTTTTTTCATGTGTGACAAAGGAAGAAAGTCCTATGATAAATTCAAGTATTGTACCGTATGTCCAAAAAAAAAAAAAAATACAACGGGACCCTCCGCAATGATAACTTTAAAAATAGTGAATCAATCCAAATACAGTTTTCAGAGTATGAAATCATAACGTATTGCCCACATCTTACAGAAAATCCCATCCGATTTGTTTCAGTGGTCAAAGAGATATGAAGAGTTTTTTATAGAGCATGTTATTATTATTATTGTTATTATTATTATCATTATTATTATTATTATTACCATCATTATTACTATTATTATAATGATTATTATGATTATTATGATGATGATGATGATGATGATGATGATTATTATTATTATTATTATTATTATTGTTGTTGTTGGTGGTGGTGGTGGTGTAGTTGTTGTTGTCGTTGTTGTTGTTGTCGTCGTCGTCGTCATCATCAGGTATGATTTTGAATAGCCGGTTTTCCCGGCAACAGTGCTTCGTCCATTCTCGCATATCTCAAGCCATGCTTTCACACCAAACTTCACTCTCAACTTTCCCTCCCCCTTTCCTAGCTCCCGCCTTCTTCACTCCTCATCTTCGGTAACGCCATTATTTCTCCCGCCCTTAATTTCGTCTCCATGTTTCACCCCCAATATAGATCCTTACATTCAGGTGACCCTTTGCCAGCCCCCGTCAGCCTCACACCATCAGCTCCATTCACGCCAGTTCTCATTAAACATCAATCTCCCCCTCCAGTGATCACCAGTCCTTTCGATTAAACTTTCATCTCCATCTGAGCTGAATGCACTACATTGATAGATATAGATACTCGGCACCATCGATCAAAATGCCAGAGAACGAGTGCATTTATACTGGTCACAACGCAGGAGGTACCCATAACCCTTTATTCTGTGCTAAGCGCCACCCAAAGTTCCTTTGATGAGTAAGTCGCCCGGGTAAGTCGAAGTTTCCAGTTCATAGACCCTAACAACGCTCGCATCTGTAAATGATTACAGTTACCATGGGCGACGGATGAGCAACATCTAACACATTGTGAGCATATCAGTTGGTCATCACAAGCGCATCAGCTATTTTCAGGTTTATAGGAAATGGGACCGGTATGTTGGATGAAGTCGCATATATTGAACATTTACAAACAGTCGCACATCATTAATATCAAATTTGAACCTATGGATGCGTATAGAACGCACATTAAAATCGTTTGGGAAAAAAGGAAGAACACATTTCATGATCGATTTATACATTGGCCCTTTCGCAGACAAACGAAGTCTTTCTTATACATGTACTATCATAAATTTGCACTGGATCCATTGCACCTTCCTATATATCTTTAGTATAGGCCACGGGTTTGTGATTTCAACGTTCTATAAACCTAGAATTGCATCTTGCAGTGATGTGAACAGTTCTTATCCAACTATTACCAATACCCCAGCATTGCCGGAGTCGGACAAACATGGTCAGGAGATATAAAAAGAGCACGACTTTTCCCTCCCTCCAGATTCTATTTGCCGGACAGGTTCGAACCCGTTTTTTAGTTTAGTTTTGACATTGCTTTATTTCCATTCGTCCACAAAAACTGTAACAAAATACAAAGTATACATTGCACAATTATTATTTTATCACTTCCACGAAATAAATTACTAAAAATGTATGGAGACGTATACACTGGTGGTAGTTTGTTATATTTCAATACTGTTGCTTGGGCAAACATTGGCAACAAGAAAGAGCGTGATGGGCAGATATGACATGCTGGAAATTATGTGAAGCGAAGAATTTGAGTTTAATTTCTTTATTCGTTTGTTTGCTCGCTTCTCTGTCTGTATAGTGATATGGGTTCAAAGAAATCTTTTTTCTATAAATGAGACAAGACGAAAAGGATCAGTGAAAGGAAATGGCATTATAGAGGATAGTTTCAATACTCCGGGACGTAATCACTATCTTTAATTTCAATGTTAACTATCAAAGAAATGCATGAGATTATAAAATAATCAGTAGTTTGCCTATTTTCCAGACACCGTGAAAGAAGGGACCGTATTCAATGCAGCCGTCCGCAAAGGCGGGAGTTCGCTTTTGTCATGATCAAGTTCAAGTTCAAATTTATTTGGTTTTTCCAAAAGAAGATAATAATTATATGTGAGCGTAGACCTCGCTATATTCAGTGACAGAAATAATGCATGTAAATTTGTACAGACTAAACAACAATAATTGAAAACTTACAGTAACGACATTGCAATGCAGGGGCGGATCCAGGAATTCCGTAAAGGGGAGGCGCCTTTACAAAATTAAAAGGGGGCTTACGCACCCTCCCCCCATTTTTTTTCTTTTCATTTCTTTCGTTTAAACAAGAAATAAAGAGGGGCGCAAGCCTGATGCGCCCCCTTCTGGATCCGCCACTGCAATGGGTGCTGGGGTATCACGAAAGTGAAATAATTGTCAATTTTATGCATTATGTGAAAAAGAACCCCGAAGGGACCCACTGGTCCTCCGTAATCGTCCAGTTTTATCGTCTGAATAGTGCCGGTGATTGCAAAACGGTTGCGGAAAATAATGAGAAAACGATGATCGTAGAAGTAATAGTGGTATAGGGCCTATATACCGATGGTAATGACGACGACAATGACGTTAATGATAATCATAATACTAATGATGATAATGATAACCATAGTAATGATAATAGGCCTATCGATAATAATGACAAGTTGTATAGGCCCTTTTAAGTAGAAGGCGGTGACGAAGAATTATTCTGCAAAATAATTACGAGAATGAGTATGACAACATCATAATGTCAACAACATTGAGCCAGAGGTGATGTTCATTAAACCAAACTCAGAAGTACAACAACAGTGTTCATGATTATTGCGGTGATAGAAGAAAGATTCATATGACCGATGGTCCATTACATACGAGGAATGAATGAGATTGAGTTCTCCACGATTTCAAATGAACATGTGGGTTATGAATGAAGTGGTGTAATGAGAGGGAAATTGAGTAATTGTTATAATGACTCACACATGCATCTATGATAAACAAGGTCCATAGCGCGAGATCGGTGGTATAAAGGCATATTGCAAGATAAGGTAGATAAATAGCTAGATATAGAGATAGAGAAAGAAGGGGGTGGAGTGCTAAGGAGTATGAGAGATGGTGACAAGGAAACCGTTCTGACACAGAAGCGAGTTTGATATTAGCCTAGCCTGTTTGTCCTCTTTGTTATACGTAATGTCTATGATTGTGAGAAGGGTGTGCGCGCATTCCTCCAAACTCTCATCTGACGGCCAGTTGACGTCGGGCCGGCAATCACTATACATGCACCGATTATTGCCAGATGATTGATATTTGATCTATGCAACTTACAGGCCTGTTTCTCGGTTGTCAAACTTTTCGTCATTTCCAAAGTGTTTGCACTTTTCTGTACACCGTTTGGCACGTTTTATGATTGTTTGTTTTGTCAAGCCAAATTGTTTGTGTGAAGTATAACAGTGTGTTTCCTTTTTCCTTTTAAAAAGGTTTGAATCAAAATAAGCGATATGAGAAAATTGGGTTTAGTAAGATTTCAAAAATGAGGTTCGACAAACTTTTTGAAAAGATGAAAATGTAAATGTTATACATGTATTGTCGTGGTTGCGGGAAAAAAACCCCACGGGCAATTGATGTTTATTGCCTCCTAAAAATACCACATTTATACACGCAAGCTTGTGACATCGATTTTGACGAACAAAGTGAATAGACAACCAACTTGTTTATGTCTTCAATTTCGATAAATAGGTATATCATTGTTTTATATAAGGTATACATATATATTTATACACTGTAAAAACATCGGTGTTAGATTTAACACCACGGGTGTTAAATCTAACACCGATCAAACTTCAATAAAGGACCACACCCACAGGTGTTAAAAATGCACTGTGATGGTGATGAAAAGTGTTCACCTGACACTTCGTGGTGAATTTGACACTGTACCTGGTGTTATTTTGACACTGTACTGGTGTTAATTAAAAAATGACACCACATGGTGTTGATTTGATATTTGCTGGTGTTAATATCAATGGTTTAACACTCGTCCAGCTTCAATAAGGGACCACACCAGCTGGTGTTACTTTGGTGTAAATTTATTTTCACATTTTTTCAAAAATCTAGTATTTCAATGTAAAATTCTTGATCGTCTTGTTTAAATTAAAAATCAACAAGAAGTGCAGTTACTAAGAAACTCTTCAAAAAACAGTTTAAAATTTGGAAATGACACCCGCAGGTGTTAAGTTAACACCATAAATGAGCACCGAAAATTTAACACCAGCTCGGTGTTCACTATTTAACCCCGGACTTTTTGCAGTGTATATATGATATATACGTTATGATATCCGCGATGATATGTTGAGAAACCCTTTTTAGTCGAGTTGATAAGTTTTCCTGTATAGGAGGCGCCAGCTACACATATTCAGAAAGCAAAGGCACACTCATGCACGCGCAAGGAAAAACAAAGATGATAATGGAAACATATACTTGTCGTTGCTGTCGTATTCACGGCCTACTCGTATCTGCATTCTTATCCCGTGATAGAAAAAAACATAACAAACAAACAAAATAAAACACTTTCTTTTACGAAGCAAAAACACATAAAGGCACAACTTAGAGAAGTTTGTAAAATTAGCATTGACATGTAGCACCGCAGAAACATTTCGCTACAATATCTTCCAACTGACAAAATGTCGTAAATTATGTTTTTGTACTCATACTACTACTAGTACTAATAATTCAGTAAGATACGTTCATATTTATATGCGATCGATAATATTCATGCTCATTTGTGTGCATGTGGTTCGTCGCGAAATATTGCTACCTCATCGCAATTTACGCGTACGCTCTCGTTCTGAGCCGTGTAAGTGAATGAATGGCATATCTTTACTGCATAACTTTTCTACCGGCCTCGCGAGTCAGTCTGCTTGTTCACCATGTACGCACGCACGAATATTGGTTTTGTACGATTTTAACACGACGACCGTACCGCTTGGCGGTGTATGTAGCGCTAGCGATGTGTGCGAGCTAGCCGTGCGTTGAGAAATTCAACACACACAGTACACACACGCACTCACTCGTGTGATCGTACGTTTTCTGTATGGACGCTATTCTACACGATAGACGTAGACTTGAATTTATTGTGAAACTGGGAGCGTTAGTGGATAGGAAAACCCATATTAATGTGCTATAACTGAGTTTAGGCTCACACATTCGAGACTTGCCATTACAGAGGAATATCGGAATTTTAACCTGATCTGGAGATTTGCTAATATTTTGGAATAAACCGAAACAATGAGCAACTCACCGGCGAAACCGCCAGCGAGTGGTGGAGGCACCGCTTCAGGCAAGAAGAAAGGTGGTGGCTTCCTGCAGAGGAAAGCCAAAGAAAAGAAGGCCAACTCAAACCCTGAAGAAGTTCTAACAGAGGAGGAGCTTCTACAGAAAGATGCCATTACACCAGAAGATGTACTTAAACTAAAGAAATGCACAGAAAGTAAGTACATTAATTGTAACGTCGAATCCCTGCCGCAGTTCTGAGTAGCCTATGTCTTACGTATTACGTTCAAGCGAATGTAATCGGACTGCGATTGGCTCGTATCCTATCCACCATGGCATGGCCATTCCATGCATTGTAGCGTGTTCGCGTGCAACAATCCTACGGGGTTGTCGTAGCCCTACCTGCATGGCGTCGTATTGGCATGACAACAGTCTAAGTGGGAGGTCTTCGATTAAATTAAAAGAAAATTCACCTACCAAGGAAGTTGTCGTAAATTATAGAAATGAAGCAGGAGCAACAGCAGTGTTGATATTTTAGTAAGATGAAATACTGTGAAAGACAGTTGATACCATTTGTAATGTCGGCAGTACAGTGGTCGGAATCGCGTCGCGCCGGTTATTGCTGACATGCCATGGCCATACCCATAGCCTAATGCAGTGTGGAGGTAGTGTACCACCCTGTGCCGTGGGCCTGGGCAGTGCAACTGTCTGTGCAATAGACATCTACGGGGTTACTGCGCTGGCGCAGTGAAATTCCACATAATGCCATGATGTTGGGGGCTAAATTGAATGCTGTTCGTCTGTAGCAGCGATTTCTTTTTTATTTGTTTTGTTCAGGAATTATCATTAACATTGCTGATTCTAGAAAGAATGCTTTTTGTAGTTTTCCACACAATTCTGTTTTTAAATGAATCGTACTGCTAGTGCAAGAGCAATCCAAACAGGTCAGTTTCATGAAATCTTAGAGACTTTCTGCTCACAAGATACACTTGTGAGAGACTTCATGAAATATTTTTTTGATTTTACTTCTCTTTAAAGTCCCTGCATATGACTCATGAGTGACTGTGGCCATTTTGAGATTTATTTGACTTTTATTTGATGACTTCGTGAAATGGATCCCAGAATGCAGAGAAGTATCTGCCAAGTAAATTTATAGAATTAGAATCTAGGTCGTACAGTCTAGGTGATTTTTGTTTTTAATGCAGCTATTGTTGTCCATTAGATATCAACATTTTGCTCTTAATTCACAATGATAATGCATTTGTATTGTTTACAATTTTATGAACAAAGCAAATTGAATAGGTGCCCTGTAATATTTTTGTAGATAATTTACTCGTCTTGTATAGACATAAATGTAGGCTTCTACTGTATATCATTTTTTTTTTTTAATGTAGTTCTAATTGTAATAATTTCTGGTCAAGATGACTGAAGAAATATTCAGGAAAGAGTTTCTTTTGGGACAGACACCCCATTAGGCAATTACTCTAGTACTACAGTGGGTCAGTGCAGATCTATACAACTCTACGTACATAATGTAGCCTAACCTTGCTTGCGATACGCAGGGATGCACGCACTCACTTTTGGGTGGCTGTCCCAAAAGGAACTCTTGCCAATATTCATGGTTCATAAATTTTTGGAGGGCATGTTAAAAGAAGAAACATTCATATTGTGATTACACTCCCATTTAATTCTGCATGACATTTTCACTGATCAGTTGATCCTGTGTCGTAGTGCCTGTCAGAAGTTATCTTTTGGGGAGATTCCCTTGTGTGTTATATATGAACTTGACTGCTTTGCTGTCAATCATGATGCAACTGAAAGAGCTTTCACTTACAATTACAATAGTTTTTCTAATATGACAACCCCCCTACCATGTTGTAGTGTTCAAAGTGCTTGACAACATCTGTTCTTAGAGAAAGTTGTCTTTAGTGAACAGTGAACTTATACAGTACATTTGTACACAGAAAAGATCCTGCTTCATTCATTCATCACAAAGAGCAGGGTGCTAATAAACCAGGTTAAGTAGCCACCCACTTACCAACCCACACAAAAACAGTGTGTTTATAATCTTGAAGCATGAAGCCTGCACTTTTAAAACAGAAGAAGAAAAAGTGAATTCAGAGAACAAATCATAGCAAACTGAACAGACATACATACCGGTAGGGGCAGTGGCCAGTTGGCTTGAGCAGAGTCAGTTTGAATGTGTTTTATGTGAGAAAAGTGAAAATACATGTAGTGGCTATATACACAGTCTGTACATAAATGTAAAACAAACAAATAATGTATAGCCAACTTAAGATATTAATGCATGGTAACCATTTTGGCTCTGTCACAAGACACAAACTTTATTGTACTGTGTACTTTTTTTCTTACATTGAATTGAGTCACATAGAAGAAGATGGTCATTTTTGGTAAAACTCTCAATCAAGTCCTTTACAGATTTGCATGTTGAATTACATAATACTAGAAGTTAGGAGCTATCCCTAGAACTTTGTGTTTGCTTCCAAACACTGGGGTTTGATAATGATGGAAGTGTAAGGTATGTAGGTTCCCCCCCCCCATTTGTTTATTTATCTGCTTGTTTGTTTGTTTGTCTCTTTGTTTTTGTGTTTTTGTTTCCACCTTGGGAAAACATACTGATATAGAGTAAATGCAAGAACCAGTACTATGCATGTTATATTTACTTGAAATAAATACTGGAAGCTATACAATTGTTTATTGCATGAACAATTGAAATAGTGAAAATGTCAAAGCTTTCCAATGCACTTTCTGTGGAAGTTGGGTTTGTCTACAAATGTACATTAACATCTTCATCTTGAAATGGTGACCTACAGTGTATGTCATTTTCTTACATTCTATCCCCTTTCCTGCCATTTCTAATCATGTTTAACCCAAAATGTTGTATTGTAATTTTAGCATATTATCACACAAGTGTGTTGACAATTGCGTATGAACCATTCATGGATCACTCTTGTGATTAATTGATGACATTTTGATAGGAGTTATTATATTTTGTGGATGAATGCAGCATACAAATTGTATAAAGTAGGGACATTGTCACTGATAACATATACTCATTAGTCTAAACACATACACTATACATTGTATGCTCAATAACATCAGTTCAGAGATTGTAAAGATATTTGAAAACCTTGATATAGACTTTTCCTGTGCATGTACAATTAAGTTTTGAACTCATAGACTCATACACCAAGCTACAGTGTATTGTAGAATTGGAAAATCATTGATGGATGAAAAAAGGTGATATGTACGTTGTACAGCAGGAAAGCCTGAAGGTTCTAGCATAATGTACATTGTAACATACAACCATACAATTCTACAGGTCTACAGGTCTACAAACTGTACATGTACACCTGTACACATACAGTAGGAGTCAGTATCACGATGCTACAATCTGGCTAATTTGATTTTTAAAGCAAACTACAATTACATCACAAGTAAAGTTGCACAAGGGAATATCTGCATACAAGACATACAGGGTACCTGTATTTCAGAGAACTTTATTGCCTAATAAAGTAGCCCTACAGATTGAAAAGATGTTCTCTGACAGATCTTTTAATACTGTTCTGCATTATGTTTACCTCCTTTGTCCATCTATATTTCACTTTCAGGGCATGTTTATACTTCTGTCGTGGTGACATTTGTAAAACAAAATAAATGTGCTCATATCTGCAAGCAACTGCATTGACCTTTTGGGCGAAATATCTCTAGATTTTTCAGCAGACATGTGGGAACGCAAAGTGCTATTCTTAGCAAAATCTGAGGGCGTGGAATGACAAGATGTCTGAAAATGGGTTGATTTAATGTTGATTGACCCATTTTTCATTCCTTACATAAAAGTCTGCTGAAAGGTTTCGATGCATTTGTGTACTTTTAGGCTAGTCATACAATCCTCACAATATTGTTAATTTAGAAATGCAAATCATTCAAAACAAGTAAAAATGAAACACAACCCTACGACTGATGAAAACAATGAATAAAACAACTTACAAATTGCTACATCGTTTCCAGGCTTTGATGTATCATGCTTCTTAAATTTATGCCATATGTACGAGGGCAATTGCACAAATTGTCCCACAGATGTACATTACATGCACCAACTGAAGATTTTTGATCAGACCCCCAATTATGGGGGATGCTCTGTCGCAGGGAGAAATTTTCATTTGTTGCGGTGAACATCATGTGCGGAGTGACTCCCAGAGAATGGCAAACATGTCTTGTGGATTGTTTAGTCTCACGAGGACCTGATTGCATACCTGCTGCAACCATTTGGTTCAGGCGGCCCCAGCAGACTTTTTTGTTTTTTTTGGGGGGCGGGCATTCATGATTCATAAACTGGAGCTGATCGAAGCGATTGGGGGGGGGGGGGTGCTCTGAGCATGATGATCAGTGGCCTGATGGACTTCGCAGCTTTCGCTTGCTAGATTTTTAATTTTGCAAGGGAAGAGCGAATGGTTGTGGAGAAAGTGATGCCAATTTGATGACATGAGCAATCGTGTCATGTGTACCATATGTATCATTGATAGCAGGTTTCATGCGGATTCGAAGGTGTATACATTGTAAACTGAATGGTACGTTATCAGAAGGAGAGCAGATGGTAGTTAGATCATGTATTCTATGGGTATACAAACTGTAGTTATTATATTTCTGCACTAGTTATCTGAGGAAAAAATATTTTGTCCTGCCATACTACAATTTGTATGTGTATGAGGACAATTAATCCTCTCAAGACCAATACCCAAAATTTGCCACTGACATTATACATGAACCAGTTACTGACAGTAACGACAGAGTTAAGGGGATAGTGTGTTCTTGTGTTATTTGCAACTCAGCTGCTGAGCAATAATAAAACTGAATGTCCTAAAAAGCAGACTTGAGAGTCTGCATGCATACATGTACAACCTGTATTACCTTATGAGCTGTGATGCAGGTAACGAAATCACATGTGGTGGCCAATATGCTACATGTGAGAGCTCTTCATCATTTCCACATTTTTTGTTTTCAGTAAAGTGGATGCATTATCAAAAGCATGTATCGCATAGCATTGTTGAAAATACATGTAGTGTTACGACCAAAATCACTCCGAGAATGATCGCACAAAAGAAACAATCAACTGATGTTCAGGCGGTTTATTAACAATGATATTGTGGGTACAGACTGGTAATCGGTTTCACATCAGTACAATAATGATCAATAGAAACAAATATAAGTCAGTAATAGAATCACTTACGTACGCATTACACGCAATATCCCTGGAAATGTCCAAATACGATGCTCGATGCACAAACGAATGATCCGCGATGCACCGATGAATGATTCCTCTGACGTAACTCCAGAGGCACAGGTTACGATAGTCCACGGTATAGATCTGGGGTAAAATCCACGATATACGTCCACGGCGAAACGTGCAGAGTCCAAATGTTGTGACGACCACGTCCAGTCGATGCATTGAATAATGATTCACTTTATATTGTCCAGCTAGGAATCCGGCCCGTCACAGCTTTGCCGTAGCAATGTCCATTGACATAAAAATATGGAGTCCAATGAAGGCACATTAATTCTCTGAAGGCAAAATGTCTCCCAGGCCTTATCTCCACAAACATAACAGGTCAGCAGGTAACACAGGACTGACTATAACAAGTCGCTTCAGAGCCAGAAGTGACGTAACTCTCAGAGCAGAGGTGTTGGGTACTCTGCCTACTGCAGAATTTCTCTGGCTTATATACTATCCATTCACCCCCTTCTAGCACATTCTATAACTCTCTCCAACCTACTAGCCAGTCTAAGTTCCAGGAAACCTGGATGACTCACTGCCTAACTATGTACAAAACATCATTACCAAGAATAACTACCAATCACATTGGGCTACAGGGACAGTGCCTCACTCAGCCAAACATGTAAGCACTTCCCAGAACTTTCTGGAATGGGTGAAATCATTCTAGATTGAGTGAGCTATAATGTATTTCCTGTTACATGCATGTACTGTATAGCTACATTGTATACCACCTAGAAAATTCTCCACTTATCTGGTCAGCCTGTATGTACTATATCTATACCACATAGAATGTTCTCCATTAATCTGGTCAACCTGTGTACATACACATTAAAACAATCATGCATGCAGTACATCATACATGTACATAACTACTAGTGTGTACATTTGTGACACCATCCCCCATGGGAAAAAGAAAGCCTTGCTGTAGCAAGGGTTTCTTTTACCTTCACAATTTCTCATTGTTATTTACAATGAATGTGAGGTAAAGTCCAAGTCAAGCAACAATAATCACATACTATCACATGCCTTTTGGATAGCTGTATTAATTCCATGTTCTCTTTCCATGGATACTATTTACAATGATATTGCTTGGATTCTCGGAGCTTATACAATCATATCAAACTGTTTTGCACACATTAATGAATATGCTTAACACATACACTGGAAATGATATGCGGTGAAAACTTTTCACCTTTAATACTCTCTTCATGTTACACTCTTGACAGAGCGTCGGCAATTACATTGTTTTTGCCTGCCACATGTTTGATTTTGAGTGCATATGGCTGCGTCATCATGCTCCATCTGAACAACCTGTTGTTCTTCATTTTGAACCGGTCTAAAAAGACCAAGGGGTTGTGGTCAGTATAGACCGTGATCTCCCCTTTGCTATTTGTCAAGTACACTTCGTATTGCTGGAGGGCAAGGATGAGACTGAGAGCCTCCTTCTCTATTGTGGAGTACTTCTTCTGGTATGTGTTCAATTTTTTGGAGAAGTAGCTAACTGGTCGTTCAGTGCCTTCTTCATCTTCTTGGAGCAAAACCGCTCCCACTCCTACATCGCTAGCATCTATTGCCACCTTGAATGGCTTTGCGAAGTCAGGAGCTGCCAAAACAGGCTCATTAGCAAGGACTGCCTTTAGTTTCTCGAAGGCTCTTTGACACTCATCAGTCCAGGTGTACTTTGCCTTGCCCTTCAGCAGGTTTGTTAGGGGGGTGACTACAGTGCTGAAATTCGGTACAAATTTCCTGTAGAAACCAGCCATGCCCAGAAATCTGAGCAACTCCTTCTTGGATTGGGGGATGGGAAAGCCTAGTATAGCCTCTACCTTGGCTTCTCTTGGCAATACTTGTCCCTGACCGACTACATGCCCGAGATACACCACTTTGGCCTTTGCAAATTCACTCTTTGCCAGATTAATCACCAATCCAGCCTCCTTGAGTCGATCAAAAAGTTGCCGCAAGTGTGTAATGTGCTCTTCCCACGTGTCACTATACACTAGGATGTCATCAATGTATACTACACAATTGTCAAGTCCGGCAATGATTTGGTTCGTCAGCCGTTGGAAGGTGGCTGGAGCATTTTTCATGCCGAATGGCATTACTTTGCATTGGAACAAGCCATCTGGTGTAGCAAAGGCAGAAATCTCTCTGGCTTTGTTGGTCAAGGGCACCTGCCAGTATCCCTTTAGAAGGTCTATTTTACTGACATATGCAGAATTTCCGACCCTGTCAATGCAGTCTTCTAGTCTGGGAATGGGGAAAGAATCTGTTTTCGTCACGGCGTTTACCTTGCGGTAATCAATACAGAATCTTTGAGACCCATCCGGTTTGGGCACCATGACGATTGGGGAGCTCCAACTGCTTTTACTAGGTTCTATTATGTCATTGTCTAGCATGTATTGAACCTCTTCCCTTACTTTTTGCAGTTTGCTTGGGTTTAGTCTGTAAGGGTTTTGCTTGATAGGGTCAGCATCTCCTACATCGACATCATGTACAGCCAGAGGGGTGCAGCCTGGCTTGTCCTTACACAATTCTTCGTACTCGTGTAACAGACTAGTCACATCTTTCCTCTGATTTTCAGGTAGGTAGTTCAGTGCCTCATCTACTTTCCCTAACATCTCTGAGTTAGACAACCTGGCACTAGAGGGCTCACTTCCATTCTCATCTTGAGCTTCTCCCTCTTCATCTACTTCTTCTACTACCACCTGAGCTACGCCTACCGGCTGACTAGCCTTTCTCTCGTAGTACTCTTTCAGCATGTTTATGTGACACACCCTCTGATCTTTTCGTCTATCTGGCGTACTGATCACATAGTTCACATCATTGAGTTTCTTTTTGACACTGTATGGGCCACTGAACTTGGCTTTCAGTGGTTCACCTTGTATGGGCAGCAGTACAAGAACTTTGTCACCTGGGTTGAAAGTTCGGGCTTTGGCATTTTTGTCTGCCTTTCTCTTCATAGAGTCTTGTGACACTTTCAAGTGTTCCCTAGCTACCTCACAAGCCTTTGAAAGCCTTTCACGAAACTTTGACACATAGTCAAGTAGGTGGACCTCATCATCCTCAGTCATGAATTTCTCTTTGATGAGCTTCAGTGGGCCCCTGACTTCATGACCGTACACCAACTCAAATGGGCTGAAACCCGTCGACTCATTTGGGGAGTCTCTCGTTGCAAACAGCAGGAAAGGGATGCCCTTATCCCAATCCTCGGGATACTCCTCACAAAATGCCCTAATCATTGTCTTTAGGGTCTGGTGGTAGCGCTCCAACGCACCTTGGGACTGGGGATGATAAGCTGACGACTTCAGCTGCTTCACACCCAAACGATACATCACCTCTTGAAATATGCCTGACATAAAATTTGACCCTTGGTCAGACTGCACTTCCTTGGGCAACCCATACCTAGTGAAAAACTGCACTAGAGCATCTACCACAGTCTTAGCAGTGATATTTCTCAATGGGATAGCCTCTGGAAACCGTGTAGACATATCCATGATTGTCAAGAGGTACTTGTGACCCGACCTAGTCCTAGGCAAAGGTCCAACACAGTCAACTAGAACCCGACTGAATGGTTCTTCAAACGCAGGTATCGGAATCAATGGTGCCGGCTTCACTGAATGCTGTGGTTTACCAGCCACCTGACATGTGTGACAAGTCTTGCAAAACTCAGCCACATCCACATTCAACCCTGGCCAATAAAAATGCCTCATGATCCGATCCTTTGTCTTTCTGATGCCTAAATGGCCGCCAACAGGTAACTCGTGAGCAATCCTCAAGATCTCACCGCGGTAACAGGGAGGGACAACAACTTGACGGACCACCGTCCAATCCTCATCAGCTGGCCTATGGGGAGGTCTCCACTTCCTCATCAAAATGCCATCTTTGACATAATAGCACTCAGGGACCTTTTCAGCCTCAGCCTCAGAACATGCCGTCTGAGACAAGCCTTTCAACTCAGAGTCTGCCTGCTGTGCTTCAACCAAGGAAGACTTGCTAAACAGCCCATCACTGTTAGCCTTGGAGCCTAATACAGCAACCCCATCATTCAAATCCTTGAAAAAGGTTTCTGCCAACCAAACACCGGAATTCTCCTCCACATCAACAGAATCCGCATCATCTTGAATAGCTCTACGAGCCTGAGACCTAGTCACGACACAATCTGGAAAAATCCCAGGAAATTCCTCCTGCAACTGCTCAGTTTCAGCAACCACCACTGGTTTATCCGAAACAACTGGAGATGCAACCACCTTGTCCCCAGCCAAGTCATTCCCCAACAAAAAGTCAATGCCTGCCATGGGCAACTCAGGAACAACTCCAACAGTAACAGGACCAGAAACTAGGTCACACTTCAAATCCACTCTATACAGTGGCACTGACATATAACTGCCATCAACAGTCTGAATCAAGACTTTTGCATTCACTGCACTATCTGGTGGAAAAGTCATACCACCATCCACCATCAACGACTGAGAGGCCCCCGTATCCCTCAGGATAACCACTGGCTTACCTGCCTCACCAGAAGTACATGGGGTCACCTCACCATCAAACAAAAAGCTACGATAGCTCTCATCCACCTGCTTCAGCCTATCTTTGAATTTGGGAGATTGATTTTCAATGGCCTGTGTTTCACTGAACGGGACACTGTTTTCTGGTAGGACACTTTTTGACATAACAAATCCCACCTCTTTTGTTGCACCGTTTTGCAACTTCCAACACTGTGACTTTACGTGCCCTTTCTTGTGACAATGAAAACATCTGATGACATTTGCACTTGTACTGGACCCTTTATCAAATTGAGGCTGTGGTGCCGACAACATTCCTGAACCAGCATTGTGTTGGTTGCTCAACTGATTTTTGTCTCTCTTATTTCCAGAGAAATTTCTGAAAGGTGGTCTGTTCTCATTTCTATGGATGAGCTCATACTCATCAGCCATAAAGGCTGCTTTATGCAAACTTGTCACTTTGTGATCTTCCAAATGCAACCTCACACTGAAAGCAACACTCTTTTTGAATTCTTCCAAGAGAACAACCTCACGTAAGTTTTCAAAATCCTGATCCACCTTCAGGGATCTGTACCACCTATCAAACATCATTTCTTTTTCACGAGCAAACTCAACATGTGTCTGGCCTGGTCTGCGGTACGAATTTCTGAACTTGTGTCTGTACGCCTCTGGCACCAACTCATAAGCATTCAACACTGCTTTCTTGACTGTAGCATAGTCACGTGATTGCTCTTCAGAGAGAGATGAGTACACATCAGCTGCTTTGCCGACAAACACACTTTGAAGGAGCAAGGGCCAAAATTCCTGTGGCCAGTTCAAACTGTTAGCCACCTTCTCAAATGACACAAAATATGCATCAACTCTGTTTTCTTCAAACTTTGGCACCAATCGAATGTTCTTTGCCAAATCAAATTCAGGGGGAGCCCTTTCACGATTTCCAACAGTCTGTGCATGAGTCAATTCCATCTCACGCAACTTCATTTGCTGCTCCATTTCGAATTTCCTCATTTCCATTTGTTCTTTCTCCCTCTCTCTTTCTAATCTCATCTTCTCTTTTTCCAGTTCCATTTCTTTCTCCTTCATTTGCAATTTAGCAAGCTCAAGCCGTGTTTGATCTGAAATTTGAGCTCGATCTGGAGTGTCAATTTCTTCTTTGAGCTCCATGTGGCCAGCTACTAAGTCAAGAATCTCTGCCTTTCTAGCACCTTGTGGAACATCAACATTTAAATGCTGTGCAACAGCGGTCAAATCACATTTGCGTAACCTTTGCAAATCTTTGAGGGACAAATCTGTCCTCTGAACAAATGCCTGAACATCCATTGTACTGATTGACATTGTCACAATGTATTACACACAATATACAATTGAACAATCAACTCAACTGGTATTTTGTCTGTACCAATATTCTGGCTTCCGGAACGTTCCAAATTCTATATTTTGGCTTTAAATTCAATTCTCGGACACAAGCCCCCAATTTTGTTACGACCAAAATCACTCCGAGAATGATCGCACAAAAGAAACAATCAACTGATGTTCAGGCGGTTTATTAACAATGATATTGTGGGTACAGACTGGTAATCGGTTTCACATCAGTACAATAATGATCAATAGAAACAAATATAAGTCAGTAATAGAATCACTTACGTACGCATTACACGCAATATCCCTGGAAATGTCCAAATACGATGCTCGATGCACAAACGAATGATCCGCGATGCACCGATGAATGATTCCTCTGACGTAACTCCAGAGGCACAGGTTACGATAGTCCACGGTATAGATCTGGGGTAAAATCCACGATATACGTCCACGGCGAAACGTGCAGAGTCCAAATGTTGTGACGACCACGTCCAGTCGATGCATTGAATAATGATTCACTTTATATTGTCCAGCTAGGAATCCGGCCCGTCACAGCTTTGCCGTAGCAATGTCCATTGACATAAAAATATGGAGTCCAATGAAGGCACATTAATTCTCTGAAGGCAAAATGTCTCCCAGGCCTTATCTCCACAAACATAACAGGTCAGCAGGTAACACAGGACTGACTATAACAAGTCGCTTCAGAGCCAGAAGTGACGTAACTCTCAGAGCAGAGGTGTTGGGTACTCTGCCTACTGCAGAATTTCTCTGGCTTATATACTATCCATTCACCCCCTTCTAGCACATTCTATAACTCTCTCCAACCTACTAGCCAGTCTAAGTTCCAGGAAACCTGGATGACTCACTGCCTAACTATGTACAAAACATCATTACCAAGAATAACTACCAATCACATTGGGCTACAGGGACAGTGCCTCACTCAGCCAAACATGTAAGCACTTCCCAGAACTTTCTGGAATGGGTGAAATCATTCTAGATTGAGTGAGCTATAATGTATTTCCTGTTACATGCATGTACTGTATAGCTACATTGTATACCACCTAGAAAATTCTCCACTTATCTGGTCAGCCTGTATGTACTATATCTATACCACATAGAATGTTCTCCATTAATCTGGTCAACCTGTGTACATACACATTAAAACAATCATGCATGCAGTACATCATACATGTACATAACTACTAGTGTGTACATTTGTGACAGTAGCAAAGACGGCCTGCTATTTGTTTTTTTCCTGTTTTAGGGATTAATCACCCCTTGGCGTAGCTGTTCAATTTTCCTGACTTTAATTGGCCTTCTACCATAAATAGGCATGATTTTAGTGTTCAAGTGTATACTGTACATGTATACTGTAAAACGAGGAATGTTCGCGTGCACTTCAATTTCGCGAATTTCGCGAGCGCCAAGATTACACTATGTGCATTGAATGCCAGTGGCAGTTTGCGAAAATTTCATGCCGCAAAAAAGGCCGTCGGCTCCAATTCACGAAAAATTCATGCATATCATGTTTTACAGTATGTACATTACACTATTCTTGTACAATGTACAATTTGTACTGTAAACATGTGAAACAAGTCATGTTGTCGTCATCTACAGTGTAACAGTCATGGCTGAATACAGTGTGCATAGTACATACAGTGTACTTTAATGTACACTATACGTGTAGACTTTGAGGCAACACACGTATCTCGGCTGACATGCTTTTAGGCATGGAAAAATTTTCCTGCATATACTTTGCAGTGTTTGCAGTTGCATTAATGCCGTTTCAATTGCATCGTTTCTTGCAGTTGGTGTTTTCATGCCTCCATGTATTACATAACTTCGTCTTGGCGCACTCGGGCATAAACTACAATCGTATGGCATCAAATGCAACGTCATGCAGCTGTACCACTAGAAGCAACATTAAGACATTGTACAGTTTCTGCTCAAATTTTCTGTTCTGCATACAATGTACAGTGTAGTGTCGAGATTTTTTTTAATGTGCAAATTTATGAAAATGTGTGGCAGCCGCTTTTATGATGGACACCAGCTTAATCATGCAATTTGAATGCATGTTAAACAGGCATTGATTTTTAATGTACTGTGTTCTACAATGTACAAATGCATACATGTGCTCACACAGACTTACAAATGTATGTATCTTATAGGGAAAGCATACAAGTTCTTAAACATCTGCAGAACTATCAACTTTTGCTCTAAAATAGACACATTTCTGCATTAGAAATGTGTGAAATAATGCTACAATAGCACAATTTCAGGTGGATGGAGACGGAAATGCGAAATATCAACCAAAAAGGTTCGCCGTAAGTACCGGTACTTCAGTCTCAGACTGTACCCTATCGTGGTTGCTACATTGTTGTAATTTTTTAGCTCACCTGAGCCGAAGGCTCAAGTGAGCTATTGCGATCGCTCTTCGTCCGGCGTCCGTCGTGCGTCGTCCGTCGTCCGTCGTGCGTAAACTTTTTACATTTTCATCTTCTTCTTGAGAACCCCATGACCGATTTTCACCAAACTTGGCAGGTAACATCCCTAGGGGGATAGGATCTCAACTTGTTCAAATGGGCACCATGGCCCACCTGGGGGGGCCCAGGGGGGCCCAAACACCATAAAATTAAGGAATCTTTAAAAATCTTCTTCTCTAGAACCAGAAGTGATAGGGCTTAATTGATACTATGAGTAAGTACATTGATGACTGTAGTTTCAAGTTTGTTCATGGGGGAATCAGGGGTGCCCCCCTTGGGACCCAGGGGAGGGGGGTGGGAAGGGGTCCTAATAGGGCCTAAATTGAACATTTTCATCTTCACTTTGAGATCGCCGTGTCTGATTTTCACCAAACTTGGTAGGTAGCATCCCTAGGGGGATAGGATCTCAATTTGTTCAAATGGGCACCATGGCCCACCTGGGGGGTCCCTAGGGGGCCCAAACCCCCTAAAATTAAGGAAACTTTAAAAATCTTCTCTAGAACCAGAAGTGATAGAGCTTAGATGATACTATGAGTTAGTACATTGATGACTGTAGTTTCAAGTTTGCTCATGGGGTTGGCGGAATCAGGGGTGCCCCCCCCCCCCCCCTTGAGACCCAGGAGAGGGATGGGGAGAAGTCCTACAGTTGTAATGGAGCCTGAATTGTACATGTTCATCTTCTTCTTGAAAAGCTCATGATGAATTTGACCAAACTTAGCAGGTAGCATCCCTAGGGGGATAGAATCTCAATTCCTTCAAATGGGCACCATGTCCCTCTTGGGGGGCCCCTAGGCCCCCCCCCCCCCACATTAAGGAATATTTAAAATCTTCTGCTCTAGAACCAGAAATGATAAAGCAAAGTTAATACCATGAGTTTGTACATTGATGACTTTAGTTCCAAGTTTGTTAATTGCAGATCCAGGGCTGCCTGCCCCCCCCCCCCCCCCCCCCCCCCCCCCCCGAGTTGAGGGGGGAGGGAGGGGGATCCATATGCAGACCTAAAGTTTCCAATGTTCTCAGGTAAGAGTTTGCAAGAATGCATGGAAGGTGAAATTGCGATACTCAGGTGAGCGCGTGACCCGCGGGTCTCTTGTTTTTTAAAATGATTGATCATTGATAATCAATGAATCAGGCCACAGCAGCATCCACCAATATTTCGTGCTGGAGTGAAACGCATATATGTAGCTTGTTGAAAAACGCAATTGCTAAGGCATGATCAATCATCATGTAACATTCCACACATACAGTACTTTGTACAGTGCATATCCGCTACTTAACGGGAGGTCGTTTCAGGGATAGAAGTCATATGCATGCGAAAGAAACTCTGTTGCTCTTTTGATCTCAAAATACTCCAAAATAATTCTCATACTCCTGGCAAATCACATCAGCTGGACAAATTTCATGATAGGCAATTTTGATACATTGCAAGCAAATTCCAAATGGTGGAAGAGGAATTTTGAGCCCTTCTGAGAACTACAACCAGTATGTTCTGGCTTTTGAATGCACATAATGTACCTTTGTTTGAATGCAGCTGCCAAACAAACACAGAGCTCCATAAAAGATCATCTGTTGCCAACATTTCACCAGGAGTAAGCTGTTGATTATGGCTATCTTTAGTCACGACAGATTCTGCTCAGTATTCTGAAGAATTCCTTCCTTCCGTGTAAAAGTTACATACAGTATACTCAGTACACACAACAACAAAAAAACTATATAAAAAAAGATTTGAAAGCAGCCAAACAGGAAGTACACAGGGTATTTTAGAGAGTAAAGTTTAGATAAATATCATAACAATGTTATCATGTAGAAGACATACAATTTGCATATTTTGTTTGATATTTCTTTTATGCTTTCACAGAATAAGACTAAAATGTAAATTTTTTTTTTATCTCGCCAAATTCTGCATTTAGAGGATTTTTCCCTGTTATGGACCCTGTGTTGAAACATCTGACAATCATATATCCTGAGCAGACTTTCCCTGCAAAAAAAAGAAAAAAATATGTGTGTTTTGAAGAAAAAATGACATCGTTATAGTTTTGTACACAACATGGACTGCTACAAAAGTACCAACATGGTCATGTGACCAAGTCAACTCATTGGTGGTATCTATAGAAGGGTGTGATAAATGACTTTTACAATGTACTGACATTCACATGGCACTAGTTCCTTCACTATTTTGTCTAGTTCAGACTCTCAAATATGTTTGCTAAGACTGTCTGATACCTTTCTATCACAACTGAAATGTACTTTTTTTTTCCAGGCAAATCTTCCTGAAGTTGAGATCAAGTGCATGTAGGTTTTCCACTCAATTTATAGCAGTGTACAGTTTGTTTGTCTCAATTATTATGAGCCAGGAGATTTGTTATGTTGTAAAAACAAACAAACAAACACAACAAACACACACAACACACACACACACACACACACACACACACACACACACAATGTTTGTGGATTTCATTTTCCCCCTGTATCAGTGTCACACATTAAATGCTCCATTTTGTGATGATGTCTAAAAGTTGTACAGGTGTATATGGCTGCTGAATTAAACCGTACATCGGGCGTTTGAGAACCTTGTAGAGGCATTGCAAAAACTTGCACAGTGGTTTATGCATTTAGTGTTCAGTCTACATTGTGCTTGTAATTAATGACTTGCAGGGATGTTTTCATCCAACTTTTCTGCTGAGCAATGGGAAATGATGAGAGGGAGGGATGTGGTTCTTAATTTTGTTTAATTACTTGATCAGGTCGCATTGTCAGTATTGCTATTTAAAATCTTGGGGTCAGGCAGAATCTAGTGGATCTACACGTTTGATGATGCACTCAGTCCAGGTAAGGCCTTTCTCTATTGAAGTCTACCATGCAGTATTGTTGTGCTATTGATTGTTCATACCAAGTACAATGGAAGCAAATCATTAGGCACAAGGCCCCTATCTCATTAGAATTTTCATTCACTGTGTGATCTCCGAGCAGACTGCTAAGGTATCTATTGGTACTGTCCTTTTTTTTTTTAAACATACATTCATGGACAAAACCCATTTATTCAGTGCATTGTTATGTGACAGTCTGTTCGTGTGGCGCCTTCATATTGCTGTGTGTATTGAACTTGCCATATGGGGATGTATGGTCATTGTATGAATGAATAATAGGGAAGAAGCCATTTTTGTGTACGGACTTGCAAGCCATGCAGATTATGATGGGTTTCTATCCAGGAGAGTCTGCGTGTCCCAGGGGGTTGGCTTTGTTGAAGTGTCTGGGAGACTGATTGGCCGCGGATGTAGACTGTTCTGCCTCTCCAACTAGGGAAACCCCGAATGCAGCGAGGACTCTTCATATCGCAGCAGTTTATGGTGCGTTGTCCCTGGCAACGTATTGACCGGAACACTTGTGACTGATAATGACTCCAATTGCTAATGATACCCAGGTGCACGGACACACATTACACACATCTTACTTGTTCCACTGTGTGTATGTACCACGTACAACAAATATGTGTGTGTGTGTGTGTGTGTGTGTTTGTGTGTCAATAGTACAGTAGGTAATAAACAAAAACTGGCTTCATGGAGATGCCTGTTCAATACATTGTGCATTTAGTCACCTTGTGTGTACTTACAGTGTGTAGCACATTGTATAGAATCAGGAAAGTTTGATTTGCCACTGGAGGTTGCTCGTCAAGTGTGTGGTGATTGTGAACTGTCATACAGTATATACATAATGTACCGTACAATGTACAGTACTCGTATACTGTACTGTACAAGGAGAGATTATTTGTGAATCTGTAACGTAGTAATAACACACAGTAGTTTGAACATGTTGATATTACAAAACGCTGTATGTGCCGGCCAATTTGACATTCACAATGTGTGTATGAGTGTGTGTGTGTGTGTGTGTGTGTGTGTGTTTTGTGAATATATGCAAGGTAAAGAGCCCTCCTAATTTCATTAATTTAAGTCCAATTTCTGCCATTGTATCATAAACTTACAAGTACATTATATCAAATAGGCCTTTGTGTGAATTTTATAAGGAAGTGTACTGTATAAAGTGTACACTACATATAATATTAAAATGCAATTATTTGCAATTTGTAAAAAAGATATATTGATCCAGTCAAGGCTACCTATTGCATAGGTACAATGTATACGTGTGCATGAATTGAGTGAATAGTAGCTGGTTGGTATGCAAGTATGAAATCAGTCCTTGAGGGATTTTGAAAATAGAACGGTACATTGATGATATGAAAGAAAATTTCTCCAAGATGCCAATCAGTAATGTGACTTCAGATTTTTAATGATTAATATAGCATTCTGTTCTTCTCTACACACCATGTGTGAATGCTGTTGTGTTCTGAACCACTGTGATAAAGCCACCCAAACCTTCTTCATATTGAACTTGGCAGTGTGATGAATGGGGATCCCAAAGCCAGGGCTACTGGAGACGCATGACCCATATCAGCAAATTTCCCATGATTAAATCAGACTTCATGAGCAGTGAAATCTTGACAGTTTATTCAGATTGCATTGTTTGAGTATGGGTGTCATCCAGTCATATTAGCAAATAATGTGACGCGAAGTGAACATTGCATTAGTTGAGCACTCCTAGAGTTGCACACCTGTGACCGCCCAGCTCAGAACCCACAAAAAGTTGCAGATTAGAATTCTCTGTAATGGACCAAAATATGTCATGTGGGTTGACCCAATTTTTTAGAGTCTGTCTTACTTGAGGCAGTAATCTTTTCTCTACCTACTGACAAAATCTGGCAATTTAAAACAAAACAGAAATCGAGATATTCGCAGTTTTCCTGGACTTTTTCGGACTGGTGCTGCTTTCACTGGGAAATTAATACTTCTGCACAACATGCCTACAGTACATGTAAGTGACCCTTATCTTTAAATCCTCTTTTCTCTCTTTTTTTTTTTCTCAATGGAAATGCACAGACTTAAGTCTTGTTGTTTCAATCAATTTATACATGGGTTAGGGTGGTCTAATTTTAAACAGTTATATACATACAATGTGGAAAAATTAGCAAAGAAAAAATGTAAAAAATTAATACATGTACAATGTACATGTATATATCAATGGCATTTTAAAGCTCAGAGCTTACTCTTTTAATCTAGACAGTATGTAGAAAAGTGGAAATTCATTTTGGCCTGCTTTTTATGGGTTTTCAGCTGAGCAGTATCATATACATGGTACATGTGTATATGTACATGTATTTATGACTATTATATTTTTTTCAGGATGCCCTGCAGTATCCATACCCCAACCCCCCCCCCCCCCCCCAAAAAAAAAAAAAAGAAGAAGTAAAAACAACAACAAATGGAAGGTGACACAAAGTATTTGAAAGATCTCACAACAGGGTAGATGAAAAAAAAATAATGTAACCATGTTTGAGGTTTTACGTTTAGTATACAACATTAAGAGTTTTAACAGATATATCCCAATTATGCGAGTAAGATTGCATGCAATCTCACACAAAGGTATTGAAAGGATGTCAAAATTTGTGAGCAATCCCCATGCTGCATGAAGTAAAGTTGTAAGCATTCATTTCCCAATTGGTTATAAATGATAAATAGAAATACTAGTAGATGGTATTTAAAGATGAAGTTCAAGTATTCTAGTCACGAGAATTTGGAAAACTGTGTTTGTACTGTAAAGCCGTCTCCTTGAGAGCAATGGTCTTGAATACTACAATGTACAATGTACAACATGTAGCATCTAGATGGTACTTAGAATCCAGTGTAGCTTTCAACAAAATAATCTTGCAGTAGAATGGGTGTGTAGAGCTCTCTCTTACTCTGTAATTGTTGTGCAAATATTGGCTGTTCAGACAAGATGCTACAATATACAGTCTATCTTGGTGGGATATGATGTAAATCACTGTATGCCTATCAGAAAAATGGACTCTGACTTGGATAGTAAATGGCTCTCAAAGCATGATGTGTGAGAATTTTATCTTGGGGTTCAGAATCTTTTCAAGAAGGTGAGATAGTGTTAATACTGCATGACAGCTCTGTAGGCACCTTTTTGATTGGGCCAAAAAAAAAAAAAATTGTTGCATTGGCGTAACATGAGATTTTCAAATAGGGTCGGTCGGGCGGATTTTTTTTTTTTTTTTTTTCGCTACCTGCATTTTACGTGTAAAACTCGTGCTCAGCTCAGTAAACAGTTACAACTGCTGCACCGAATGTGCTGTGTTCATCTATTCTACAAATCATTTATGAGGCCGATATTACTGGAATTATACCCCTTCACAGAATTTAAAGATGTTGAAATCCCTATCCTGAATGTTTTCACTTCATATTTTACTATTTTGACTTAGATAAGATAGATGCAAATTGACCCATATGTACGATCTTTTCATCGCACACGGCGATCTCTATTACAGTCCCACATATACAGATTCGTGTAAGTTCTCCACACAAGAAACCTATGGCAAAACTGTGCACAATACATCGCAGTCTGAATGCTACGTACAGTATACACTGAATAAATCTTGTTAGAGTACGTGTCCGTGTTGGAAACAGATGACGTACTGATCAAGGAAGGCTTATGCGAGGCGCTAGATCTCTCCCTCGTACATCCGATATCCCCAGAGCCGTTTCCACTTCCGGGTTTGTGCGATCGCGATCGCAATCAACAAGATATTTGATATCGATAGCAAAAAAAAATAATAAAAAAACATGGGGTCGGCGGAATTTTTAGGGTCGGGCGGGTTACGCCAATGCAACAATTTTTTTTTTTTGGCCTTAGGGAAAAATCAGGAGATTACAATTTGAGATGGAAAGGTGTCCCTGCTTTGCAACTGAGCCATAGACAATTGTACATATTTTTGTAAATACACGCTGTGTTTTATGCTGACTCATGATTCACAGTTCTGTCTTAACTTCTGCCAAGCGTGTACTAATGTGGAGAATGGATGGAAGTTGTACAACAAAATAATGAAATTTCTGCTGTGAGGTGCTCCCTGAAAATCATGATGGCAAACTTCCTGAGAATAGTTATTTTAATTCTTTCTTCTTCTTTTTTGATGCACTACTGTCTTTATTCTTTTTTGTTCTTTTTGGTGGTGTTGCAAGTGGCTTTTGGCACAGTTGCTGAGAAACTTTAACTGCAAAGTCAGTAGATGGCGAATTCAAATGTCAATGTGGGTGGCTCGAATTTTCTGTGATCCATCTTCACATCTCACAGGAAATTTTGTCTGCAATGAAAACATTGGCTGTAGAAAGAGAGTTAGGAAGACAGACAGAGACAGAGACAGATGGATGGAGACAGACAGACAGCCAACCACACAGACACAGACAGGCATAGAAAGCAAAAGTAGTTTGGGGTTGTAGGAGGGATGATTTAATTGGGAAGATTTGATTGATATGAAGTACAGGAGGAGAGAAAAGTTGACAGGAATAGGGGGAAGACACAGCAAGAGGAGCATGAAGAAGAAGGAAAAAAAAGGAGCTCTGATGTAGTGGAACGTGTCAATTAAGGTGAGGGACTGAGATGAATATTCTTGACAGCCCAGCGAGGTTTCAGGGGGCTGGTTAGCCAGGGTATTGAAGTGTCGCTGCTCGGCGGGGATGAGAACTTTGTCTGCAAGCTGTGTAAGCGCCCTGCCACCACTCATTTTCCACTGATTGCATTACTGGCCGTGCTCAACACGAGTGAGCATATGAAAGCAAGGATTTAGGCTCAGTCAGACATGGGATTGTAGGGGAGGGGGAGGACTATGGGGAGGGGTGGGATCGAGTTGAGATAAGGAACTGCAGGGATGATTGTCAGGGCATCTTATAAAGGTAGAAAAGATGGTAAATTGAGACTCTGGTTTAAACCCTCTACATTTCTAACATGACCTTTTCTTCTTTTTTCTTTGTTATAAAAAGAGCACCATTGTAGAACACCATGATTTATACAGATCTACCAATGCTCAAATGTGAAAATTTGCCAATCAGATTTATAAAAAGCATCAATTTAACCCTGGAATGATATGCTGTTGGATTTTGTCAGGGCTTTGTGATTATACAATGTACCATAAATACTATGGTTCCCTGTACTGACAATTATGAAGGCACTACAGCTGTACTTATATGTCCCGTTAATCCTACCCACCCACACAAGAAAACGGGCGATTCATGCTGACCCCTCGTGGTTCACCCCAGGTGACTAGCAATAGTCAGTAAACGGTATCAACCAGGCACATTGTGCCATGCGCTTGAATGAATGAATCCTAGTTTTAAGGAGTCTTATGGAAACACCATGCAAAAGACGATTCTTGTTTTATTCGCAATTTGTTCTGGAAGGAAAAATTCAAAAGACAAAGATTGATTGGACATTGATTGAAGGAAAAAGATACTGTACAGAGTAGGCAGACAGCAAGAGACATGCCTCACGAGAAGAAACTTACATACATTACTGAGCAGACGACCGACAGACCTGTACAAATTACAAACAATTACCTCCTGCACACATCGAAGAAAAGAGTAGCTGAGAAAACCATGATCACTTACTGTAAAAGTGGAAATTTTCCGCGATGTGGAAATTTTCGTGCATTTTGTGCAACCAGAAACCAGCGCGAAAATAAAAGCACGCAAATATTTTTGCTTGCTATATGTTCCAGTAGTTGATGTCTTGATCCTGCGGAATTAAAAACATGCGAAACTCCTCTTACCCGGCCAAGAGCGAAAAAATTAGTCGCGCAAAAATATCCACTTTTACAGTGCATTCTGACGTATCATGGTGCAGGGGGGTGGGGGGTGGGGTGGGGGGTGTATATGTGTGCAGTACACCTGGTACAGTATAATTGAGAAAGTACATTGTAGGAAATTTAAACCTGCAATACATAGAGGGTTTTGGTATTATATGTGCACAGTATACCTGGTAATTGAGAACTAGGAAATGTAAACCTGCAATACAGGGTTTCAGACATAAAAGAACTCATTTGTACGCATTCAAAGAAACATGTCTCATGCCAATAGAGTTAATGCATAAATAGGAAAGCAGATTTATATCACGTACAACTGTGTATCTCCCAAGCACGTTTCTCAAATCACGTTCGTAATGCCAGTCATGGACTTGAGATGCTTTTTACTCAAATTTTGCTCAATTCTGGGAGGCGTCCCTCTGAAAGTGAAGCATCCAAGCTTGACCTTGTACTCACTCCCACCATTGTGCATGTGCACCAAAAAAAAAATAAATAAATAAAAAAAATGTAGCTTTGTTAGTGTGTGTGTGTATGGTGTGTGTGTGTGTGCATGCATATGTGTGTATTACTACAATGAAGCTTTGTGTGTATGTGTGTGTGTACATTGTATAATACAAATGTATCAATGGACTCTGGCATTTTAGTGTATAAATCTCAGGTTTAATCAACAGGTCATGGAGTTTGTTACACAGCTGTTGTATGGATGACTTGTCATTATGGCAGTTTGTGGTCAGCAGGAAAACCAGAGATTCCAACTCTGCGGCCGACTTTTGGCGAAAGGTCTCCCGCTTTGAGGCCACTTTCACAAAATTTCCCACTCTCCTGCTTGAGTGTTAGTTTTGTCC
The DNA here is from genome assembly GCF_040938485.1 of Diadema antillarum. Taxonomy (NCBI): domain Eukaryota; kingdom Metazoa; phylum Echinodermata; class Echinoidea; order Diadematoida; family Diadematidae; genus Diadema; species Diadema antillarum. The sequence continues at coordinate 162,723 of NW_027270921.1, read as the reverse complement.
AGCCCTACAATGTATCTTTGTATCCCCATCTCTATAAGTATGCATGAAACTGAAATCAGTCACGCACTACAGAAGCTACAGCTGTACATGAATTTTCAGCGCCATTTTGAAAATAGTAAATAGTAAAAAAATTGATGCTCGATGCGCGAGGACGAGAAACTGGTTTCTTTTTTTACTTGGCCTAACTGAATGAAACTGAAATCAGTCACTGTCTTAAGTGCTTTATGAGATTAAATTTTATTCTCATATTTGTGCTTTGTGAGTAAAAGAAAAAATGAGGCTGCACGTGGATTTCACTATGTTTTCATAGTTTTTTAGTGTCTAATTTATGATTTTGTATGTAATTAAAATTGCGAACTGCAGTGTGTACCTTCCTCGGCAGTATGGATTAACTCAGATTTCTTGGTACTGCACTGTAGCGAGTGGTACAGGCTATCGCATGTTGACATACCGCAGAACGTGCTGCGCTCATGGTTCCCGTCACACACGCAGAGCCTAGTGTCATCTTGAGCTCTCAATTGAGTGAATTGTATGAGTTTTCTCTGCATGCGACTGCTGTGAGCATGGCATTAGCTCCCTGTTCCTTTGATGTAAAGACACCGTGCAGCATTGCCGTGGCTCAATTTACAGATGATGGATTGCAGAACTCTCCAAGCATAAAAAAGTTTTGAAAATCATGCTGGCAAGATAAAGATGCTTAGAGGAACAGACATTATCAATCTGAGTAAGCTGTGTCTTAAATGGTTTGAAAAAAAAAAAACTACTACTATGCTGACTGTTAATAGGAAAAATTTGATGCAGCAGTAAATTTGGTATCTCACAAATTTCACGTGTTCCAAACTGGAACCATTATGAAACAATGTCTTTAATTGTGTAATCCAGATTTTCATGATTGCATTTGCTCAGTTACGCTGTAAGTATTTTGCATCTTTGGGAAACTACTGGCTTATTCCCTTTAAAGAGATTGATGCAAAGAGTTTCAAGAAAGCATCAGCTCTACATCCAATCACAGAAGATTCAGAACCAGCACAGGAATTTTCTTTGTTCAAGGGCAAGTGTTATCAATGTGTGTGTGCGTGCGTGTATATATATATAGTTTGTGTGTATAGTGTGTTTGTATGTTGGGGGGGGGGGGGTGGGGGTGTTATGGAGGTATTCTAGTTAAAAATCCTGGTATTCTATGTTAATACATCAAAGACATAGACTTGAAATGTGAAGTACAGTCTGCTTTCAGTCATAGAATTGAATGGCAGAGGTATTACCGTACAGATGAGAAAAGGGTTGCAGCTCTCAGGGTGTTTCTGTTTGGCGGAGTATTTGATATTGATATCGAATTCAAACATGGCCACAAAATACATATCTATGTGAAAATGGAATACACACATAAAAGGTGTTTTATAGGACTTTGTTCAACTCCTTACCTGACGGCCTGGGAATGGCAATATCCATGGCCCAGTGCAACTGATTTCATAACTCTAAAACACGCACAACGCACATCTGTACAAATATACCCCTAATGTCCAAAATGTCATAAGATAGATGCTCATAACAATCACATTTGAGACGTCTCTCTCGCCCCTCTAAATCCATTCCTGCTGTTTGAAACTGCACGGCTTGTTTATGACGCCACGCGCAGCAGCGGCTCTTGCATGTGACGGCATGCAGTGGGAGAAAATGGTTATTGACTTTAGTGGCCTTTACATTGCCCTGTCTGTGGCACCCACGAGGCTTATGATGAAATTGCTTGTGAGAGATGGGCTACGTTAATGTCATAAACTGTTGCATTTGGTTAGTTTTTCAGCAAAGTACAGCAGCGTCATATTACGGCAGATGAATTTTCGAGAGTGGATGGAGCGTGGCGGGCGGCGGAATCACAGCAGAACAAGCACAAATATGCAATATAGGAGGGAGAACAGAGGATGCCCTTTTTCCATCCCTTCTGCCGCCAGTGTTCCGCTGCAAAGTTTGTTTCCTTGTGGCGTGTGGCTTCAGTTGTTAACCATTAGCTCAAATTGTCTCCATAAGTGGAAATATGTGGTGTATACAGTGTGCATGATGTGCTGTGGATGTCTGTTGGTGTCTGTAGTGGATGCACCTGGGGGGAGCCAGATCTGGGTAATGTGTACGCCGCTCCCAACGGAGGGAGATGTAAGACGTTAAAGCTTGGATGTTCGGTCTGACTCATCCACAGCCCAACATGATTCCAGCAGACAGCCAAAACAAGCCAAATTATATACAGTGTATAGTGGGATAGAGTCCTATATTTACACAAGGTGTAAATGACCAACATTCTGGTCACACTTTCATACCTTGACTTTACAAGTACATGTGTGTGAAGATTTTCTTTCTTTACTTGAGGTTATTAGGAGCTGTTGTAATATTGGGTCTAAAAAAGAAGAGCATAGCGTTTCTTTTGCTGTACTTGCACTTACAAAGCACATGTACATGATATGTACCAGGAGAAGGTAGTGAAAGGGTAATTGTGGAGAATTGATATGAACCTTTGCCTTTGTCATATGTCGTAGGTGTGTGCAGGCATGTATATTATACACCTGTTAGTAGATAGTGTACAAGGTTTTGTAGATGGATTATATACAATAACACATACAGACATGATGCACAGCTTGTATGGGTACCATGTTGATAGATGTAATGCTGTAGACTATCTCTCCTATCTGCCAGCATATCACTGTATACCGTTGGATTGTGGTACAAGTTGATGTACTGCAAATCCTATTGCTTTGTAGTATCAGTGCGTTTCATTTAGTCCATCTGATATGAGTACATGAGCCATGAGAATTTGCCTCATTGATATTCATGTCTTCAGGAAGAAAGCATGGAGTGCATGCATTTAATGTGGCCAGGCAATTTTGAGCACATGATAAGCGAGCCCTCCACCCTAGTGACTCTATAAATAATGTTGTGCGTGAAGTATTCAGTATCATGCCGCGAAGACACATCCTTTAACTTTTCATGATGGAGCAGATGCTGAAGAGACATGAATAGTTCATCGACCTTCTTTCAAGGTTTCCACGACAGCTGCGACATCATCAAAATTCTCGTAAACAGCTTTCTGCTTACAAAGAACACTCCTGTTTTTGCCATTATGTAGAAAATGAGAGACTTTATAATGCCATTAAAACCTTTCTTCGCCACTGGAGATTCATAGGGATGTCCAATTTTGATAACGTTGTGCTTTAATACAGCTTGCTTTGGATCAGTTGACTCTAGATATGGCCATACAAATGTTAGCTGACAGAATAGTAACAAGGAGAAATACAAATCTTGCATTCTTTGATTTGGTTTTGTCTTCTGTGGAGTGTTGAGGTTTTTTTTTCTGTATTGAATGTTGGAAATGTAGGTCAACTTTGGCAAAGTGTGACTATCTGCTTCCTTTGTATTAAATCTACATTGTAAATCATTTTACTTTGTGGATGGAACATAGTGGCAATGGTTACATTAGTTGGAATTGCCATCTAGTGTAAGCATTATGAAAGGTGCAGATTGTCATCTCATTGTCTCTGTTGTGAGCTAATGAGAAGCCTCTTATGAAATATAAAGACATGCATTTGTAATCTATTGAGGAATGCAAAGTTTATTTGATGAAAATTGGTTTTGAAATGGCTGAGATATCCAAAAACAAAAATAAAAGATGGTATTCGTCTTTTATTAGGAACACTTTGTTTTGCTTTGTATTTGTATATAGTGGTTTCTAATTATCTTGTAAAAAGTTTATGAAATCTGAATCCCCCATCTCAACCAAAACTATACCATCCCTGTAAGTAAATGTATAGTGAATGTGTAATGTATAGAATGTCTAGATCTGCATACAACCATATTAACCATTACAGCATAAAATGATTCATTATGAAACTACAACTATGCTGCAGTTTTCGAGACGACAGTGCATACTAACGCAGTGAATTGCAAGCGTGTGAAAACCACTGTTCTTAGAGTTTCTCCTTTTTTTTGGTAGCCATGGTTACCAATATTGCCAACATCAGCGAGCGTGATGATGATTGCAAATGCAATCATGCAGTGGATTGAAGAACGTTCTCCTTGGTAGAGGAAAGCATGGCTCAAGGCTAAACTGGAGATGAAGATATTCAACTTTTCTACAGTGATCCCAACTTGCCATCTTCTACCTTTGGCAGACGAGACACAATCTGGCAAGTTGCACGGTTTTAAAGAGGGAATTTCACAGACACAAAATAATACTGCCAGTACTGCTTTAAATGTGAAAGCAATTGAACAAAATTTGTCTGGCAATATTCCAATATGGTCTTTCGATGTAGTGCAGATTGTCGGATCTGGCATCATCAGCTGAGAACCAGAAGGGTGCTATCAAGTTCTAAGATTTGAGTGTAAATAAAAACGAAACAATCAATTTCCATTCGAAATAAAAAGTTTAGTCAATTTAAAAGTGGGTAGATGTGTAAGCAGTATTCCAAATATAGGGTAAAATAGCACCCTTGTGGTTTTAATTCTTAACATTTTATTGAAAGGAAGATAATTTAAGATTGACAGCATAATGTAGAGGAGATTGAGCTCTACAACATGGTACCAATAATTCAATCCCCCCCCCCCCCCGAAAAAAAAAGCCCTTCTGGTTCTCAGCCGACGAAATAGTTTCATGGCTTGCATGAAAATCTGTCACTTCTATACTTGAATGCACTGACATACACTACAGATTCTCAAAGTGCATGGAATGACAGAGATTCCAAAGGAACATCCCTGAGCGGTCCATTTTATCAAACATTCAGGTCATTGTGCATTCTGACGGCTACTGACACTGATGCTGGTATCAAACGCATTCATCGTCATTCATCACTGTGCCAAGGAGCCATGTCAAGACTGGAATGAAACATACAATTGGACACATCATGGCGCAGATACTAAGAAGGCTTCTCCACACTCTAGAACTTTTTGGACAGTCCAGGGTACCCAGTGGCTGCCTCGTTGTGTGTCTGCAACCTATCTCATGTTTGAGTGCATGGAATGGTGATGAGGACTTGTACTATAACCTTCGCTCGTACACATTAACATTTGGATGAGTGGTTCAGGTGTAAATGCTCGTGTAATGCAGTTCATGCATTAATGCGGGGGGAAAGGTGTGCTGTATAGCCGAGGCTTCGCTACCCAAAGTCCGTCCCCCCGTAACACATTTCCGCCACCACTCGCTGCTCTCAACATGCCGTGGTATTGATAGCGCCTTGGGCATCATGAATAAATCCAGGGCTACCCTATTTGAATTTCCACTCGCACATCTTGGAAAACGCAGAGATGCTATCGTGATGTGCATTTCTCCTTGTAGGATACTTAGCACAGCTAGAGAACTGTTCAAATTACTATTCCCCCCCCCCCCCCCACACACACACATACACAAGACTCCCACCTGCCTGTTTTCTTTCTTTTTTTTCTCTAGTTATCTAGCAGAGAGTAGTGTTACTGAGGAAAAGCAGTTCCTTGCTTGGGTGAGAGTCTGTGTGCTCTAAATACATCCTGAAATCTGGCCAACATCCTGGCTTTGTGGGGGAAACATTATCTGTTGTCAAACACCCAAATGCCCTTTGACACGTAAGATTGATTTTTTTTCGTCCCCCCCCCCCCACATGATTTGTTGAGATGTGATGGTGATTATTAGATGCTTCATGAGGCTAGCAAGCTGTTGCTTTTGAGAACATCTGTGGGTTACCAACCAGAAATTTTCTTATGTAATGCAAAAGTGTGTCATCATATACTCCTGGAATTATGTGGAAACCTTTGATCTATGGTCACAATGTTAGGTACAATGATTATACTACACTTTTTACTATTAACACAGACATTGAGCTACAGTGTAAGATTGTGATTGAATTTAAAGCACAGGTAACTAACTTAAGGCAAAAGAAAGAAAAGATTGAGACAAAGTATTCTGATCTAGATATTCATTACTGTTATGATCGATGCAAATGTCTTCTTAGAGTACTGAAGACATTGCTTAAAGACATTGCTTACATGTCTTATGTCATTATTTGGGCAGGGGATCTTCCAGCTTACAGTTATGTGTAGAGATCTTAAACATCACCGTGTGATGCCCACATCATAGAATCAGTGCCTTGCTACCCATACTTTGTGACTTCCCTCTTTCATGAAGGAGCTAACTGCTTGTATAGTCCCGTATAGTCCATATGTGCATTCCAGAAAACAGAAATACAAAACAAAAATTAAATTTCATTTTTATTTGACATTCTGAAGATTACTCGAAAAACAGTAAATTACTTACAAAACAAGATTTCCTCATTTCTATTGAGATCAGTGACCATGCTTGAGCTCTTGAGTTACAAGTGTATATCATGTACACCTGTAAGTCACTGTATTGATTTCTGGAGTGATCTACCTCTGTGGACTGGACACCATCTGCTGCAATCAGAAGTCCTAAAAGTGCTGCTGACTCTCACTAATCATTACCACCTGAAGGTATTACCATCACATGATGGTGTGCACAATTGACTTTTGGCTTAATTGATGGGCTGCTTGTGAAATGTAGGTCAGTGACCTTTCCAAAATCAGGCAAGAGCTCATGCCCTGCTGCTCCTTTCAACCTAGATATGGGTAGGCAGGTGTCTGTAAGACAGATGGTGACACGACATTTGCTCCTGTGACAATTGCTCCGGTCTTATTTTCTCCAAGGAGTTAGGGCTGTGATAGAGTTTAAGGTTTAGTTTGATGTGAGGATCAGGATTAGGGTTAGGGTTATGCTTGTGAGTAGAATTTATATTTGACTTTAATAGTGTGCAGATATTTCATGGGAGCAATTTTCGCAGGAGCAAATGCCATGGAACCATGAGAGATATACTTTGGATAAAGCCTCTGAGAGTGAGAGGGAATATTGGGGTAACCAGCAGAGATGGTGCACATGCAGTATGGAGGTGACAAGAAAGATGCTGCGTGATGAGGGAATAAAGTCCATTGATGTTTAGCTGACGAGAGGCATTGTCTTAAGGGCTTTTTACACTTGTAAATTTTTGCTTAGCCCCGGACCAACGGTGGGGCTAAGGGGGGGCCTTAGCCCCACCGTTAGTACGGGACTATCCTTAGCCCACTTTCTGTTTACACTTGTTTTTGCCAAAGTGGGCTAGCCCCACCGATAGTACGGTACTATCTGGCCCTGCAAAATAGCAGGGGTTAGCACCGCAATTGAGGTGCTAGCACCGCAATTGCGGTGCCAAGCAAGTGAGTGTAAACAGAACGAAAAAATAATCCTGGGCTAAGCGACGGAGACGAAGTCCGACCCTCACTGACCAATCAGAAACGAGGTAATCAAGTGCTGCCGGTGCGTGCGTGTACGTGTACAGTACACAGCGTAATTATGAATATTCATGTGGTTTGGAAAGTCCGGGGCTAAGAAATACGAGTGTAAAAAGGTCAGTTTTCTCCTTAGCCCCGGACAAGAGATAGTACGGGACTAATTGGCGAGTGTAAAAAGCTGAAAAAATTGGTACGGGACTAACGATAGTCCTGGGTCAGAGAAAGTCCGGGGTTAAGAAACACAAGTGTAAAAAGCCCTTAAGAGAGTGAGCCAAGACCTTTGACCCATACTCTTGTGTCATTGGTAAAGGAGTCATAATGTTCTACAACTACTTTATAGTTGCAGTGTCAACCAAAGAAAGAGTACACGGGGGGAGGGGGGGGGGGATGGGGGAGCGTGCAAGAAAACGGGAGAAAGGGAAAAAGGAAAAGAACATACAACATAAGATGGTTTCCGTACTTAGTAGCAGCAGTTAGAAGACAAGCTTTAATTGTCTTAGGAAAGAAAAAGTCAAGATTTAAAAAAAAAAAAAAACCCAAATGACTTACATCTCGTGTATTGCTGCCCAATTTGGAATCATAGACTTCAACAAATAAAGCAACTCATACGAGTACATAAGAAAATTAAGTCTTAAACAAGTTTGTGGAAAAAGAGCACATGAATATTGCAGTTGAATGCATGAAAAATCCCAGAAATTCATGCAGTGTGCTATGGTGGGATCATGATGTCATGTCCTACATCACTAGTCACAGTGAGTCATATTGGTCAGTATTAAGTGGTACCAGCGTGGTACATTGTACCCTCTAAGAGGAGATGAAGGAGCAGTCATAATTCCTTTCTTCTTACTGTGATATACAGTGCACTCCCGTACAAACGAACATGGCTCTTACAAAACTTTTGTTTCCATGAAGTGAAAATTCAGGTCCCAATATGATTTACATATTTTAAATATATGTTATCTTTTCGCTGTAACACAATTTTGATGTACTTGTAGTAAAAGGAAACTGTGGTCCCGAGGACTTTGTTATGTATAACAGCAGTCACCTGTACTCCGCGTTGAAGTTTACATCTGCTCGACATTCAGGTTGGCTTTGATAATTAGGGGAATGATTGAATGTGATGATGAGTCAAAATTGATGCAATTATCTCACAATTCTTCTGTTGATCGGGTACATAAGAATTCAGTGTTAAAATATCTTTGTGTGTGTGTGTGTGTGGGGGGGGGGGGTTAATAAAGTAAAAAAAGAAACCTTGTATCTGCCACATCAAATTATTGTCATTGTGTAACAATGTAGCAATGATGATACTTACGGAGACAGGAGCTACAGATGATAAAGTATCAATTCAAGGTTAAAGCATATCATTTTTGTGTTCAAACCAATGTGGCAGTTTGGAGGAAAAGATATCGCTCAGAAATCTGATCGTAATTACTGTCTGTGACTAACACATCACTGTTTTATCCAAGAATGTAAAATTTTACAATTCTGCACTTCTCCTGTCTTTATACCGTTTGTTAAACTCCTACCTATCAAAGTCAGTATTTATGAGTGGAAATATTCTCCAATATACATGTACCCTCATCCCCTAACCGTAGGTGCAGGATAGTTGCTGAAGGTACATGAAGGCAGATGGTGATTTAAATGCTTGCTTTCCATCAGTCCATGCACGTAGTCAACTACTTCCTGTCAACAGATGGTGGGGGGGGGGGGGGAGGGGGAGAGGTGAGGACTTCTTTCACATCCTCACTTGAGAGGAGTATGGAGGAACATCCATGTCCAGGAATTTGAAACAAGCTGTAGGTCGTCATCCCAAAAATTTGTGGGAAGAAGGGTACATTCTGGCAGGCTGTGTGAAATCAAAACTGAACTCCTCTTCCTTCAGGTGAATGACAGATGTTGCAAATTTCAGGCATTGTGATTAAAACTAATAAAAAGTTTGTATTTCTCAAATAAATGTAAATTTTCATTGAACATGCATTTTAGTGGTAAGGTATAGTTTATATTGATAGTGCTTGATGTCCACTGTAGCAATGGTTTTTTAATATTACAATAATGATAGTATGACAATGGTTACATGTACAGTTGAACCTCTCGTATCCGGACAAGTCGGGACCGGGGCTCATCCGGATAAGGGATTTGGCCGGATACGGGAGACTCAATGCTTTATACATGTACATACACATGTACTGATGTAGCCCATTGTAGTACCACATGTAGTAATGTGTATACTGCAACCTTTTCATTGTTACACTCAGTAACAGACCCAAAAATAGAGGTTCGTGTTTGCAAGAATGAAATCATTTTCTTTTATAAATTCTTGGGATGATTTACCTAAATAATTATTAAGAAATGTATCAAGTATATGTAATTCATGTGTGTTTGTGTAGGAGTTCTCAAGGAGTTGGGAATCCCCCTTTCCTCCCGTAATTATTAAAAAAAAAAAAAAAAAAATCACCGCGAGATTGTGTCCGTATAATAGAGAGATCCGGATAAAGGGAGGCCGGATAAGAGAGGTTCAACTACTGTATATAGTGCTCTGTCTGCAGAAGTGCTCAAAGCACTTTAAGAAGTGGAAATGAAAAACACATGGTTTACAAGTCTCCTTGTTTCTAAAGCCAAAAATGTTTCCCTTTTTTATGTTGGATTCAGTCATTTTTATGTTTTTATTTTAGTATATTGCATCAATTAATTTTGAGGATTTTTTTTTTCATGTCTGTCCCATAGCTGTAACACATCATATGCAAATTTTTGGGGTGGATGCTGAACTGGATTCAAATTCTTTCAGTTGCCTTTTCATCTAAAAGTGATATGTACTTTAATTTGTGAAATAAGGGCACAAACTTGCTTCTTCCTGTATACTATAAGTGCCTGTCACACTTTTGGTGTCCAAATAGGTCATTTTGACTGTAATCTGTGCAATAGCAAAAAAAAAATCATCAAAGTTTCGACCCAGTTTTATTGATACCATCTCTTTCACAAATATGAACGAATTTGTAAAAAATGGAGCTGTATTGAAGCAGTGGAAATATGGCATTTCTTATTTTCTGTGCTAAATTCTCCATTATTGTAAAAATTTATTACTTTGAAGGTCTGTAACATGTTTTTTGAGGATGTAATCAGGGTAATGAAGACTGGGGGTAGGGTCATTCGGAAAACTTTTTTTTTTTGTTGTTTCTAGAAATTTAAGTTAAATGTATTGATATATAAATTTACATGTACACTTGTATGTACCAATGTATGTATTCACCCATACAGATGATTTGTTGTTGTGGTTTTTTTTTTTTAATGAGAATACATTGTATGTTGAAACAATTTCATATCTACTGATGATATAAACATTTTCACAATGAGTAATGGTTTTGGATGTGGCTATGAAAAGCTGCCATGGTATCATGTATTATGTAGAATGATTCATTCCAATGTTACAATTCTTTTGATCTTTCAAATGCTAGGAATTTATCACAGTTAAAAAGGCATAAATATATTGATGCATATATATGCAGTAATGGGATGTGTATTTGATACGGATCAGAATTTCAACGTCTATATTTTTTTCTGTGTTTTGAAATTCATTCACAATTGAGTTTAATTGTGTTTCTTTAGGTTATTTATTTTCAGAAAACTGTGAAAGGGCAAACAACTTTGTAAATATATCTACAAACATAGGCATGAGGAACTTCAAAGGAATACATGCAGGTCTTACAACCCACACAACCAGACAATGGCTAACACAGAGCATCTATGAAAACTACAGGCTGGTAAAAAGTTCAAGTGATTTCAGGACGGTGACGAAAGACGGTCACACTAATACTCAGTGTACTGATAAAAATCCCCCAAAACAATCCCCAGCAGTATCAGGTGGGATAAGGATGGGAAAATGAGAGAGAAGAAGGAGATCGAGTATTACTATGAGGAAATGGGGAAGGAATGAAAATGTGCAGATGAAGAGATGATGGTTGGGGAGGAGGAGGAGGATGAAGAGGAGGGGGACGGAGGAAATTAAGCTGGAGGATGAGGTTTGCGTGAGAATGGAATCGTGACGGTAATTTGAATTGAGTAGACGCGCGGGAGGTTGCAAGCAGAAAAGAGTTGGCGGCAGTTCATGGAAAGAAATGTGTGTTTTTGTGACTGTTTAGATGAATTTACGGACGAGAAATTACGAGTATTAATAGATTTGCGGGGTTGCTCACAAAGGGTTGTTTGATAGTTGGGAAGCTGTGCGTAGGAAAGAGATTGGTCTTGATTCTGTGCGACCAGGGGCACTGGAAAATCCGAGATGTGACGTTATACAAACATCATACGGTGGCATGAAAATATTTGAACCAGGTGGCTACATTGGGTGTGCAATAAATGAAAGGCTGCTGTGTGAAATGTGTGTAGAGGGAAGATGGGGAAGGGGCAGATTCTCCAATGATATCTGCCAGTGCCACCTGCCTTCAATTATGTCAGAGAATTTCAGAAGGAGAATGAAAAAAAAAAATCTGAAAGTTTGTTTGGCATTTTTGTCTTCCTCCCTGCGGACGTTGATCTTGCCTTTCCTCATCATTTCATGACTCTCCCTTCCACATGATAGGCACGGTACTTTGATCAAATTGCTCGCCCCCTCCCCCTTCCCCTTCCCCCTCCCCCGCATACTTGCACAATATGCCAGCAGTGGAGGAGGGTGTTAAAACAACAATAACCATGAAAGCCATTTCCTTTTTAAACATCTTGATGCGGGCTCGGTCATGAAACTTCCGTCAGCATTGTGAGGTCATCACACTTCCTGTGTATTCCACGCATATCCTCCATTCTGATGGTTTCATCAATGAGAAATGCATATGAATATCTTTTTTTTTTTGGTATAATTGCCATCTAACATGGATTTTGTTATCTTCGTTCTGTCTTGAAATAAGCATGAACCATTATTGGTTGACTATCATCAGCTGCAATCCTCCTGGTTCAAGTGTTGGGAGAAAAGAGATGATTGACATTTTTAGCTCACCTGAGCCAAAGGCTCAAGTGAGCTATTGCGATCGCCCTTCGTCCGGCGTCCGTCGTGCGTCGTGCGTCGTGCGTCGTGCGTCGTGCGTCGTCCGTCGTCCGTCGTGCGTCGTCCGTCGTCCGTCGTGCGTCGTGCGTAAACTTTTTACATTTTCATCTTCTTCTTGAAAACCCCATGACCGATTTTCATCAAACTTGGCAGGTAGCATCCCTAGGGGGTTAGGAACTCAATTTGTTAAAATGGGCACCATGCCCCACCCAGGGGGCCCCCAGGGGGGCCCAAACCCCCCAAAATTAAGGAATCTGTAAAAATCTCTTCTTGAGAACTCCATGACCCATTTTCACCAAACTTGGCAGGTAGCATCCCTAGGGGGTTAGGAACTCCATTTATCAAAATGGGCACCATGACCCACCCAGGGGGCCCCCAGGGGGCCCAAACCCCCCAAAATTAAGGAATCCGCAAAAACCTTCTTCTCTAGAACCAGAAGTGATAGAGCTAGGTTAATACTATGAGTTAGCACATTGATGACTGTAGTTTCAAGTTTGTTCATGGCAGAATCAGGGGTGCCCCCCTTGGGACCCAGGGGGGGGGGGGTGAGGAGGGGTCTTAATGGGGCCTAAATTGTACATTTTTATCTTCTTCTTGAGAACCCCATGACCCATTTTCACCAAACTTGGCAGGTAGCATTCCTAGGGGGTTAGGATCTCAATTTGTTAAAATGGGCACCATGCCCCGCCCAGGGGGCCCCCAGGGGGCCCAAACCCCCCAAATGAAGGAATCTTTAAAAATCTTCTCTAGAATCAGAAGTTATAGATGTTAGCCTGAGGAAGCCCCCCCCCCCCCCCCCCAATGGGACCATGGGACACATGAGGCAAGCCAATGTATGTTACATTTTTAACAGCCTGCGCTCGGGTAAGCGTCAAGCTCTCATAAGCTCCAATGTTAATTTGGGGAATGCTCTCATAAGCTCCTATGTTGATTTGGAGAATGCTCCCCAATTGATTAGGACTGCATTTCATTGATGTGTAGATGCATGCTTTCTATGAGTACAATCTTTACTGCTTTGAATGTCATGGTAAAAGTCTACACTGTATCTCTAAGGTTCTGATTCCAGCAGGAAATAATTAAATGCAGCTATCCTCTTACGTAAATGATCACAAATAAAATTGTGACTGAAATACCTTAATCTTTTATATAATGTACCTTTATATTTCTCTCTTCCCCCTTTCTTGTAAATATCATGCTGTATGTGCAATGTATTTTGCAGTGTCTTTATATTTGCAAATTTCACAAGTCAATTGAATCTAAATCTCAAGAAAATACTGCCTGCCACAACACAAATGTGCTGTCATTTCCAAGGTGAAAATGTTACTACTAGTGGCTCTTCTCCTGTAAAAGAGATGAGATTAAATTCTTATCCAGTCTCTGTGGTTCTTGATTGCAACATGGCCATCGTCTTGGGAAATGTCCTCCATGGTGTGTACATTTTCTCCACCCAAACAGGGGTTCAAAGGTCAGCACTAAGTCTTGCTTCTTTTTTTTTTTGTAACAAAAAAGTGTAATTGAACAAGAGTTAATGCAAGTAATTCCTGGGGCTGGTCATTACCACATAACAAGATGGAGGCAAAATACCTATTCACAAAACAAACAAACAAAAAACACAAAAAATATATATAAATATCTGAAATGACTCTTGAATGATATGCTTCTGTCAGTTGTGGACAGGAAAGATAGAAATGCTTTTTAGGTAGAAGAGAGAGAGAGAGAGAAGGAGGGAGCTGGAATCCTTTATTTGTCACAGGTTTTAGGCAGGAGTTTTAAGGTGAATGTGCTGGAAATATTGCTAGAACAAGCAGAATAATTCTTCATTTAAAAAAAAAAATAAAAAACTCTTCATGATTGTTGAAAGAAAGAAGAGTGTCTATTCAAACATCTTCGACAAGTGGCACCTTTCATGTACAGGGGCTGTTTTCATATGTTTTAACAGTTAAGACTGCATTGCCAATTGGAGAATATGAGCTGAAATGGGCAATGTCCATTTGAATGGCTATGACTTTGGTAGAACATGGACGATGCCATGAGAGTGTGCCTGGTGTAAACCAGCCATCTAATGACGGGGTCATTGTGGAGTGTCATGCTCTGGCATTGTTTTCACCTAGTCCCAGGTCTCGTGTAGAAATGTCTGCCACTTGAGAAGCTGCTGTCAGTGGGTGGTGGATGGGTTGGGGGGGGGGGTGGTGGGGGTAGGGGGAGCGAGGTTGAGGCGAGAGGAGAGAATATCGGCCCAAGAGCTCAGGGGGTGAATCTTGCAGCATCTCACATACACACAAGGTACTCATATGAAGCTCCACCAAATATAGGATTCCTCTCTCTCTCACCGGAGCACAGTCCCATTTTTTTTTTTTTTTTTAATATCGTGTGGTGTGGAGGCAGGCATGCATGTGTTAAGTGGCATGGAGAAGCAGAATGTGTGCATGGACCCCTGAATGAAAAATTAACAGCAACAGAACAAAACCGCATAAAAAACACTGTCCATCCATACCCCATTTTGGGTCCAGTCAGATATGCTCTGTTGTATGATCCATGAGTATATTGTGAAATGTGGTGCGAAAACAAGTGTTTACTCACGACAATACAATGTGATGCACTTTGTTGTAACACAGCCACTGCACTGCATTGGCTCGTCATGTATTCTCACCAAAACCTGGCTCTAGTCTAATGCTCAGTCAGACAATCCAATCAGACCAAACAATGCCAGTGCCAGTGCCATACAATAGGGTATGTGGAATGATGTGCTGCTTACAATGATCCCTCCAAATGTCAACCTGTCTTTCATATCGAAACAGGGCTTGTTTGTTTGTTGGTTTGTTGGTCTGTTTTAGGTCATTGATATTTTGAGTGGTGATGATGACAGTATATTGTTCATTGATGGTTCTCTGTATAGGACATCTTGATGGAGATTGGTAAAGGAAGCATGTTTGTGGAAATGCAAATTGGTATGTGACGTGAAGTTTAGGAGTTGAGCTGGAACAGTGCCTTCTGCTTTGTAGGGGATGATACTGTATACACCGTATATTTAGCAAGTATAATTCTTCACAAATTTGGACTTCACAACAATTTTGGGAGTGGTTAAATTTGTGAGTGTAGAGTGCAGTTATGTGTGGAGAACTGTATGCATGCACATCACATTCACATTGGGGTCAGAGTTACTATTTTTACATGTTGTTGAATTTATGAAAAGCACCCGACTACCAAAACTCACAAAATATAAATGGTGTATTTAGTACTCTGTTAAAGGGAAGATAAACCCCAAGAACAATGTGGATTGAGTGAAAGCAGCAACATTAGTAGAACACATCAGTGAAAGTTTGAAGAAAATCGCACAATCGATGCAAAAGTTATGAATTTTTAAAGTTTTGGTGTTGGAACCGCTGGATGAGGAGACTACTAGAGGTTATGACGTATGAGTGGACAACAATACCAAGAAAATATGAAGAAAATACTACAAAAATCCATTATTCATGAAAATTACAAATTCCATCAACTTGATATTGACATATGTTATGGGTAGCAATTATTCCCCCTGCTTTCTGAAAGCGGTTGGTCCACTGCTCTTTCATAATTCTAGAAAAGTGAATTTTTGTTGAATTTCCTTTATATTTTCTTTGTATTGTTGTCCACTCATACGTCATATCCTCTAGTAGTCTCCTCATCCAGCGGTTCCAACACCAAAACTTTAAAAATTCATTACTTTTGCATCGATTGTCCGATTTTCCTCAAACTTTCACTGATGTGTTCTACTACATTGTAATGTTGCTGCTTTCACTCAATCCACATTGCTCTTTGGGTTTACCTTCCCTTTAAGAAGCCCTCCTAAATTTGACTCTATCAAGAGTGTTGTATGTCACCCAGTAGTGCATTTCTTCTTTCTTTCTTTTTATACCCCTACCAAATGAAGTTTGAAGGGGGTATATAGGAATCAGCGGACGGTCGGTCGGGCGGTCGGTCGGGCGGTCGGGCGGTCGGGCGGTCGGGCGGTCGGTCGGGCGGTCGGGCGGTCGGTCGGGCGGTCGGTCCGTTGCAAATCTTGCGTCGCGAACTACTTCCTCAGTTTTCAACCGATTCCCATAAAACTTGGCACAGATGTGTGCCTTGGGTTGTAGATGTGCAAGACGTATTTTTTGACAGTACCCAAAAGTATGTTGCCATGGTAACGGCATATTATGGGCAAAAATGGGTACAAATCTTGCGTCGCGAACTCCTCCCACAGTTTTTGATCAATTTTTATGAAATTAGGTACAGATGTTCATCTGAATATGTTAATGTGCAAGACACATATTTCCGCAGTGGCAAAAAGTGCGTTGCCATGGTAACGGCATGTTATTGGTAAAATATAGGGCAAGATGCTTCATGGCAAAACTGCTTCATCAGTGTTCTTCCAATTCTCATGGAATTCATATTGAATGTTTGTCTTAGGATATAGGTCAGCATGACACATTTCTTGACAGTGACAAAAAGTATGTTGCCATGGTAACAGCTCACATATTATGAGCCAAAATGATGGAAAATTTTGTGTTGCAAACTACTTCCTCAGTTTTTGCCCAATTTCCATGAAATTTGGTACAGATGTGTGCCTTTGGTTGTAGATGTGCAAGACGCATTTTTCGACAGTACCCGAAAGTACGTTGCCATGGTAACGGCATATTAATGGCAGAA
The DNA here is from genome assembly GCF_040938485.1 of Diadema antillarum. NCBI lineage: Eukaryota > Metazoa > Echinodermata > Echinoidea > Diadematoida > Diadematidae > Diadema > Diadema antillarum. The sequence goes on along the minus strand of NW_027270921.1, from coordinate 145,733 downwards.
GATCAAGGAAAGATCTTGCGGATTTAACTACTTCCTCAGTTTTTTGACCAAAGCTTATGAAATGTTGTTTGGCGGGGGTATAACCAGTCGCTGTAGCGACATTTCTAGTTTAAACTGCCTATGATGGCTTTTACCAGCAAGACATGATAGCATATTACATGTTTTTTTTCTCCCCCCTTTTTTTTTGGTTAAAGATTGCCAAAGAAAAGGTAAAGAGTAAAATTTTATGCACACACAAATGTGAAAATTTGATCAAGATCAGATAGAATTAGGGAAGTACTGTAAAATGAGAAATGTTCATGCGCATTTCAATTTTCTCAAATTTTGTAAGAACCAAGATTCACAAAATTATGCGAAAGTTCTTGTCTGCGCAATGCATTGAACGTCAGTGGATATTCACTAAAATTTCATGCCACAAAAAGACTGTCGGTTCAATTTTGCAAAAATTTCATGCCGTAAAATATCTTGCTCTTGCAGTAAATGAAATTGTGCAATTGTGCTTGTTTTCATGAAAACGGTTCTTGAACAGTCAATCTGAGTATGCAAGCAGTGGTTGATGATGTCATTGCCTCACAACTTGCCATCTAGTTTGTTCATCAAATTTTGAAATGTCCATTTTCTTTTGTTCTCACGCAGTCATTACACAGCCTGGAATCCTAATTTATCTGACTGATTATTAGGGGGGGGGGGGAGCAAAAAAAAAAATCAACTACTTGGTAGTGACGTGGGAAGACTAAATTCTAATCAAACTGTAGATGTAGAGAAAACATAAAAGTTTTGATGGGGCTTCATTTCAATGATAGGTGTACATCTGCAGCTTGAATGAGCATTTTCTTGTTTGCTTTTCTTCTTAGTTTTGTGTCGTACATGTGACTTGCAACGCAGACTGGCTGTACATTGCGCACAGGGCATCTTGACGTCATAGGCGTTCCCTGGGGATTTTCTGAGAATCGTGGCAATTCACATATAATGTACAATATGTGAATATCCTCTTGCAACCAATGCAAGCATTCAAGCAACAGATGGGGGGGGGGGGGGAGAAAAAAATAGTGAAAGGTACATGTACAGTATAAATATCCCTTAGAGAACAGTTCATATCTTATCGGATTGCCATGCAATAGTGCAGAGTATCACAAAGAAATTTGTATTTCCATTTTGTTGACAGTATTATCATGGGCAGGATGTTTACTAAGCTGTGTCTGTCTTTGACATGACTGACACATGGGAATATTTTTACCAAACTTTGAATAATTCATCGTCTGTAGTTCTCTAGAGACAGGGCAATGCAAAACTGTCAAGAAAGGTGTCAAAGCATGTTTCATCATTCTAATTTGCAAAACTTCTTTGATCGTAGTCAGAGTGAACTTTCTGGAGAGCTATCTTTGAAAGACTTGTACTGGGTATATCAGGGGTTTCAAAATATCTATTATAAAGTGTGTCAGATGTGTGCCTTGGGAGTAGATTAGTTGAGCAGTATAGACAGGCGACTCGCATTATAACATAGTCCTCGGAAATGGCATTTCCTTTTGTTTTTTTGAAATAGGGTTATGGTCAAACAAAGTATGTAAAGATATGTAGACAATTTTGGGACCAAGATTTTTAATTTGTTGTAACAGGAATTTCTTTATAACTGTGTTTGAGATAATGGAGTGTTCTGTTATGGTATCTTAGTAAGCATTGCGCAGGAGAAAGGCAACAAGTTATCGCGAAGAAAAAAATGATCAAGAATGTTCCACCAGTTCTAGCAGGCATGAACTATTTGTGTACATCCAGCCTTTCTATCAGTCTTAAATTACACTCTTTTTGTGTATAGTGTTTTTAGCTCACCAATTCTAGTGCGCAGACTTTTCTCCTTTGTTACATTTTGAGTAGCCTTTGTGGAGATCAGCATTATCCACAATTCCCTTCTTATTTGCTCAAAAAGTTGGACTTTACTATGTTTTCACCCATCTCTTTAAACTCTTCCAGGCCTCGAAATAGGATTTTGGAGGGGCAAGGCCAATTAGAAAAGGGCACTTTTTCCAAGAGGCCAGGGCACTTAGGTCAGTCAGAGGGGCACCAAGGCCACATTCGAAAGGGCATGTTGGGTGTTTATACGTGATGTGAATGCCCCATAGAGCTGTATGCTATCGACCGTGCTGCTACACTCCGGGGGTGGTATTCTGAGACCGTTTTATCTCTGTTGTAAGTCTGTTGTAACAAATCGGTATTCTGAACACCGTTTCATCTCTGTTGTAACTTCTGTTGTAACTTGTGTTGTAACTAGTGTTTTATCTTGCGCACTCTTTGCCTGCGCATACCATTGTCTTAGGGTATGCGCACGCGCGTAACAGTGGGCGCAAACCTGAACACCCATTAGATTACACGGTATTCTGAAAACTGTTTTATCTTCTGTTGTAAGTCATGCCCCGTGCAAATTTATGCTTCTGAGATAAAACAGGGTGGAGGGTGTTATAACTCCGTTGTAACTTTCGTTTTAACTTATGTTAGATAGTGAGATTATTCATCAACTCAATATTGTGGTATGCGAGTTCAAAATAAAAAAGATATACAAAAAATAAAAACAATGTATGTACAGATAGACAAATGATATAGCAGTTTGACAAAATGTAAACTCATTCCACAATACAAAATTTGGTAACAGTAACATTGCAAGTACATACGCGTAGCATAATTATGCACATAGATAAAAACACAAACACATGAACAGAAAGGTTACCGGCACCGTCGGCACTAACTTGTTTTAAGCACTATTCATTTCAAAAATATCTTTCAAAATATTAAATATTTTTTAATATGATTTCACTATCTTCACCAATAAGAATTCATAATCAGTACCTTTGGGTGTTTCAAAATATTTATTGCTGGGGACGGCGCGAATCCTAAGAAAAGTATTAGAAGTCTAAGTTAACAACAACAATAATAATAATAACATGGCATTGCAAGGGCTTAACTTAATTTAGAAGCGTCTAGTTCCCCATAAACCATGAAATTTGGGTTTCTCTTATGAACGCCAGATATCTTCTTATTTTTTAAACAAATTTCAAACAAAAAGACTTAATCTGAGATAGCTTTGCGAATCCCCTACTGCACCAACTATACGTCAAAACCGGTAAGAAGGCATAATGATCCAAGCTTCTGTTGTAACTTTATTTTATCTCTGGCTCTCTTTACCTGCGCATACCATTGTCCTATTTGTGCGCACGCCAGAGAATGAGCGCTTCTTAAAACGCGCGGAGTTAAGCACGGCGCATTTGCCCAAGGGAGCAATCTTATTGGTTGAAATGTCTTAGATGCTACTTCTAACAATATTTCTTATTGGATATGATTATTGCGATGGGCGTGGTTATCATGACTTACAACACCGTTAAAACAGTTTTCAGAATACCGATTTACAACTGTTTTAACGGTGTTATAACTCACAGACTTACAACACAAGTTACAACACAAGTTACAACAGAGATAAAACGGTGTTCAGAATACCACCCCAGCAGTGCACGCACGCATAAGATCTCTCCGCAGCAGACGACATTAGGCAGTAGGCCATACGCAATACGATGTAGGTTCTGTAATATACGTTCTCAACGCACACGCCGTGCTCATTTTGCCATTTTGCTTTGAGCATGCGGCGCGGGTCGCGTGGGCATGAATGCAGAGCGAGAGAGATGGCAATGCTCGCAGCTGTCCGACAGGCCTTATACTAGCATGGCTTGCGACCGCTTGCTCCGGTTCGCCGCTGCCTAGCTAGTAACTCTATGGCCGCTGCGCTGTGGAGGCAGTCGGGACAGTAAAAGCCGGTCGGGAGTAGACACATGTAAGTACTACGTTGTCTCGTATCTCGCAAAGATACTTTGAGTTTGAATCAGATATATTGGGACGCGAGTGAACTGAAGGTATGATATTTGAGTAGACTTTGAGAAAGGGCATATTATACGTCATACATAATAACTTCCATTCTAAAAGGGCACCACTGCCACAAGAAAGAGGGCACATTTTTTTTGGCCGTAACTTTGATCAAGGAAAGAAAGGCATTGCGGCCAACGAGAGGGGCTTATCACCTGTGCTTCACACTACTCTGCAATTTAGTCTCCATTAAAAAATTCATGATCAAGCTATGTAGTATATAGTGTGAAATTTGCTGCTTCCTTCGAGTGAGTAGAGGTTTTGCATGGTGCGATACACCCAGGTGCGAAAGGACCAAGTATTAAGTACAGATCGAGACATGCCCGTAAGGTTGTTCACTTTGTCCCAGACATGCTTACCTCTTCCATTTTCCCCAAAGACAAATGTTGACTTTACAAAAGACAGCATATGTCTGAAAAAGAGATTTATGCCTGCAGCTGGACTTATATCACATGTGCTATACAATATACAAGACAGGCTAAGAGCAACAGAGACAGGAATCAGAACTCTTTTATGATCAGAGTTTAAAACTCTTGTCTGGCCTTTGAGAGGGACTGCAATTTGCAAAGAAGGAATTGATTGATTATAAACAAGGGTATCCATTAGAGGAAAAAGGTTTTTTAGCACTGCCATTTTATGAGTCCAAGACGGGAGGGGATAGGGGGAGAGACAGAAGAGAGAAATGGTGCATGCTTTGAGAGTAGCCTCCACCAGAGCGACAGGAGGAGGAGGAGGAGGGGGAGAGATGAGGTGGTTTGGAGGTCGTGGGACATTTTCACACGGGCCGAGAGACGTATTCGCGATGACGAATTACAATTACACCTTAAGAATAATTATCGTCCGTACACACGACTGAGGAAGGCTTCACGGATTCTGCAGTTTTGCGTTTCAAAGTGAAGAGAGGAGGTGTGACTTCTTCCAGGTACCCATCACTCACTCATGAACAGAACTTCCAACACCGTACAAGCGGTAAATTTGATTGTGCCTTTTCTTTTTACTATTCGGCCGGATTCACCAGTAGTACTAGCGGTAGACACAAGTTGACTCTAACTTTACTGATGACAGTATTGCTTTTTGTGTTCATCCTGTTTTTGTAAAGAGGAAGGTAAATAAACTTCCATGCACAAAACTAACATTAATGCAAACTGTATTAAAATCTGATGAAACTAAAACTCAGGCGCGGCCTCCTGCATTCATAATATATGGCACAGCTACACAGGTTTTGCATGCAGTATGTGCATTTGAGACGTGCATTTTTCTCTACAGCAGTAGTTAAATGGTCATTTTAAGCTCTTCACCCAAAACATGATTTGGAAGTCATATATGTACATGTACGTACCACTGAATTTTGCTTGTCATTCGGGAATTGAATCATCAATTGAATTGAAAAAACTGAATTGAATTGAATTGAAAATGCCTCCGGATTGTTGTCTAATTGCACAATTCAAATTACCCTCTGTGATTCTAGTTTGCATACATGTGGCCAAAATGCATCATTAGAATAATGATTATAGTGATGCATCATCAGAATCATCATTCAAATGACGTACTCTCTGTATGTGTGAAGTAGGTCTTGGTCTTTAAAAAAGGAGGGATATTGGTGTTAGTGGCGGAATCGGGGGTGGGGGGAGATGGAAGGGTCGGCGAAGCCGATGGAGGGAGGATGAATCCAAGGAGGGAGATAGACATCGGGGGTAAAAACTGTTGTGGCTCTGCGGACCAGGTTTGCCATTATAATCCCCATGGTGACGGCCCGACAGATTGCATTTGGCATGTTTATTTCCAGAATTGAGCGTAATAGAGCAGTGCAGCAGGCCTGCTGACACAAGAGACCGAAAAGATGGGCCAACCTCTCCATCACGTCACCAACATCTACCGGTCCTTTCTCTTTGGCCAACAGGGCTAACATTGAGCAGCTAGAGCAACTCTTATCCCTCTTGTTCTATACCAATAAACATTAGAGCCTTCATATGACAAAGCTTTGTGTGAGTGCCTTACTATAGAGGAGAAAGAGAGAAAGAAAAGGAGAGAGGCAGGAAGAGAGGGAGATCAACTGAAAAAAGAAATTATAGTGTTAGAGAGAGAGATTCAGAAAGCCGGAGTATAAAAAAAAAAAAAAAAATCACCAAACACGTCGTTGCAGACGGATGAGTTGTGTGACTGCATAGAAATGGGGCTGACGCAGATGAAAATATGTCATAATTACGGCTTGATAATGAAAATTAGGTACAGTGTATTTGCATTGCGTATTCATCCCATCAATTTGCGTCCAATAAAGCTGTCTGCATAACACTTTCGTCATCAATTCCGGTGACAAATGTCAACTGCGAGCCAAACGAGACCCTCGCGGTGATAATTCCTCCCCATCGGGTGAGGATGAATTAGACAGAATTTTGATGAGGGGGATGGGTGCCATAGAAGAAGTGTATTCACACCATGAGGGCTGAAGATTGGCCTTCTACAGTGTAATTGTTTTAATCATACAATGGGTCACTCAGCTTTAGGTAGGATTAAAGGGGAATGGAACGTAAATATACACGTGGATTAAGTGAATGCCGCAATTGGATTATGCTGACACTAGACGACAAGCCTTTTATTTTTTATTATGAACTAAGATGTCATTATGAAGTGCCCTTTAAAGGAGAAGGAATCTCTAAAATATATGTGAGTTGAGGGAATGCAGCAATATTAATGAAACAGATCAGCAAAGTTTTAGGAAAATCAGACAGTCTGTTTGAAATTTATATTTGAATTTGTTTAAAGTTTTGAAGAATATAGGTTACATCTTGCAAAGAGACATTAATTTCAGTGATACCTTTCTAATCCAGTGATGATGAAATAATAACGATGGATTGAGCTTCAAGTGGTCAAAGGTTATTGATGATGTGATGATGATTATTTGTGGATTTGTATTTATTTTACTGGATTAAGAGTTTGCCACGAGGAACAGTAGAGGCATCATGCAGTCTGTCCCCGTGTGCATTTCACTTCAATTGAGTGCTAATCTAATCCCAGGGAACATTATCAATTGTCTCTGTGTTCCCCCAATGCGCAATGTGCAGTCCATATTCCTTCCCATGTTTTCCTCTCCCCAACCTCCCCTCTAATCACCTCTGCCTCAGGACTCCTCTTTCCTCTTCCTCTACCTCTTCTTCCTCATCTCCTTCCTCCTCCACCTTCTCCTCCATATCATCTCCTTCCTTCTCCTTCTCTTCCTCTTCCTCCTCCTCTTCTTCTTGTTCTTTTTCTTCCTCATCTTCTTCTTGCTCCTTTACCTCTTCTTGCTCCTCCACTCTCTCCACCTCGTCTCCTTCCTCCTCCATCCCCTTCTCTTCCTCTTCCTCCTCTTCTTCGTCCTCTTCCTCTTCTGACTCCTCTCCCTCCTCATCTTCTTCCTCCTCTGTCCCTACCCCCTCATCTACCTCCTCTTCCTCTTCTATATCCTCCACCTTGTCCTATTCCTCTTCCATCTCCTCTACATCCTGTTCTTCCTCCTATTCCTCCTCCATCTCCTCTTTCATTTCATCTACCTCATCTTTCTCTTCTTCTTCTTTTCTTCTTCTTCTTCTCCTTCTTCTTCTTCATCTTCTTCTTCTTTTCCTTCTTCTTCTTCTTCTTCTTCTTCTTCTTCTTCTTCTTCTTCTTCTTCTTCTTCCTCCTCCTCCTCCTCCTCCTCATCCTCCTCCTCCTCCATGTCCTCCTCCTTCTCTTCTTCTTCTCCTTTCTCCTCTTCATCCTCATCCATCTCCTCTTCCAACTTATTTTCCTCCTCTTCCTCCACCTCCTCTTACACCACCCTCTCCTCCTCTTCTTCTTTCTCCTCCTTGTCTTCCACCTCCTCCTCCATCTCGTCTTTCTCTCCCTCCTACTCTGCCTCTTCAACCTCCTCCTCCTTCTCACCCTACCCCCCCCCCCCCTCTCCCTTACTGTTGAAAATCTGGACGGCGCTGTCTGAACGGTGTCTGGAAATTGAATTTGAAGATGAGTAGTCAGACAGGGCTGCGGAGCGTTTGCTGGCAGCCATCTCACGGGATGTCCTACTTCATCGCCAAGGAGAGAGATGGCGGTGTTTGGGAGTGATTTCATCTGGGCTTCACCCCCTCCTTGGGCCTCCTTTCTTCTCTCCAACATGCCATAGTAATGGAGTTTTCCCCCAAGAGTCCCATTTTTTTTCTCTCTCTCTCCCTCCATTGAATAGTTAAGTTTTTCGTTGGCCACTTAACGCAAATATCGGTCTGTCAGACCGTACTTAAATATGGCACTAAGCGATAAAATGAGCCCTTAATATTTCATAATTGCAATGAAGATGTGATGATAGTCACAGTTGGATCATTATAACACAACATACATGCGAGCCTCAAACGCCATTTAAAAGCTGCTTTTTGAAGCAAACTCAAAGATGTGCGTACATGCATGTTACAATGGAAGCACCAAATGGAAGCAGAGATGCAATCATGGCACGTCTACATCTGTGATATAGCATCACCTACATCCATTTATTTTAGTTTTAATTTTTTATTTTATTTTATTTATTTATTTTTTTTTTTTTTGGGGGGGGGGGGGTCAGGATGAATGCATCAAAAGTGTCATTGTAATGATTCCAGCTCTGTGCATTAACTGTGAACTAGGAAACCATGTCCAGTGTGTGTCTGCAGTAGTATCTATACTTCCCTTCATTTGTGTGTGTGTGTGTGTGTGTGTTCACTTGTCAGTTTGTTCAGTTTTTCTGATGGATGCATTCATTTGTCTCCACAGTCATTGCTTTTCAGACAATAAAGCAACATTTTGCTGCATTGTAGCAAAACTGGGACATTACTCAGGTCGTTAATGCGTGTGCCGAGACCATAATGAAATATTAACGTCTTCATGTGTCAAAACTGGAGTACCGTAATCAAGCACTTATGATTGAGAATCTAGGACTGTCATGAATGTCACACAATGCATGGTCTGGATACTGAAATTTGGTTATTTCATGCTCGTGTTCAAGTGACATGTTATTATTCAAATTCATGAAATAATAATAATCAGTTGCAGTGATAACATTTTATTGTTTACCTATTACTAAAATGCAATATGAAACTGTAAGTTGCAGATTCTGTTTGGGAACAGTTGCATAATGGGAGCAGCATACTGGAAACACCAAATATTTCACAAGGTTTTTATTTTCGCAAATTTCACGAGTCGGTTGCTACTCACGAATTAAAAAAATATGTGAAAATATCAACTCTGATCCCGACATGAACGCGACGTGCACACCCTGATACATTTCTCCGTTCAGTGTTGTGCTCCACAATTGCAAATTTCACGACTTGCAAAATTGTCGAAAAGTCCCGATTCGCAACAAATATATATATACTCGCTAAATATATGGTGTATAGAGTACTTGCCTCAGGATGTGATTTTTATTTCAAAGAGAGAGAACGATACTATATACGCCGAATATTTCGAGACGTTTTTATTTTTGCGAATTTCGCGAAATTAAAGACACAGGAAAATATTGACTCTTACCCCGATGTGAATGTGATGTACGCGTGTACACTTCTCTGTTCACTACAGGACTCCATGATTGCGAATTAAGCCACTCGCAAAATCGTCGGGAATTCCCGATTCGCGAAAATTTAGACTCGCGAAATACTGTACGAGCTGAAATTTTCACGTACAGTTATTTTTGCGAATTGCTACTTTGAGGACATTTTCGCGTGTTGTTAATTTCACGATGCGAGGGTCTAACTTAACTTAGTTATTCGTACGTTGTTATTTTTGTGATTCAAAGGAAATTCGCGAAAATAAAACCCGCGAAAATTTCAGCTTGTACAGTATATGGCGTATACAGTAGCGAGGAAGGAAGATAGATACATTATTGTAGGAAGATGAGCCACCAGGGGGGGGGGGGGGGGGGGGGAGGAAGACAGGTAATGCATAGGTGTAGTGATGAAGCTATTGACACAAGGCCATCAACACAATCTGAGGTGAGCTATGATGAGACTTGCACTTTTCAATCCTTGGGAGAATGTGCCTAATGTCATATTTAAAGTCTTCCTTAAAGGGGATGGCTAGTAACTGATCAGTGGGAATCAGTGAGAATGCTAGGGGATGATTGTTCCAATTCTTGTGGGATTCATTTAAGAGTACATTATATATCTATTGTTGTTTGTAAATTATTTTACTTCAGAATGGTCTCATATTCAAGTAATGTACAGTTTAATGGTTCCAGACTAGCATGCCTGTACAGTGACAGGGCCTTAAACTGCACATTACTTGAATATGAGATCGTTCTGAAGCAAATAATATTCACACAACAATATATATAATGTACTCTTAAATGAATCCCACAAGGATTGGAACAATCATCCCCCAGCATTCTCACTGATTCCCACTGATCAATCTAAAGGAATTGTAGGGAAACAAGGCATGAAACCTGAGCAACACCAGATGAATATTTGGTGAGTTAAATGAATATGATTTGAGTGAAAATATGTCAGGAGGTCTTTCAATTCTCATGTCCCAAAGGCACTTTGAAAGTTACTGCATATCCAGAAATTTTGGCATGCATGAAATTTATGCAAATTTTGCGAGGAGTACGATTTGTAAAAGTAAAATGCATCCGAAAGTTTTTAACTGCACAGTCTAGTACATGTGGTTTTCTCTCATTCTCATTTTATGGTCGGTAATTCGTGAAAGTTTCATGCCACGAAAAAGCAGTTTGCCCCAATTTTCCAAAGATTCATGCTGCAAATTTGTCTGGTTTTACAGTCATTCATTTTGACTGAAACTCATGTGACTCCTTTTTGTTTGGATCTTGTGTCTGTCCAATTTCTTTGTGTTCCCTGAATCCACATCTCCTGGGAGTGCATGCACAGCGTGTATCAATCTGCCTTGCTTGCATTTATAAGATATTGTCAGCTTAAATGTGAAATTAGGAGGAGGTATAAAGAGAAGCTGGTCAGATAATCGCAGACATCACTGAGCAAATGCACAGAAGGAAAATTAAATGTTGAATAGGCAAGCTATGTTAAAGGGGAAGTCCGGACGATTATCAGCCGTTTCGTGTGTAAAGAACAATATTTCATGAACCTATTACCCTTTTCCCGACGAGAAAAGACCATCAGATACATTTACTATGATTTTTTTTTTAAAATAAGGTAATTCTTCATGTTCGAATCTGTCGCGGGCTGCCCTTCGTACTATCTGTCCCAGGATGCATTGCGCGTGACGTATCGGGCGCAGTTTCCTCAGCTGAGAGCACCGCGAGCGAAGCCCAGCTACGCATCGATCTCCCATTGCACTGCTGACTGCGGGCGGTATCTGCATGCCTGCATAGGTGTGCCTTGTCGGCGCTACTGCAGGAGACCGTACACCGATTTAGGAGTGCTGTTGCCAAACGCTGAATTCCTTTATTCAAATAATCTTCGTTATATATCTATATAAAATCTTCAAAGATTAATGTAAAATAGTTGCAATGCTATAACATTTTCGTTTAAATTGAAATATGTATGTATTATAATACTGCCGTACTTATTAGTGTCCACCCCATCACTTACAATGCATTAGCTGTTGTCGGGCTGTGCAGGCATACATTTACGTCTGCTGCTGCCAAGTGCTATCACAATCCGCGATCGTTTTTTCGACTTCTGAGTGTGAACAATCTGAAATCAGTCTGTCAATGTCAGAATTATTGCCTCTTTTGTTGTCCGAGACTGTTGAAAAGTGTGTCTGACGGTGATAAAATACGACAGTATACATGTAACTTGAACCGAGGAAGAAACGCCAGCGCCAGCTTTGTACCGCCGCCGCGCCGCGCCGGTAACTACGACCAGCAGCCCAATACACACAGCGTAATCGGGCTGCGTGTTGTAGCATTCAGGATCATGTAAAGGTAGTATCGTGGATAGATATCAATTTAAAATCGAAATATTTCTTCAATTTGAAGACTTACTAGTAAAGTTGAAGTATTGACAACACCCTAACACTTGACACATCGGCATTTTTTTAATGAAGCAATAGATCATGCCGCGTGCATCCGCTGTGTGGTCAGAGACTGTTGAGCGGTACGCTACTACCGCTTGCTTGGCCCGTATCACCGTTGCTCAAGCAGGGCTCCCCCGAGCCAGCTGACGCTCCAAGCAAAAAGCAATGTGAGGATGAAACGTCACGCTGTCACGTGATCTTTCTCGCCGGCGTACAGAAATCGAACGGTTACGATTCAAAATTAGTGATGCTAAAAAATCGATTGTGGCGAGTTGGGAGGGTCTTTTTCAATGAAACTTAGTCATTATGGTCCTTTATTTATGTAAATTTTGGTTAATTTTTTTCAAAATCGTCCGGACTTCTCCTTTAAAGGGTGTGTACAGTTCTGGTCGAGGTGAGGATTTAGCTTTTAACATTTTGTGAGATATTCAGAAACCACTCTATGAGATGTCAAAGAGCATGCAATTCTAAGGGGTATCAAAAGTTTATTTGATGAAAATCGGTTTTGAAGTGGCCGAGATATCCAAAAACAAGGTGAAACAAAGAGATCCTAATGAAGTTGTGGCCTGTCGCCTTTTATTATTATCACTTTTTTGGATATCTCAGCCATTTGAAAACCAATTTTCATCAAATAAATGTTCAATCCTTCTTAAAATCACATGCTCTTTCATATTTCATAAGAGGTTTCTCATTATCTCACTTAGGAATGTAAAAAACATGAATCCCCACCTCAACCAGTACTGTACAGCCCCTTTAATGTCCTTGGAAACATAGTTTTCCCCTTAGTTTTCCAGAAAGTACACTGTATTTAAAGAAAGCTCATTTTGTAATGCCACTTTCAAATCTTGCATCTATATTCTGTTTGTGTCGTACAAGTTTCAAGCTGATGCTTTGAATGTGAACTGCACCATAACTCCTGTAATATGCATGAGTTTTCAGTGACACTCTGATACCCACTGTAACCCATCCTTACTGCAAAGTACCAGTACAACACATGATACACACATTGAGCAGTACATACTATGTAGGTCAAACTTCACTGCCTGTTTTAATACTCTGCTGTACAATACCAGTAATATGGGCATCTAGGAAGATTTTTATGAATTCTAAAGCATTTCACTATGTTTTCATCAGAACAGTCATGAAGAAATGTACAATGTGTAGGTGGTTCATTTTCAGGAAGATGCTGGAATTATTATCTGTGAGCTGTGTAGTCCCACATGTATACAGTTGTGCATGTTTTTTCTTGTTATTGCTTATAATGAGGCAGACGACCTCGTTGCAGCCCAGAGTTTCCTTGTAATTGATGGCTTCATTATGCTGTAGGTGTAATACGCAATGTACCTGTTGTATGTGAGTGGAAATTGCCAATTTACATATGAGTGCTATATAATTCCTCAGATACAGTAATTTCTTCTTTTATTATTATAAACTGCTCAGTGGAATGTGATCTTTTATAATAAAAAGTTTGTTTGATAATGCAACCTATATTTTATGCTTCTACAATGAGCAATCAGTATCAGATTAGTACAATATTTGTATGTCTAGACATCTTTTCTTTCTCTGTTGCTACTCCTTACGCCCCCACAACAACCCCTCAAAAACAGAAAAAAAAAGAAAAAGAGTGACACAAAATGAACACGTCTGCACCAAACCTTTCCCAGTGAGGATCTAGGACTGCTCCCATCCCTCCTTTGATTATCCCTCTGCAACCTTGCCTCCAAGGAGAATGTTTCTTCACCCCTTCTCTCTATCCTTGCCTTGCAAACTCGTGACCCTGAAATTTGGTGAGAGGATGATGATTACAGCATGAATAATTCAGCACCAGCTCACGAGAGAGACTTTCTAAAAATCCCTCTTTTTATCTTTTCCTTTTCTCTTCATACAGACCACTGCTTTTTTTTTTTACCTGACAGGTTCAGAATCAATTATGTATGTCATTTCATCTTTTCCTTTTCTCTTCATACAGACCACTGCTTTTTTTTTACCTGACAGGTTCAGAATCAATTATGTATGTCAAATTTTGACACATTCATTAATTTAGATTAGTTCTTCATGTAATGGTCGATGATTGAGAAATGATTTACCGCAAAACTGGGCAGTTTGGGATGGTGATGATTAGCATGTCAAGTTTTTGCTTTATTCTGAATGGTTTACAGTAGCTCTTACTTATTCAAGATAATTCAGTGGGAGCATACTGTCTCCCAGTTAACCTTTTCAGGACCACGACCACTAAATGCCAGCAACATTGTGCAGTATAAATAAACATTGTCATTGTGATGAAAGGGTTAAATCTCAGAATGGAAATTGCCTCCATAGACCAGATTCTCTTTACAACGTAAAGTGCTATTTTGCATCATGTTGAAGTTGGCTGTGATTAATAAAGTGGAATGAAACAGAGTGGTAGAGGTTCTTTTAAAAGGCAAAAACATCAAACAAAACAAAAGATGTGATTTTCATGATAATATTTGCACCCAAACCGGTGGTAGAATTGTGAGTTCATGCCATCACCCCATTTAATCCACATGTGATCCTGACTGCTATTTTTGTTTAGTAGAAACATTGAAGTTTAAAATGTCTTGCCTTTTTTAAGAATGTTAAGGATATGATGTATTGTCTAGTATTATTTTTGCTTGATTTTTCTCCATTTGATTATGTCAAGCTGAATATACAATGGTGTTGCGCTTGAACTCCCTTCGGTTTCTCAGCTGAGGGTACTATGACCGTAGCTTGGAAGACTTACCAGTAATATGAAGGCTACTTACCATTCAGATGCCTTGCCCTCATTTGGTAATACAGTTGACCTCACAGAAGTAAAAAAAAAAAAAAATGAAAAAAAAAATGGCTAAGATGAAGAAAAGTTTTAATCCGGATGGATGTAAACATGTGCTAATTCTATCATGCTAAGTCAAAACTCACATAATTTGAAGGACTTTCTGTGGTCCCTTTGGATTTGCCAGGTGAGGTTGACTGTACTTAGCTGTGTATGAAGTGAGAAACTAACCACTGTCATGTCTAGACAGCACCTGCGCCTCTTGTGTTCTGAGAAAAGGGAATGTAGCGTAGGAGACTTGTTTTATATCACTTTCACTTTACCCTGTCTGTAGTATGAATATGATTTCTGTATATATTTTTACTTTGTCAGTTACTGTAGGTGCATTCACATTTAAATTATCGTGGTATTGAATGCCACAGCAATTTGTTAGCACTTTTCTTGGTGAAATACCACATTATGATTAATGGAAACTGTAGTAATTCACTCGGTACCATTCTCAATTTGAATTCCTACCCTAAATACCACTGTATTTTATGATGTCTTTTGTGGTGTTTTGGCAGTCACACTATGAATTACTGTGTGAATTACCACAGTATTTCACCGTCAATGCGTATGCACCATATTACGAATAGGGTAAAACAAACATACCAACTCTGAAACTTCTGGGGCTGTTTGAACTGGGTCATGAATGTAGGGGGAGGGGGAATGAAACCCCATGAGATTAGCAGTAGCTATCAAGTACGGCATTGTGCGTACAATTATAATCTAACATTTTCTGTCATTTCTATCATAATTTAGCATAGGTGAATATATGCCAATAATTCCTGGATAAGAACTGTAAACTGAGGATATGTACTGATGTCATATACCACAAAATTAGTTAAATTATCCTGATGTTGACAGGAGGAAATGTGTTTTAAATCGAGGGAAATTTAATAGTTATTGCTATATAGTTCCCAGTTTACGAAAGAAAATTTTTGAATATGTAAGGTATATTTTTGTGAGAAGTGCAGTTTACTCAAATGTTTTTGATTCTAAATATCATATCCAAAAATTATTCATAGTAAACTCAGTTTGGAAAGCCTGCATGTGTCTTTTCAGTCTATCTGAGTCTGGGAGGTCTGTAGAATTCATCAAGTCAATGTTCTGGTTTCTTGAGTGATGATGACTTTGGCAGACACCACAATGTCACCAGTGGAACTCCCCATGAACAGCTTGATCAATGTTATCGGTGTCATGGTAGAATCGGGCGATGGGGAGGGGGGGGGGGCACAATTCTGCTGCCGGTGATAATGTACCACATAGTCTCATGAGCAGATATGTGTGTGTGTGTGTGTGTGTGTGTGTGTGTTTGCTGTAGCAGGGGAGAATGGAAGTTGAAGAGAAAACCAGAGCTGTATTGAATGCATTTGTGTGCATTGGGGCGAATAATTGATCATGACTTTGGATGTGCGTGTCTACATCTCTACTCCCTGTAGCTGTGCAGTAATAGATCATCAGCTGACGGAAATCACAGTAGTGATGCTGAATGGGTTCTTTCTGCCAGATCGTTTCTTGGCGGGTGAAACAGACATTAGCATCATGCAAACATCCTATCGGGTTATGGTGGTAAATTGTTTGATGCTGTAATTTTATCATGTCTACCCTTCCCTCTCCCTCCCTCCCTCTCTTTTCCCTTTATCCTTTCCTACTAAACCCTTAACCTCCCCATATCCTTCTTTTCCCTCCCCTCCCTTATTTTTTCCTTACCTCCCTTTATCCTTCCTTCCCTTATCCTCTCTCCTTGTTCGCCTTTTGTTCTACTCTTTCCCTCCCCTTAACCTCCCCTTACCCACTCTTCTCTTTACCTCTCCTCCCTTACCCTCCCTTCCCTCACCCTCCCCTCCTTTACCCTCCTCTCCCTTTATCCTCCCCTTATGCTTCCATTGCCCTCCTTGTACCTTCCCTTACCCTCCCCTTACCTTCCCTTTACCCTCCCTTTACCCTTCCCTCCATTACCCTCCTCTGCCCTAATCCTCCCCTTACCCTCCTTGTGCCTTCCCCTTACCATCCCTTTACCCTCCCCTCCCCTCCCCATACCCTGTCCATACTTTCCCCTTTTCTCAGACCCTTGCCCTCCCTTTACTCCCCCATCGCCTACTCACCCCTTATTAAGTCTCTTCTGTTTTCATATTATACGGTAGCAAAGGATATTTGCTGCCTGTTGACTGTGAAAACTGTGCCACTAGAAAGTAAACAAAAACATCCAAAGAAAGATTCACCTGCTCTGTAGGGTACATGATTGTGGGTGTGGAATTGGGTTTTAGACTTACAAAGGTGTTAAATTACAGCAGCATCCTAGTCTTTTTTCAGACTGCACAATTTTGTTGTTTGTAATCATGCTTCCAAAATGCATAACTATATTGGGTTAGGGACTTTGCAGACATGGAAATTAATCTCCTTTTCGACGTCATTTTGCAATTACCCTTCCGTCATGCAATTTCCATGGCATGTCAATGAAAACATGCAGCCCTTTTGGTTGGCATGTTTACAAGAGTGGGAACATACTTGCTAGTGCCATACATGTGTACATCCTGAGAGTACATGATTTGGCGGCCAGAAGTGCATGCAGGTCTTGTTAAAGCTCGGGTTCTTCCAGTTTGTTTCAGAAATCAAACCTTTAGACATTTACGTAAATGTGTGCCCAGAATTGAGCAAAACTCGATGAGAAAACACCATGGGACCACAAATTGGCCGAATGTAATTTGAGGATGTGTTCAGGAGAAACTTGATTCACGGTTGCTTTCAGGCGCACAAAATAACTCGATTAACATGAAACATGTTTCTATACATGTTCACAAAATAAGTTCTTTGGCCGGTGTGAACAGGGGGACGTGTTGCACAAGAGTACAAAATTGAACACATCGTCCTCTGCTATCGGTGTGAATGTATTCGTAATTCTAACCCAAGTCATTTGGCAAAATTTGCACTTTGCCTGATGTGCACAATGTGTGTACTATTAAAGCTTTGAGGGGTTCAGTTTTTGTTGAAGAATTTAAGAACAATAGGAAAAGAAGAGAAAGATTATTTAAAGGGAAAGAACTACATTAAAAATAAGGTACACCCTATGTACTTGTAGTATATTGTACCTTGACTTGATTGATGGAGTGTACGAGAAGTGAACAGAGAGCCATGCGATGAGTAATACCCAGGCAATTTTCCAAATGCAGGGCTCAGAAAATGTATTTGTTTCTCAACCCCCCCCCCCTTTCTGTCTCTTTCTCTGTCTGTTTACATGTATGAATGTTCCATCTCTAAGAAAAATTTATGTAGCGGCATCTTAGGCAAAATGTTCTGTGTTTCATGTTTTCCCAATTGAAAAGCAACCTGAGCGAGTAAGTTCCTCTAAAGATGCTGAGCCCTTGCCTCAGTCGCCAAGGAATCGTCATCCCTCCCTCCCCCCCCCCCCCCCCCCCCCCACCCTCCACCTTGCATTTGGAAAGAGTGTCTCTATAGCCAGGCGAGGGAGTACTTCCCTCGTATTTGTTCGCCAGGTAACGGAGGCGAATACATCAACATTGCCTCCCTTAAAATGCGTGCATGTCTGTCTGTCTGTGGCGTACGTGTGATAGAGAGTCGGCCCTTCTCGCCTCGCATCCCGCCAATTCTCTTCTCCCGTCAACATTTGCTTTCTCTTCGTTCCAGACTTCCTCTTTTTCACCGACCTCTCTTCCTCTTCTTAATCTTCTATTCCTTCCTCCCCTTTTGTTTTGTTTTTTTGTATTCTTCTGTTTGCCGCCCAATGCCATTTGTGGCCAGTTCTCTTATTTTATTTGTATCATATGCCGTAGAATAAGGGTATTTGCTCTCCGTCTTCGCTTTCATCCCCAACGTGGTCTCCATATCTTTGTCACTTTAAGAGCTGCTAGAGGTGTTATCTTTCCAGCTTGCCTTTACTGTCTGTGGGTGTCTTTTGTTGCCTTACTAACTTAAAAAAAAAAAATATAACCCACACACAAGTTGGTTAACTATCCACATGAAGTGTGGCAAAAATGTCTGCGTGATTGCACTATATGTTAAACCTTGAGGGATGTTTTGTCTAGAGGTTAAAGGTCACAGTATCACAGCATTCACGTCCTGAGACAGAATTTCAGGCTGTGAGCAACTACTTCTCAAACTTCTCAAAACACTTGCTAGAATTTTGTCCAACAATTTTACTCTATAATATATCTGATGATGGACTTACTTTAAAATGCTTAGAAATAGCACTTACACCCATTTTGCATTGAAACTGTTCATTCGTATACTTTAGAAAGAGAGAGGGGGAAGGGCATACAGAAATATGAGTTAGAAAGAGACATAAAGAAAAAGAGAGAGAGATATGAGGAAATACAGAGAAAGAAAGTAAAAACAAGGAGTGACACGAGAGAAAGGAAGACTGTGTGTGACTTGAATAATGGTATGGAGAGGGTTAACCCAGGAAACACCATCTGCAAACATTGATCACACATACCAATGTGCACTAGACAGCTAAATATTCCTTTGCCGCCTCCTGTGCGGTGCCTATCTATATTTAGCCACCGACCGTCTCATCTCGCCACTTGTTCAAGGTTTAATCTACTTAAGATATGAATATACTTCTAATGACCAGTGGTACTTGCAGCTATATCCATCCACCCCTGTAACAGTCATTACCAGGGTTATTGTGTGTGTGTGTGTGTGTGTGTGTGTGTGTGTGTGTGTGTGTGTGTATGTGTGTGTGTGTCAGAGTCATCAGAAGGCAAAGAATGTGTTTATTTTTAGCAATACAGCATGCTAGCATAAAGGCATCATTATATCCTGCATGATTTTTCCATGAAATGAAGGAGAACTGATTGTCATGACAGAGAGAGGCCTGCATTGTACCCAAAGAAAGGATTAAAAGTGTTTCGGAACTGTAAGGAAAAAAAAGTTATCCCTGTATTGTGTACCAAACTTGTAAATAAAAGATTTCCTGCCATTATGACTTCATTACAAGTGCACTTTTGTGGAAATCACAATCACTTTTAAGCGTGTTTTACTTTGATGCGTGACAGGGAATGAGACGGTAATTTGAGCTTATAATGGTGAACTCATTAAAGTCTTCCCCCATTACAAAGTTGGCTTGGATGGTATAAATTTCCTCCCCTGTCAACAGTGCATGACCTTGGGAGTGTGGGTGTGAATCCAGGAAGTGAGGCTGTATCATTCTAGCAGATATGAAAGAGGGGGGGGGGGGATGATTCTCATATTATATATTCATGGGTGTACAGGGAGATAAAGTATTAAAAGCAGCCAAAATGATATTTAGGTCATGTTGTCGTGTTGATTCTTTGCAGTGCAGGTAGTGACGTAAGTTGTCGACAGAATTTCTCTTTTGTCATGTCATGTTATACAGTACTTGACTTCAGTGGCATACTATAGCAAAACTCATTAGCCTCTTGAATTTTCATTTGTACCCTCCACCGAGGAGGTTATAGTTTTGGCATTGGTGTTTGTCTATACCTGCTAGCATTTTTTTTTCTTGAAAGTTTATGAGTGGATCTTGATGAAAGTTTCAGGATAGATCTGCTGTGGTTGAAGAAACAGGTGGTGGGTTTTTTGCTGGTTTCCAGATCTGGACTATATCTAGATTTTTTGAAAGGATGCATGCGCAGTTCTATGGCCAACATGTACTAAAGTGATCTTGTGACCTTGGCAGAAGTTTACACTCTTTTGAGGACTTCCAGTGTTGTTTTTAAAGGAGACCTCTGGATGATTTTCAGAGTTTTACATTTGAACAACTATAAATTAGTTATACTGAGTACAGAGTTTCAGAATTTGTAGTGATTGGGATGAGGAATAAGAATGTTTTCAAAATTTATAACAAATTGCAATGAACAAGGATGATGACATGGCAGCCTCACCATAAGAATGCATGAGTTGGGGATCAAGGAAGCAGAATAAAGGAAGAATTACTAAGGCATGCATAAATTCTACACAGGTGAAGTTGTTAAGCATGCGGTATTGTAATGAAATTATACTGCTACATTTCTAAAAGTATGTGAGGCTCCTGTGTCTTCAGCTCTGTTCAGTGTAATTTATTTAAGATTTTCAGAGTATTGGTTTCTCTGCACAAGTACCACAACAAATTCTACAAATCTATACATGGAACTGTCGATGTATGTACTACATGATATAAAATTATGAAAATCGTCTGAAATGCCCCTTTAATGAAAACAAAGGTAAAGAGGTTGAGAACTGTATATACCTGTAACCAAAACTAAATGAAGGGATTACCAATCTAGCCTGGGAGAGGGTCAGAGAAGTACTTTGCTGGTTGCTACAAGTCTACATGCCCACTTGACTGGGGCAGATAGAACTCACAGCTGGGCAAGGACTATTCAGAGCATGTAAAATGTATGAAGCCTGCATGGTACACAAAGGGGAATATCAGATCAGTTCGAAATTGGGCTGAAAAGAAGGACTTGGTTCTCAGACAGTAAACTATATGGTGTGTTTGAATGAAAACACAAATGTGCACGCTGGTTTTCTCAACTACTGTAAAACCAGAAATATTCTCAGCATGAAATTTTTGTGAGTTGGAGCCAACAGTGTTTTTTACGGGATGAAATTTTCACGAATTGCCACTGGCATTGATTCAATGCATAGTATTGACAAAAACTTTCGCATGCATTCTAATTTTGTGAATCTCGGCTCCTTGCAAAATTCGCGTAAATTCATGCATGCAAAAATTTCTGGTTTTGCAGTGGTTTATTCTTAAGTTTGATACTTTAACATTTCAAACACACATCCATACTCAGTTATTCTTCAAAATCCATTTGGTGTATACCTATAAAACATGGAATTAAGCAAACACAAACATATTGCTTGGGTGTGTGCAAAACCATGCAGAATACAAATAAAATTTGGATTTTGCAATGCAGAAAAATGATGAAAGTTTTAATGGGAATATATTCCTTTTTGCATTTGTTTTGCTGTTTATTTGTTTGTTTGTTTGTTTTCAAAATTTTTTGCCAAAGTCGGAATGTGGTTTATACGGCGGTGCTGGCCTATTGCCGGCAGCCATGGTAAGGCAAAAAAAAAAAATTGTTGCATTGGCATAACCCGCCCGACCCTAAAAATTCCGCCGACCCCATGTTTTTTAATTTTTTTTTGCTATCGATATCAAATATCTTGTTGATTGCGATCGCGATCGCACAAACCCGGAAGTGGAAACGGCTCTGGGGATATCGGATGTACGAGGGAGAGATCTAGCGCCTCGCATAAGCCTTCCTTGATCAGTACGTCATCTGTTTCCAACACGGACACGTACTCTAACAAGATTTATTCAGTGTATACGTAGCATTCAGACTGCGATGTATTGTGCACAGTTTTGCCATAGGTTTCTTGTGTGGAGAACTTACACGAATCTGTATATGTGGGACTGTAATAGAGATCGCCGTGTGCGATGAAAAGATCGTACATATGGGTCAATTTGCATCTATCTTATCTAAGTCAAAATAGTAAAATATGAAGTGAAAACATTCAGGATAGGGATGTCAACATCTTTAAATTCTGTGAAGGGGTATAATTCCAGTAATATCGGCCTCATAAATGATTTGTAGAATAGATGAACACAGCACATTCGGTGCAGCAGTTGTAACTGTTTACTGAACTGAGCACGAGTTTTACACGTAAAATGCAGGTAACAAAAAAAAAAAATCCGCCCGACCGACCCTATTTGAAAATCTCATGTTACGCCAATGCAACAATTTTTTTTTTTTGGCCTAATTGAAAACTTCATATGCCTAGCTCAGTCTCATAGACACTGTACACACACACACACACACACACACACACAAACACAAACACAAACACACACACGTGTGCACTTTGGATGTAGCATCTTGCAGCTGATCCCAGTGAGCTGTGTTGCTGAGTCATTAAGTCTGGACCAGGGTTCGCCATGTATATAGATTAGGCGGTGCGTCATGCATGAAATGATTCATTGATCGCACACTGTTAGCATCACGCGCATTCTCCGCTGATTAAATGTAATGAGAGTGATTGAAAAGCGGCACCGTACCCCCTTTGCAAGCTATGCCAACACCGTTGTGTAAGATGATAATTGGATAATGTGTGTACACGTCAAAAATTGGATGTAACCTACTTTTGATATGGTCATGTACAATGCAAATCTGTCATGAATTAAATTTATTTCCAGTAAGTATTTTTAGCCATCTACCCTAGTCAGTGCATGGCACAAAAGCAGCTATTATCTGATTTTATTCATTCTTTTGCCATTCCCTTTTCAAGTTATGGCATTGTCTAGGCTTCTCAACATGCATCTGTGCTTTATAACCTATTATATTGTGATGATGCTATATTTTGACATATTTTCAGAATGTGTACATTGTTGTTTTTGTTAGGATCTTTTTTTTTGGAAAATTTAATACATGTAATGAGATGAAAAAAACCAAAGCATTTTGATAATATATGAATACAATTGATTCTTTTAAGTGTACTTTTATTAATCATCTGTTGAAAATGAAAATTCAATAAATGAAATGAAATAAAAAAAACTAAAGCATTTTGTTAATGTATAAATACAATGGACTCTTTTTAAGTGTACTTCTTTTTTTAATTCAGTGAGCCATTGTTGTTGTTGTTGTTTTTTGTAAAGACAATGAGGCAGTTTGCTTGACAATCCTCACAATGATGTGAGGATGAGGATCATTCCCCATGGCTTTTAGTGGGATTGGAGCACAAGGAAGGTGGGGAAAATTTTCCCATCTGTTTGTAAACTCGGGCCTCAGATGTCACAATTTGTTTAGGACCGACTCCCTTTGGCCCGGCACGCTTTGCCCGGCAATATTTGGACATCAAGGCCATGAGGGATTTAGGCATTAGGAGATCCTGCTGTCCATGCGTGGCACCAAATGTCATGTGGTTTGAAGGGATTGAGTGAAGACGATGCTGCCATCTGTCCGTAAGACACAACACGCATCACATACTGTGTACTGTATGAGAGTTTTGTCGTGTTGGATTTGATCTGATTAATTTCTGTGTAGATTTATAAAATAGGAAGTGGTATCTACACTACTCGATTTTTGCACAATTTTTAAAAGCAACTATGGTATAATTCAAAAGTTTATATATTCAGCTGCATGCACTCTTATTTATCGTAAAAGTGGAAATTTTCGACCAGAAACCAGCTTGAAAATAAAAACACGCGAAATAATTTTTGTATGTGATATGTTCCACTAATATGTATCTTGATTCTGTGGAATTACAAACGTGGAAATTCATCTCACCCAGCCAAGGGCGAAAAATAACTCACGCAAAAATAACATTTACTTTTACAATATTTGGCACCTGTGTAAGATAAAGATAGAGATATGTGGGTCATAGCATGTAGCTGTGCTCCTCTCAACAAAGCATAGTTTTTAGGAGCATCAGCAATAAAAGTCTTGATTTTTACATTATTTTGAGCCCTAAGGATATAAGAGATGAATATGCATGTGGTATGTCTTTTTTTCCCTGCAAGATCAAGGATTGAATGGATGTATCAGTGGTTTCATTTAAACTGTCCACCGCCTCATATTCATGCTCTCAGGTGCAATGGGGGGGGGGGGGGGGGGGGGGAGGGGGAGAGGGGAAGAGATACATTTCTAGTAATGGCAGGAAATTTGAGCAGTGCTATAATGTTTCACCCTAGATGCCCTGTACCACGAGAATGAATGCATCATGATACACGTCTGGGAGAAGTCGGGCATCGGTCTCCTGATTTATGCTGCACTTCCCTTGATGAGGCAGAATTTGGTGACATCTAATTAGACCCGGGAAAGACGTAGTGCTCCCCATTATGTCTCACACTATGAATTATGTCTTTCAGTGCTATTTATACATGATGCATCCCACATTCACTCAATCCTCCCTTTCTTAGTTTGTCTTCTCTGAACCCCTTAGGACATGAATTGATTAAGACAGTGTTATACATTCATGATCGAAATATGGAGTTAGAAGTAATCTTATTACCTCTTTCTTGCCCCCATGGAATTCTAAAGAGCAAAACTGGATGTAGGAAGAGGAAGTTTTTTAGTGGCTCTGTTTTGGCATAATTAGAGCGTCTCACATTGACTGAGCACTGTAGGCCTTTGTTACATTGAAGTTGTTTAATATAGCAACTTTAAGTATGTGTAGATGTTGTCATTGAAATGGACTTCATTTGGAGGACTTTCTCCAAAAGAAAATTTTCCTGCAGTTGATCCACAGTAAGGTCAAATACTGAAGATGATTGAAGATTGTGTTTGCTACCCACAGAATTTATGATAGAGATTAAATTCCTTCTGATACTTTCAATGAGGCAGCTGATACAGCTCTGTGAAGATTGTATGATGTGTAATGCATTCTTGTCTAATACTGACTGCCACTGTTGCAGGGAATGAAACCCTAATTCACATGTGCATTGAGTAAACACAGCAATATTAGGTGAACACATCTGTGAAGTTTGATGAAAATCTGTTCAAAAGGAGTGCATTTTTAAAGTTCTGGTGCAGCCATCACTGAATGAGAAGACTGCAGTTTGTGGTGTCATGTTTGGAAAACAGTATAGAGAAAATGATCATGTTAAAGAATTCCAAAAAATGCCATTTTTTATGCAAAATACATATTTCTGTGACTTGTTACTAACATACAGTCTGTGTGTTCAGAGTGATGTTATCTGAATTTCCTCTATAGCTTTGCTGATCTGTTCTAAAATTGCTGCATTCCATCCATTCACTTATGATATTTGAGTTTCAACCCCCTTTAACTCTTTAGTAGCCCCTGACCTGGCTGTGGCCACCCCTCTGAATCTCCCACAACTGTTCTTAAAGGGATGGCACAGTTTCAGTTGGGATGGGGTTTGAGGTTTCCAACATTTTTTGATGGTGATTTTTGGAGATAATGAGATACCTCTCATGAAATATGAAAGAGCATGTAATTCTCAGAGGAATTCAAAGTTTATTTGAAGAAAATTGGTTTTGAAATGGTTGAAATATCCAAAACAAAGCTCTCCCAATAAAATGTGGGACCCACCTTTTATTAGAATCGCTTTGTTTCACTTTGTTTTTGAATATCTCAACTATTTTCAAAACCGATTTTCATCAAATAAACTTTGAATTACTCTCAGAATTGTACACTTCTTACCATTTCACAAAGTGATTTCTAAATATCTCGCAAATAATTAAAAGCTGAATTCCCACCTCAGCCAATACTGTACCATTCCTTTAAATGTGAGTGTACTGTGGGGTTCAGTGAGTTAAATTATCTGTACCAGTGCCTGGTACACATCTCCTTGGCTTCATCTAACTGTGGCAATTTATTCTCCACAGGTCTCACTGCAGACAATTTATTGAGATAGGGTGTTTAGAAGGGAGGGGTGGGGGGGGGGGGGACAGATGAGTGATAGAAACTGTTCCAGCTGTTAGGACGACAATGATTCCATGCCTCCACAGTGTGGGAATTAGTCGGTTTGACACTCCAGCGCTAGATCACAAGGCAATTAATTTGTAATGAACAGATGGCTGTGTGTAAAACAAATCTTTCATTATTCTCTCTCTCTCTCTCTCTCTCTTTCTCTGTCTCGCTCTCTGCAGGTTACCTCTGCGACCCAGACGCCAACATCTTCAGTATAGACTTCACGAGATTCAAGATCAGAGACATGGAGACTGGGACCATTTTATTTGAGATCGCAAAGCCCCCGCCATCAGGTAAATCCTTAGCGGAGTAGGAAGGGAGTAGCCTTATACTGTGTTGAAGACTGGTGCCATATATGACCTGTGTTATTGTTCTTTAAGACTTTTTTTATTCTCCTTAGATTATTTCTTTCTGATTGTAGTCTTGCTGCTCCAGAATATGACTTGTCAGATCTGAGTTACATCATACCAGCCTTGTTCTGCTTGTGTTCACACTATGACACTGACTTTTTATTGAATTTGACCCTTTTTGACAGAGGCTGACCTGAGGATTCCATTCACATTGAAAGCAGGAGGAAAATTAGAGAATTATCATGTTTTCATTTCAAGTTAGAATGTGACCTACTGTACCAGCACAGTACCTGAATAAATTCACTGATGGTGAAGTGTAGAAAATGCCGAGTAAGGTTATGTGACTGAAAGATGAGATATTTTATATATTTGTTGTCAGATTAAAAGTTTGATATCCATATTATCTCCTGTTTGACTTTCAGAGCTTTGGAATGTTTTCAAAGTGGAAACTTGTTGGTTTCATGTAACTTGCTTTAATGCACTTTTAATCTCCCCTTTGCATGTCAACAGCCAATCTATGGCATGCTTTCTGTCTGCATTAAACTTCAAGGCTGATCTTTTCCCAAAGTGTCTTTGTGTGATGGCCTGCTTTCCTACCGTTTTTGGTGGGAGTTGTTGGAAATAAAGTGACAGAAGTGATACATCACTAGAATGCTTAATAGAGTCAAGAGAATCTAGAAATGCCATAAAAGAAAATCGTTGTTTAGGGACTTAGGCTTTCATGGTGATGGTTGGCCTACAATATGATAAAAGCCAGCTGAATCAGGATTTGGCACAACTTGTTCTTAAGTGACTGGCTGCCAGTAAATCAAATTGTGAGGATATCAGCAAAGTCAAACCCTCCCTCCAAAAAACAAAACAAAACAACACAAAAAAGCAAGTAAACAAACAAACAAACAAACAAACAAACAAACCTCAAAGCAAGGGGCGCTTATCACTGAAGTGGTTGGTGTAATTATGCAGTTCATCCAACGAATCTCACTCACATTCTGCTGTGATATCTAGGTGTAGGCCAGAAGTGCCAACATAGCATACCTGAAACAACCTGTTGTCATGTTTTTGCCTAGCAATCAAACAGTCATACATTTACGAGTAATCGTCGCTTTGATTCACGAGCCATTAGCTTGAGAGTTAACCTGTAGATGTGGTATCTTGCCTCTTACCCATGGTAGATAGTGGAGTAGATTGACAGTGCCATCTTATGGGGCAATTAATTTCTGTAATTGGATAATATTCTCAATCAATTCATGCATCTGATGCAGTGCAATGACAATGCATTAGGGAGTGTTCTCAAACATTAATAATCCTACGCCATTGTGTTTCATAAACAATTGGCACCCTGAATTCCTTATGATCAGATTATGTCACAAGTTTACAAATTTGTGGTAAGCTAATCAATGGAAATGTGTGGGTTTTGCTGAGGGAAATGTCACGCATTCATATTTTTTGTGCCAGTGTTACAAATTGCTTTGGCAAAATTCATGAATATTGAGCCCCCACAAAATAGATGATGTTTACTGTTATGTATTGGCCTGGATACCTGTGTAGACCTATTCGGCTTACATATGTCGTCATAACTGGCGGGATTCCAAAATAAGAAGAAAAGGTAATTTAAAGGATTATGCAGTGAGTCAGGTACATTGCTATGTCAGTGCATAGATTAACTATTGTTTGCATACTGAAGCCCCCAGTTTTATGACTGAATTGAGTTATAGACATTAACATAAAAACAACACCCAAATCAAATATGTAGGTCTATACATGTTACAAATATGTACACACATTTTATAGCAGTGTGTAATAACTTTTGCAAATGATTTTTAGGTCATCAGAAAAGATTCATTCGAGAAATGCTGGGCCCTTTTTCCTTACAATACTTACTTGGAAATTGGTGGTATACAGTGTACATGAATGAGCATGTGGCTATGTGAATGCAACCTATGTGCATACATAACACATGTATAAGTGATAGATATTACAGATACACTTGCATCACATATATAACGTATATTACAGGGGGGCATTTCATGAAGCATTTTGTCCGACAACTTGTCGGACAAATTTGCTCTGAGCCAATCAGATGCAAGGATTTCAGTAGCTTTTAACATTTTGTCAGACGAAATATCTGACAAAATGCGTCATGAAATGCCCCCCAGATCGATGGACAGAAAAGTTTCAATATCTCTCAAGATTGGGTGGATTTGAGTTTTGAGGGCATATCAGTCACAGCTGTAGAATCCAGAGTTTGAATGTTTTAATTTGAAATGTCTGTCAGTTCCCGGAAGGAAGTGAAGCTCTACACCCCTCCCCCCCCCCCCCCCCCCACCACCACCACCACCTCACCCTTTCACAGGCCGTCCCTGTTTTCAAGCACTTTAATATATCTCCTCTGTGTCGGTAAAGGTGAAATCTCTCACGCCTTTCTTGGATTTGCATGTCATCAATAAAACTCATGAATTGGATCTGTCTCTAGCCGCCTTCTCTATTACCTGGCGATGAATAGAAGGGGGTATTTATCTACTCTGGAGGCTCATCGCTGCATTACCAAAGATTTTTCACCCACTTGCTCAAATCAAATGGCCGCTGAAAGTAGGGTATCATACTGTTATAACAGGCACATGCCTTTCATAATTTTTAGTAGAGATTTTCAGTTCCCCAGGGCCAGTAGGCAAGTGCATTTTTAGCACCCTGTGAATCTGTAGTATACAAATGATATACATCAGTGAGGGCATTAGTAAAAATTACCCACATAAGATACCTTTGGAACAGTCTGACATGCCTGAGGCAATGGTCGAAAGTGTTCAGACTGTTTCAAAGGTACCAAGTGTCGATAACTATACTAATGGCCAGTCAAAATGATGTGTAGTATTTGTTTTATAAAACGAGGAAGCAGATCCTTGTTGTGTCATAAAATTCTATGGCAGCCCATTCTTGTGAGTAAACATAGTGATGACATCTCACCCAGTCACCATGCATCATGACACGAAAGCTAATTACCAGTCATTTAGATGCAGAACTATGTCTCCATTAGCATGCATTTCAGTCCTATTATATTCCTGCAAACACGCTATTTTTGCAGTGTAGAAAGCCTCAGTATTTTTTAAAAGTTTTTTTTTGGGGGGGGGGATGGAAGATTGCAGATTTCGATGTTGCTATGTTAAATCATGAGAAAAACTTCATGGTAGCTTTTGTTCAACAGGTTTTTTTTTGTTTTTTTAAAAGAATTTCATGGTACTTTGTCTGCACTGCCTGCAGTGCCAATAGATGCTTGCCAATATGCGCATATGAATCATATTTGTCCATTGTGTAGGGACAGGAGGCTGCCTTCACAAATCAATGAATGGGGGCATCAGTAGAATCAGGTTCAGCGCTCATTACCATTTCCCAGATCGAAATTTTGCTGTGGTGTAACCTCAATTTCATGCACATTTCAATGATTTCAATGATTATCTAGAATGCGCAGAATTCATGGAAAAATTAATATGACCCATTTTCATTGTTATGTTCAATGAATCTTTCACTAACATCTTAAAGTTTAGAGACATATAATATGAAACTCTTAATGTTTTTCTTTTGTTTTCAAAGTTGATTGCTGTTTCTATTTATGTGCAAGATCAGTTATGCTCAGCTCGTGGAAGATAAAAATAATCACACAGCGCAAGAGGGCACAAGTTAAGAAACCACTCTGGTGGATTACAATCTAGAGGATGTCAGGGTCATGTTTCATTAAGCACCAATACAGACGATAATTGCGACTGCCATGGTAACAGTAAAAGCATAACACATATATTCTGTTATTTTAGTTGTAGCCATGGCAACTGCAATTCGTTCAATGGACAGTAATCGTGAGAATCTTTGTGTGATGCTGGGCCCCCACGATGTGACCCAGCGATATGTTTGCACCAGTGAAATGCAAGCGTGCGTTGAGTGGGCCGATTTGACGTCAGCATGAGCAGCGGTTTTGCTGCATTTGATCACACTGATACAGCCACTATTAAATATGTATAGATGTCTGGCCTCATGTTACAGTTTATGATGCATAATGTGATCTCACGCTGCATTTCTCCTAACTCTTGTTCTCACTGACAGAAAATGATGATGACGTGGAGCCCGAGCCAGAGGACGTCGACCCCAATGCGGGCCGCTTCGTTCGCTACCAATTCACGCCACAGTTCCTGAAACTGAAGACTATTGGAGCAACGTATGTCTGTCTGTCTATCCATCTGTTTGTTTCTCTGTCTGTCTCTGTCTTTCTCCCTCTCTCTTGTTTTTTAAAAACTCTCTTCTCCTGTACTTGTTGGTCAGTCTTTCTGTTTTCTTTTATCTTTCAATATGGAAGGGATAAGCCTTTGGGTTTATGCAACTTGACAAACCAAAATTCTTTAATAGAAGATAGTGAAAACCCCTTTCAAGTGGAGAAAAGCAAAAGATATAAAAAGAGAGGAAATAAATCATATACAAGAGATAACTTTCCAAGGTGCTTTCAGAGATGCCAACTGTTACTTCTTTTTTTTCAGTATTTTGAAAGTTCTGTTTTGTGTCCAAAAGTACTGCAGGTATCATGGAAAATACTATTTTTCCCAAATGTATTAGTACAAGCAGGAAAGGTAAAAATACTGTTTTTTCCACCAAAAATGCACCTTTTCAACCCTCCGAATACTGCAGTGCTGTTTACGAGGTTGGCATTCCTGTGTTCTGTAGATTTATTCCCTATCCAAGAAACATTCTCATGTACGTAGGAATAATGTTAAAATTCATGTGCTCAGTCATGCATGACATTTGTCAACATAATTAGGTATCAATGGAAAGTGGGAGAGTTCCCCTTACCTCACAACTAACACTGTGCTCTCCATAGCTGACAATTATGAAATAATAGCTGTCCAAATTTGGATTACTTTTTTTGTTTTATTTTGATTCGCACTGTATATCACTTTCATATCTTGTGTGGTTATTTATTGATTTGTTTGTTTGTTTGTTTGGTTTTTTTGTTGCCATTTGAGTTCAGGCATGTGTCAATAGATTAGTTTTGCCTGTTCAACAGCTAGACTTTATGCACTGTGTCCATCCATGCTGAGCGTCCACTGTTAAAGATGTTCGTGGAAAATTCCTCCTTCTCTGTCGTTCACAGGGTAGAGTTTGTGGTCGGTGACAAGCCAATCAGCAACTTCAGAATGATTGAGAGGCATTACTTCCGGGACCGGCTGCTCAAGAGCTTCGACTTCAACTTTGGCTTCATCATTCCCGAGAGCAAGAACACGTGCGAGCATATATACGAGTTTCCTCAGCTAACAACGGACGAAGGTGAGCTGTTTGCAACACTGCCCTCATGTGTTCATATGAAACAAACACTGTAAAAAAACAGATCTTTGCATGCATAGGACTTTTGCGAATTTTGCGAGGAGCCAAGATTCACGAAAGGGAAAAACACGCGCAAGTTTCTGTCTGCACGATGTGTGTCAATGCGTTGTAGACTACTTGTAGTCTTTTCATGGTTGGCAATTCGCCAAAGTTTCGTGCCTCGAAAAAGGCTGTCAGCTCTAATTCACAAAAGTTTCATGCCGTGAGTGATTCTTGGTTTTACAGTAGAGTACTGCCAGTTTTCTTTCTTTTTTTTTTTTCTTTTTAAGGGAAGGAATATTGTTTTGGCTGTCCACATTTTTTTCTATTTCATTAAGAGCAGTTATTCTCTCCTCCAGTCCATGTTTTTCTCATTAAGGGACTATGGTTAAGCCAGTATTTTGAGCTGTGAATGATTTCTAGAGTAAATTGCAGCTGTCTTGAGGCTGTTCTATCAAAGTACTGAACTACAGTAATTGCCAAAGAAATTTATTATTCCTCCTCATATTAATGTGCTGTACCATTTGGTTTGCTGCAGATGCAAGGTTGGTACGTACTGGCTGGTCCCACATTGCCAATGTCATGTATCTCGCTATGAAAGGACTGACCGTAATCATAAGATTTATACTTTCACGATTGTCACAGATGACAAGCTGTCGTGAATTACAACTTACAAAAGACACTGCACATGAACTGTGTTTCACCTCATTATATGCAAGTCACTCCCCTTTTTGATGGGTCAGATTTTGTTGTCGACCTGGTGGTATCTGTGAATCTCATATCTAATTTTCCTTTTATATCTCCTCTTCCTCTGTAAATTGCCTTCACTCACAGTGCATGAGATGGTTGACAACCCCTTTGAGACTAAGTCGGACAGCTTCTACTTCGTGGACAACAGGCTCATCATGCACAACAAGGCCGACTATGCCTACAACGGGGGCATCGGGGCCATGTGATCGGCCGCCGAGCGGTGTACGGCGGCGCACTCCTCCCACTGTAGACTGTCAGTAGGAGGGAGGACGTGGGGGGTGTTTAGTCATGTGAGATGGGATCACCAGTCTTCTGTCCTGGTAGACAGCTCTGTGTGTGTGTATGTATGTATGTGTGTGTGTGTGTGTGTGTGCATGCAAATGTGTGTCTGTGTGTGTATGTGTGTGTGAACGTATGTGTGTGTCTATGTCACTCGCCAACAGGCTGGTGTCCAGACTCAGAAATGGTTTGTGGGGTAAGGAAGGGGTGGGGGGAGTGGGAGCAATATGTTTGGATTAGGCTGTTAGTCACCACACAACTATCACTTTGTCTCCACTTCTCTTACTCGTTGACTTTTTTGTAAGTACCGGTGTCCACATTTCTTCGGTCAGTGAGCATTTTAGTAGCAAGTGAGAGATCCCACTGTGAAATTGGGATGCACAATGACAGAGAACTGAGTACTATGTTAGTACTGAGCAGCAATTTTGGTGTTGTTTCTTCGTCTTCGTGTCAATAAATGATTGTTTTGATGTTGGCACAGAATTTTTATTGGACATGGAATGTGGCACAGTATAGTACAGTGTACTGTTTGTGTGTTCTGAGTCACATTTATTTCTTTGTTTTTTTTATTACTTCTGACGACGGTATGGTAATTAAGTAATATCCCACAAAGCTATCTTGCACACAAGTCCATTTCTATCCAGACGAAATGCAGATTGTGTTCAATCAGCTGGGTAAAGGTTCATTTTGTCACAATCAGTTGCAAATTACCTGTTCTTGATAAGACTTTTGCCTACTGGATCTACAGGCTTCTTCAGATCATGTAGGCGAAAGTCTCATCAAGAACAGGTAATTTGCAACTGATTGTGTTAAAATGAACTTTTACCCAGTTGATATTCCAATCAGATGAATCTTTTCAGTGATGTGTTCAATCAGACGTAGCAAAGTCAGGCAAGCCATAGGGAAAACTTTCGACAAGGCTGGAGGTAGGGAAAGGATTAACTTCCGACAGAAGTATGCATTGAAAACAATCATAATTGAATGAATGAAAATATCACTCTGGGTGATAGCATCATTTCGGTATTACTAGCCAGACATATATCACCTTTAGTAGCTTTCTGGGTGTAGATGGCAATGAAGAGGCTGTTTGTACAATGTATGAGGTTCTTACCAGTCTGTCTTGACCACGCTATGTCCCCGTGTATCCTGGACACTGTAGATTGATTGGGTAAGAATGTCTTCTTTTGCAAGCAGACATGCTTTGTAACACAGCTAAATGTGATTGTGAATCGTATGCTTCATGCAAGTGTGACCCACATGTGTGTACGTCATAATCTATGTCATCTTTTTGTCATATTTTGTTTTTCCCCCAGTGCATGTATGCATTCATTCATGACCAAACTAGATTGTATACTTAGTCACCTCACAGGGTTTGAACAAGTCCTACATGATGCACTACTTAAAGTATACTACTGGGAGTCAGTCCACATCTGTATGTTTTTTCAAAGTCTCAAATCATGCCATGGCTTTAATCTTTTCAGATTTATTCCAGACCAATAGTGGCTCATATAGGACTATACCACCTCTCTCTTTGACCCAATGTATCTGGATTCTCATGTATACATATGAAAAGTTAGATACCTATTCTCATACCTTTTATATATACACACATACACATATATATCTCTGAGCTCCACCTCAACATGTATATAGACAACAAAAACACAGATGAAAGGGAAAATTTTTTAATTATACTGAATGAAAAAATTTGAAAAAAAGAAGAAGAAGGAATGTCTGAAACGTGCGTGTCCACGCAAGGAGAGCACTGTTTATAGATTTGTGCATAGAGATTCGAGTATGTGGTGTGCTCAATCACACGCACACAGTACTTTTTGTTGGCATTAGTCCTCTTGTGTACTTAATCATCTCACCCTCTGTTATACTTAATCTAAAGATGTCTTGGCCACTGTCTTTGATATATATGTTGTGCATCAAACTGCCTTCTTATTTCTGCCTCAGAAAGTTTCCCTTGCATTTGCTTGCTTCACATTTCAGGTTACTTTCTCTGCTTCTCATCTTGTAGGTATTTGCCTTTCTTTGGATTCGAGCATGAACTTTTCAGGGTATAGATTTGTGTCATGTTAAAAAGCAAAGTCTGAGGTCTGACTGTTTTCCTAGGTCTTTGAGATGTAAAATGACTGAGAGTAGATGTCCCCCCCCCCCCCCCCCCCCCCCCCCCCCATTCCCTTAGTAGTCAGAACCAAACTAAGGCTGTTTGACTTGGAGTCAGTATAGGATCAGTACTGCCTGTAGGCCGGGTCTGGGTCTAGACCCTCTACATGTACCTTGCTATTCACAGTCAAATATTACCACAAATTGACCGTCACATGTTAATATGTGGCCTCGAATCTGTTATCATGTAAAGGTCTCCGTTAGTCTTTATTTCAAACCGCAGTTACTCTCATCTTTGAAAATGAGGGTGTCTTCTCTTTATCATCATTATTAATGTTTAAAAAAATGGATAAGATCATGATGATGAGGAACAAGTGGTACTAGAGAAGTTTTGGCAGGCATTCATAACAGCCACACTTCAAACTTTACCTAAGGATGGGATGGGAGGTATACCTGAATGGAGGGCGCTAGTGAGAAATAACAGTACTGTGTGATAGCTTAGTAGTGTGTAGACTACGATTATTTTAGGAGAATCTCACTGACCGTAGTTTTTTTGTACTGCCTGCTGTGGAGATCCACAGCATGAATTGTGCATTAGTATTTTTTTTTTTTTTTTTTTTTTTGCGAGAATGACTGTCAACTTTTGAGTCTGACTCTGACGTGTGGAGATTCTGTTGTGTGGGTTTCTCTTGTAAATAATGGAAGAGAAGATATTTCTGATTGGACTAGATTCGACCAATGGGTTGATCACTTTGAGCCAGTACTTAGAGCAAAAGCTATCTGTAACTTTGTATATAATACATGTATCAATTCCTCATTCCAGCTAAAGTTTTCAAGTCGCGAGTCTGTATAGCAGTATGTGTGTACGTTCAAATCATGTGTAGGCTCTCTCTTCTACACGAGACTAAAAAGTAACCCCGTTATTCACCTTGCAAGTCTAGTTGTGTGAGTTGTGTTGCTATGGAGAAACGACAAAAACCTTTGTTGACGTATTTTGTGCCAACTGTTAAATGTTGGTGTGTTGTTACTGCGATTCTGTTTGACAAGCAGTGGTGAGTAACATAATAACAACAACAGCAGCAAGTGCAGCACGTGATTTGACGAGTGATGTCGTCTGTCATCCTCAACGTGCAAGCTTCATATTCGGCCCTTCTCATTCTCGGCCCCAAACCAGGAAGGTTTTAGGTTGTGAAGTGCAGCACAGATGCGTAAAGACTAGAGTTGTTTATATGCCTGGCAGTCTAGCCAAATTGTGTGTGTCATGATACAATAAGTATCTGTAGATGATACTTGCTTTGAAGACCTGGAAGCAAGACTAGTTCCCCCTGTAGCAATTGAAGTGTCCACGTGCAGACATTTAGGACTTCTCGATTTCACGTCCTGGACGTGGATGGCAAGATAATGACGTCTTTTAAAAGAACCGCGCATGCTCCAGGTTCTCCAGCATGTCCAACGCCACAATCGAGAACATGTCTTCTCAGGATTTCACGTCCTCCTAGATTCAAGACGGGAATGACGCCATTGCTTGGCATGCCAATTGCCAGCCCTCGGGAGGGGACGGGGTAGTGACGTCATAACAGTTCATCGTGAATGGCGTGCACTGAAAATTGAAATGGGTGATAACACTGCAGACGTAACAAGTTTACAGCAGCCATTTGGAACCACTCTAGTAAGAGAATGGCGTCCCTGTCCACACAGTTGAAAAGTCCGTATTACAGACCGTAGCCTGGAAGCAAGGCTAGTTCTTCCCGTAGCAGTTAAAGTGTCCACATGCAGATGTATAGACCTTATGCTGGAAGCATTTGTAAATGATCCCTGAATATCACCACCATGTGGCACCTTGTTTGTAAGTGAAAATGAATGGTTATTATGTTTGCATTTTGGTAGATTCTACAAGCTCTTTGGTCAATACATCCTCCCCCCCCCCCATGTCTGCTTTGTCATATGAAATATGTTGATTGTTGCTTATCTGAAAGAAACAAAATTGTGTTTTCTCATTTATAGCTTAGGAGTATACTTTCTCTAGTGAAACTACATTATATATATGGTTTTTTTTTAATGGTTGTGCCAATACTGTTCAAGGGCCATAGCCATCGCATACCTCTAGTTTTTCTTTGTTTTTCTTACTTTTTTGTTTTTGTTTTGGTGATTCATGTATTGTATGCATCACTTGTGCAGTACATGTGAATATATATAGTGTCGTCATAAATGTTCACAATCTATTTTTACTTCAATGGAAGATTATGAATGTGGTAACTGTTTTGAGTTGTCATGTGTGTTCTGCATTCTGTGATCACGTCAGTTGATTTGTTGATGTTTTTGCTAACTTGTCTTTCATATTGGTGTGTATGTGTATTACAAAATTCACAGGATGTAAGTGGGGATTTTAGTTTTAGTTTTTTTTTTCTTTCAGGAACCGTCCAACGTGTTGTATTCATGAGCTTTACTGTAATCTTAACTGCAGAAATAAAGAAAAGTGGTGATCTGTGAGAGCTTTCGTGCATGTGTGGCATTCACTCTGCTGGATATTCCATCCTTCACTGAATGTACTCGTAAGAATCTGTGAAATAATTCGCTTTTCTCCATAATCTCTGACATACTAGTATTCATTCTTTGCACTTGCAGGCAGTCAGAGCCTGGGTGTTTTTTTTTCCTTTTCTTTTTTTTAAGATAAAATGAGACAGCAAGAGAAATATGATATGCTTTTGTATATTTTTCTAGACAGATTTTCACAATGATTTGTCCACTTTAGGAGCAACAAGATTCCATGTGGTATATAGCCCGTAGTTGTCCAAGAGGCAGACATTTGCTTCAAACCCCATTATGATTTTGGAGCTACCTTAAAAAAAACAACAACAACAGCAAAAAAACCCCAAAACACCTAAATCAAAACAGTAAATAGAAAAACAGAGAAAAAAAGAAAAATAGTGAAGATTTGCTTTGTCATGATAGATGGTCAAGGTTGGACGACCAGTAACATGTCAACTCTGGTCCTCTACCCTGCCCCCCCCCCCCTTATCACAGGCTCACAATAATATTTAAGTATGTGTGTGAATAGAACAAGGTTCAACAGCACTCCCTGATACATGTTTATACAGAACACGGATACCACAGCATGTAAAGTAGGTGTGAATATTGTCCTTTTCCATTGTAATGTGATGTAATTTTCAAATACAGCTTGGGTATGATTCAGGTACAGGTTGCAAAGATTTTTGTCCTTTTTGGATCTGGTTGGCTGCCGGCTCTGGGAAGTTTAGGTGAATTTTACGGTCTCATGCCGTATAAAACAAAAGCAAGGTAGATTGTGGTCAGATCTGAATGAGCCTGAATAGGCTGATGGTGTTAACTTTTTCCAATTCTACCAGAGTCAATGCAATGTACATATGACTACCGTGGTACTAATGCATGGTTTAATAGCAGAACAAGGGGTATTAGAATGTCTCACGTATTTCACGGAACAACACAGCGAATATGACGAGGATTATTGTTTCTATCCACTTCGTATCATCACTGTTCATCTTCTCTTTGTGTCTTGTCTGCTGTATACACATATTGTCCCTGGGGCGACAAGACCTCGCATCTCAAAAATGTCAAATGTTCAGGAGAGCAAAACAAAACAAAACATGGTAACCAAAGCACTATCAAATGGGAGAGCCTTTCCTTTGACATATTGTGGTGGCTTCATTTTAGGGTAAGACAGCTAGGATTTAGACAGGACATCACTTAATTGATTATCTGAGCATTAATTCAAAAAAGCCATTTTCACCAAGATACAAGGTCTTGTCACCCCAGCTACGATATATACATATGTATATATGTATGTGTGTATGTATATATGTTTTGTTTTGTTCTTTTTGCACAAGTCTACAAGCAGTCAGCTGTCTTGATCCTGAAGATTTCTTCACTAAGCTCCAACATTGCAGTCACCTGTGGAGTAGATGCAGCATGCAGCATGCTAAAGTTTGTTGGCCCCCAATTTGCAGGTGGCATGTATTGTACAAGCTCTGCCTGGATATACAGTGATTGAGAGGAAGAGAGAGAGAGAGAGAGAGCAGTGTAATTGTTATCCTAATCTTCCACTGCTGATGATAGTGCCATGGCTCCGCAAAAGCGTTTTGTCGTTAGCACGTCAAGGGCATTAATCACAGATGACATTTGCAAAACTCTTGCGTGTCGACGACGGGAGCAGATCGGGATGAGTGCGGGACGCAGGATGCTACGGTAACATTCCGGAGTGTTGCAGTCCCTGGCTTTTCCAGTGATCGTCATTGGGACAGGCATTTATGAAAGTGATGGCTGTGTGAATGTAGTGATTTTTTTTTCTCTCTTTCCTGGTCGGTTCAGTTGTTGTTTGTCATGTTGTCATTGTGGATGATTGTTACAGTGAACCATGTGCTGGGGGTAACCTTGAATCCCAGCTGTTTTACCTTGTTTTTTGCCCATGTGAGTTGGCATTATACTCACTGCAATAGGTTTTCCTATGCTCTGTGACAAAATGTAAAAGCATGCCAACATGGTATCACATTAAATGGCTTGATAGAAGGAGGAATAGTGTATCCCCTATTCCAAAGACATTAGTGGATGCATATCGCTTCTTTGTTATTTCACTTGCACACAACCTTTGCTGCCACAAGACTTGATTATGAATTGCCTGTGTTTTGTGATGGTTAGTGAGGAAAGAGAATTTAATTCAAGTGCCTATGCCATATGATCGGTATATATCATCTTTGTTCCATAGTTTGTGCTGTTTCCCATCTCGGCGTAGCATTATATGTACTACAGGATGTACTTTTCTCAGCTCTATGTTGTAGTTTTACAGAGCATCACTGCTATACAAGTATTGTGCATCAGTGTTTAACATGGACCTTGATAAAGAGATTGGATGTGATTGGACAATATTTCCTTCCATTTGTTCTGGGCTCTATTATATATAAATGGATATTTTGAGAGATAGATTAAGAGATAGGATTATTATATGGCCCTATGCCATGTGGCTGGCAGTCTGCTTGCTGCGCTTTTCAACCAAGATCCAAAGCTGTTGCGTATTTGCTGTAAATTAATTTGGTATGACACAATGTGACTGATATTCATTGAGCAGTAGTTTCGATGAAAAATTATACATCGATTCAGTTATTAAAGTCATTCCCTTCTTTAAATGGAGACAGAAGTGACATAGAAAGATGTTGTATGCTGTTTATTTGGGGGCGCAAACATGTACCAGTAGACAGAACTTACTGTTACAAATTGGCATCTTGACTTAGTA
This sequence comes from Diadema antillarum, assembly GCF_040938485.1. Taxonomy (NCBI): domain Eukaryota; kingdom Metazoa; phylum Echinodermata; class Echinoidea; order Diadematoida; family Diadematidae; genus Diadema; species Diadema antillarum. The sequence goes on along the minus strand of NW_027270921.1, from coordinate 105,556 downwards.
TGCTGTTTAACTTCAGTATAGGCTAGTAGACTTATAATCAGGCCTCCGTTATTTCTGATTTCAGTGTAACAGACAGAGTTACCGGTATACCAGATTTACTGGGGCTGACATTTCTTTCCACAAACTTTTGGTATTATGAACAATGTTACATTTGTGGGGGGTTTTTTGTGTGTTACTGGTTAATGTTGCAGTAATGGTAATGAGGATATTGGCATTCCAAACATGGCACTCAAAACAGTCAAGAGTGACTTCTGTTCATACTGCCAGCTCAGATGACCTCACAATGCACTATACAGGGTTTTGATCACATCCTGCCCTCCTGCCTGCCCTAGTGCCAATGAAACTTTGCTGTTGGGCAAGCTAAATTCATGGTCTGGGCAACTATTAGAAGTCAAGCCATGGCTGCTTCGTTGCACATGGAAAATGAAAAGTGATGGTGAAGAACTTGGAATATGCAGCTAGAGTACATGTGAGGCCTATCAATTGTATACAGTGTACGCTGAGCCTACTCGTTGGCTTGTCCTCTTTTATCCATCAACAATTTGATCTGTGCAAAAGTGACAAAAAATTATGTATGAGATGCTGGGAAATGTGACAAAAGAGAGTCCAGAGGAATTTCAGAAGTCAATGAAAGTCATTATGTAATTGAAAGCAGGTACAAGAAATCAAGTTGACCAGTGAAAAACTGGGCAAAGTTATGCAAATCATGAGTCGTGACCACTTGAGTGTTGGTCAGTTGTATAAAAAGGCACCCAACGGAAATATCATTGTAGCTATGAGGGTGTATGGTTACCTGCAGAACCCACATTTCTTCCAGAATGTTCTCTTTCCCTCTATTTCTCACTGTAAACTCGTATTTACTGAAGAGGATCATTTCCAGATTTCTCCTTACGTCTAGTCAAGATTTATGGTGGATACAATATCCTTCTTTACCCTCACAGGCAGGAAATGTCTTTGAACAAACCAAAGAAAGCTACATTGTGGTCCCTCTATTTTCTGTACAAAAGAATAAGGAATGTGTGTATGACATCAAAAGGCATAGGGAAATCAGTTTTAGTCTTCAAGTGTATGGGACAAATAAAGAATGTGTCACAGGTCATGAGAACCAGAGAAAACAAATTTTTGGTCTTTTTTTGTTTACAGTACAAATAATAAGAGTGCAGCAAGTTATTTGCTGAGTTTCATGACAAATAAGGCCTATTGTGGATTCCCTTACAATTCATCCTCAGATTTCACTTAAGAAAATAACACTCTCTGCTAGCGATAATTAAGTTCTTTTGATTTACCACATTTTGTACATGTTGCATCCTTCAGTGAGACTGGTAGTATAATTTCTCTGTGGATGGAGAAAATACACTTACTGATATTGTGCATGATTATTTTGTTTAATCACCTTGAAAAAAAAATGTGCGTGAATGAGTAATTACTACCAGCTTGTTTTTCCCCTCAGCTAAAAGTAGTTCTAATTTTTCCATAGTACTATAGAGCATACTTCAGACTGTGTTGAGTGTATATTGTGAATCAAGCTTTTGCATTGTCATCACGTACGTTGCGGTATGTCTAGACAAATCGTTGCAATATGTCAACCACGCGTTAGTGCCGACATGTACCTACCCAGCGAGTATCGCGTCTCCTGCTGTTCGTGGCTGTTGACTTGTCACGGGATGAACGCCTTCGCTCTGTGTTTCGCGCTTGGTCTCTACGTGTGCTACATTCAGTGCATGAAAACTTCAGTGTTTTTGCAAAAGTAGAACAAAGATTCTGGTCGATGTTACACTTTATGTTGCCTGTGAACAGGAATGTGGCCAGTCTGTGTACAGAAAGAAAAGCACCACATAATATAGAAAGGAAAGGAGTTTACAGATCCAGAATTGTCAGTGGGGAGTTTCTTTTGTGCATTTTAACTATTAAAAAAAATCGCATTCCTGATGTCACACAGTAGTTGCTGAATTCAGTGTAACACTTCAACTGTACAGCATAGCAGGTTAAGGTATGGTATATACAGAGCTGTATACTTTCACCTTTCTTTGATACATGTGAGAGGTATAAAGAAATTGGGACTTTCCTATCTTCCCCATATCAGTGTCTGGACGAAAACGACTTGATAACATGTTTGTAATACTTGTGAACACATGACATGCATTGATGGTGTATAAAGAGATAATTCATCTCTCACCAAACACTGTGGTACATTGTACTAGATTGTGTATTCTCCAAACATTAGAATGCAACTGTATGTAGAGATTCACTTGTCATCTTCACAGAACTGTAACTAAATAGGATACTTGTTTTTTTTTCTGTGTGATATATGATAATTTGATGTAATTACTGAATATATGACTATTTTTTGGCTTATTCCATCTTTTTTCTTTATTGTCATCTAATTGTTGATTTTCATAAATGACTTTTTTAAGAGACATAAGATATTGGATGTAAAATATTTCATTGACAGAAAATAAAGTTCTCCTTATGTCTTGCAAAGAACAAAGCTTGTCAAATCTTCCTTTTTTCAGCAGTCTCTCTAGTAAATCGAAGTCATCTGTGCTAATACTGTGTTTGTTTTTCTGCTTCCAATCATACACTATTAGCTTAAAGGGGAAATCCAGTCCAAGTATAAGTTAGTCTGATAAGAAAGAGTAAAATAATATGAGTTCAACAGTAAAATTTTGATGGAAATCGGGTGAAAAATAAGGAAGTTATGACATTTTGAAGTTTTGCTAATTTTTCAGGAAACAGTTCTTGAACGGTAAATATGAATATAATATGCAAATGGCATAGTGAGCATGTCATACCCTGACAACTTGCTATATAGTTTGTACGTACAATTTTTAAATTTCCAGTTTTTCATTCAAATGCAATTATGCCCGAGGCTCAATTCCTTGTATATCCAACTGATCACTATTCTGAAATTATTCAATTAGGAATAATAACATGTTTCAGACTTCAATGACAGAAACATTGAATTTTTGTCCTTTTTTTGTTTGTGTACAGGATCAATGGAAAATTGTGAGGTTATGGCATGGTTAGGTCACTCATTTGCATATTCATATCCCCTGGACAAGAACTGTTTTGCAGAAATTAGCAAAACTTCAAAATGTCATAACTTCCTTATTTTTCATCTGATTTATATGACATGGTTAGCTCACTCATTTGCATATTCATATCCCCTGTACAAGAACTGTTTTGCAGAAATTAGCAAAACTTCAAAATGTCATAACTTCCTTATTTTTCATCCGATTTCAGTCAAAGTTTTACCGTTGAATTCAGTTTTTTGTAATCAAAGTAACTTATATTTGGAGTGGATTTCCCCTTTAAATTAAAGTGAAATGGCAGTAAACATTTCATTTTGACTTTAAACACATTGAGACTAAAATCAAATAAAACAGTAACAGTGTCAATGATGTCAAACAAAAGCTATGAAATTTCAAGCATCACTTGACGTCACAAGATGATGACATTGGTCAGAATTGCACACTGCTAATCTGCCAAGCTGACTTTTGATAAATGGAGTAAAATAATAATTAATCATTTGTCGAGCACAGAAACTATATCTATATATTCTCTCACACTGCAAGAGCTCCTTAAAGGGGATGGCTAGTAACCGATCAGTGGGAATCAGTGGGAATGCTGAGGGATGATTGTTCCAATCCTTGTGGGATTCATTTAAGAGTACATTATATATCTACTGTTGTGTGAAAATCATTTGCTTCAGAACGGTCTCATATTCAAGTAATGTGCAGATTAATGCCCCGTCACTGACCAGGGACGCTTTCCTGGAAACATTAGACTGCACATTACTTGAATATGAGACCATTCTGAAGCAAATAATGTTCACACAAGAATAGATATATAATGTACTCTTAAATGAATCCCACAAGGATTGGAACAATCATCCCTCAGCATTCCCACTGATTCCCACTGATCAGTTACTAGCCATCCCCTTTAAAGGAAATCAAAACCCAAATATGAATGTGGATTGAGTGAAAGCAGCAACATTAGTTGGACTCATCAGTGAAAGTTTGAGGAAAATTGGACATTCTGTTCAAAAGTTATGAATTCTTAAAGTTTTGACACCGTCATCACTGGACAAGGAGACTACTACAGTTCATAGAATCACTATAGAAGACAACAATGTATAGAAAATATAAAGAAAATTCAACATATTTTCACTTTTCTAGCATTATGAAAGAGTGCTTTGCTTACCTCTTTCAGAAAGCAGAGGGAATAATATTAACCCTTAACATGTGCCAGTAGCATGTCGATGGAATGCCAACTTTCCCTGAAAAATTAAATTTTGCGGAATTCTCCATGTATTTTCTTTATATTGTTGTTCACAATGATGTCATGAACTGCAGTAATCTCCTTATCCAGCAGTTACTGCACTGAAACTTTAGAAATTCATAACTTTTGATTCGAGTGTCTGATTTTTCTCAAACTTCAAATGATATATTCTACTAATAATGCTACTTTCTCTCTATTTATATTTGGGTTTTGGTTTCCTTCAATGGTACATCTTGTATTTTGCTGCACTGTCCCACATGGCCAAATTTTAGTAAAGTGAACACCACTACAAGTTTGATTGCAACTTTACCAAAAAGACAGGAAAATCATGAAATTTTGAAGTTTCATGTGCTTTCATGAGACAGTGAGGCGAGGACTTTGGGTGATTGAATTACCTCTGCAGATTTGAAGAGGCAATTACAGTGTACTGTATAATGAGGAATGTTCGTGTGCATTTTCCAATGGTTTGTGCATACAAAGATATAAAATATATCTTCGCTAAATGATTTGGGTCCTGTTGCATAAAACCCTTACCGCTGGACTTACCGCTCCTTTCTAGCGGTAAGTCTTCAAATTAGCGGTAAATTTTATCATCCTTGATGCTGATTGGCTGTGACGCCTAATTTTGACGGTAGTTACCATTGAAATTCAACGGTAAGTTTTATGCAACGGGCCATTGGAGTCCCTCCCTGTTGTCATAGTCATGATATATGAGTAAGTCAATGTAGTAGTACCGGTACAAAACAAACACACACACACACACACACACACACACACACACACACACACACACACACACACACACACACACACACACACACACACGTGTGTGTCTGTGTGAGTGTATGGGTGTGTGGATGTATACATTTAAATAGCTTCAACTTCAGATTGACCTCCAGAACATTGCTTTTTCTCAAGTGCAAAAACCCAATTTAAATCCACCGCTTCCTTTTGTGACATTTCCATATGCATGACATATCCTCAATTGTCCAGTTTTTAACACAGTAGATACACACACACACGCACACACACACACACACACACAAACAAAATCTTGTCTATGTTTTGCCTCTCGGGAAAACATCGCAAAATGTTTCCTAAACACATGATATTCATCAAATGTTTTTCAAGCAATCCAAGTATAATTTAGAATCTCAGGCATTGCTGTAAAAGAATGTTTTTGTGCGAGTAAATTTTTGCACTCCGCCGAAATAAGACGACTTTCAAGTGTTTTTAATTCTGCAGAATCAAGACATTACATAGTGGTACATTGTATAACAAGCAAAAATGCTAATGTGCTCTTATTTTCGTGCTAGTTTTTGGTCGCGCGAAATGCGAGAAAATTTCCACTTTTACAGTATCTCTGTCTGGCTGGCTGGATGTGAAATGGACACACACAGAATTAGACATCAACCACATAGCCATTATGTTTAGTACAATGGAGCTTAAATCTGACGAAAGATGACTGCCCCCCCCCCCCACACACACACACTCACACACAAACATACACACAAACACAAACACACACACACAAGAGAACATATCTTAAGACATCATTTTCCCCATAATGATTAAGACATACGTTTGTATGACCATTACAACATTTACTTTTATTGCACTTTTAAAAAAAAAGATGAAATGATCAGTGGGGGCACATGCAAAGCAACTGAACCCAAATATTCCAGAGATTTACATAAGAAAGTGCGCATATACATAAAACGGAACAGACAGCCATAACTTAAACTGAATTTACAGAAACATTAGCCATAACTACTGTCCAATCAATAATATAAACAGGCATATACACAGCACATTTTTAATGTGTCTCATATTAGAATCATAATACATCACTCAATTGCAGCAAGATGAAGTGTTGAATCCACTCTTTCCCCATCCGGCAAATGCTTACGTAACAGACACATTAAACATCCATGGTGTGGAAATCACGAAGGTAAAATCTTGCGAGTGAACTGTACACTTTATGTACATCAAACGGAAGGTCTCTACAAAAGTGCAAATTATGAATGCCATCCATTCATTTGTGCAATCATGTCAAATCAAATATAATACTGAAAATGTTAATGAAAGAAAATGAAGCAACAATTGTGACTATTACTCTATACTAATTCCGTATGTTCATTGAGCTAACTCACATGCATTCTCCTTCAGTCCTCTGAACTTACATTAAAATTCCCTTCCCCCTCAAAAAAAAAAAAAAAAAAAAAAAAAAAATTACCAAAACCTAAAAAATAAAATAAAATTAAAATGTCTTAAGATTTATACAGCTTCTTCAAATTCACAAAGTTGTAAATAAAGAAAAGTATCATGCTGCTGTAATAATGTAAAACAGCACTGGTTTTTAAAGGATGGTAAAACTTTGACAAATGAATCAAGAATTTTTTTGGTTTTTAATAAAGCTGTGATGTGGCGTAACATCTTCTTCTTCAATTGATGAAGATTGAGTTAGGATGATTAAAAACAGAACCACCTCCAAATTGACACAAGCACATGTAACTCCATCAAATCATATACAGCAGTTTCCTTGAAAAAAACAAACCAAAAAACAAATCCTGTAACTTCTACCATCTGTATTCAATCAAGACATAAAAGCAAAACTTAATAGCAAGACTATAGGTAAATATCAAGAGAGTAGAAAGCGATTTAAGTCACAAAGAAATTTCAATGTTTGCAGAAAATAGAAACAAAATAGGAATTACAAGTACAACAGAGCAATGCTTTGTAAGCTGATTTACTGCAACTGTGTGCAAGTATAAGCAATGGACTGAATTCCCAGGTTCATTTTGTGATACCAATAAACTTGTTTCTGTAATGTACCCTATATTACAATTCATGGATGTTTCTTTTCCTACAACCTGATAACAGAGCATTTCATTCACCTGCTCCCTCACATTAAGTTACAGGGGCAAGAATTCACTCAGGTGTTGCTAGGTAGGACAAGCCTCATGTGAACAGAGCATGCATAGAATTTGAATAAAATACTGAAGATGGTCTATTCTCATGGTCAGGTATATGTCATGTCTGGTATAGCTGGAATGAAAACAAACAGCTCGCTGGTATACAGTAAGTTGTGCGGAACTTGAGCATGTTGCCGTGAATGTAGCAGTACATGCTAACATGCAGTGCACGAATCTACGTGGTAACACAGACGAGATGGTAGGGCATCAGTGTTCAGAATCCTCCATCTACCACTCTTTATCGAACTTTGTCAGTAACATTTCTTGTGGCTATTAGAAATATTAAGATGGACCATTTCTGACAGTTACATGGAATTTGGAAGCCAATTATGAAGAAAAATAGATAATTTCATCTCAAAAATTCGCTGACCATGGGTTCGTTTTCACCCCAGCCGCTGTTAAATGCCCGGCTGTCTGACCATAAGAATTGACACCTGTCACACACATAGGAAACAGTCAGTGCTTTAATGGCATTACCTTTGTGTAGCTCCTACTCCTTGATATTATCACATTTAACCAGCATTACTAGTACCTCCCATACATTCCCCCCTCCCCCTTGTCCTGACAAATTATGATCTCATCATAAGTTTGTTTGTTTGTTTGTTTTGTTGTTTTTGTTTTAGCTTTGTTTGTTTGTTTGTGTGTGTTGCTTGTTGTTGTTTTTCGGGGGGGAGGGAGGGTCTTGGTGATTTTGTTTTTTCGTTCCAGACACTAGATGTACCGAGAGGACAATTAAACTCACGAATGCATAAAGAACTACAGGATAGGACATATTACTGCCGTAAATTAAAGACAGAAATACTAACTTTGCGCTCCATTTGGCCTGATGCTACTGTTATGAAAAATGAAAGCTGCTCTAATGAACCATTTCAAACGCGTTTGAAATATATTTCACATGTATCAAAGAAAGGAGTATGTCGCAGATGCATGGAAAAACTGGATAGTAACTTGAAATTTGAGGCGAAACAGACTATAGGCGCTGACAAATTGAGAGACGACAGCTACTTGCATTCAAATCTGATGACTTTTTTTTTTTTTTTTGGACAAATCCTTGACTCACACCACATGTGTCTTGAGGAAACAAAGGACATACAGCACATGTATCTGACTGTGACACTTTACCAAAAAATTCGAGGGCTGAAGCTGAAATCTTGAGTCACTGCTAAGGCCAGCATCACACTGCCCCAAAGTTGACACAAGATGGCCATACGAATATGGAATTTCAATTTTGCACTAAGTTGGTCCCGAACTTGGTTAAAAGGCAATCAAGAGCCAAAGTACATGTGATCCCTACAGGTCACACAATGACACCCACACCACACTAGAAGGCTACACGAAGATGTGAATCTTTATTGTAAAATTAACTGCCATAAGATCTTCAGGCTTTTTTTTTTTTTTTTGCTTGCCAAAGATTTTGCTGCTGCTCACAAAGTTGCTGCCTGATCCTGAGAAAGTCCATCGTGGTTGTACAATGATTTACGATACCCTCACAAATGATCAAAAGTGATCAGGCAGATTTGAACTTTTTGTGTGTGTGTGTCCAACTTTGCTCAACTTCAGGACAGTACAACACCTGCATCAGGAAATAATAAAAATGTCACTCAAAAGCCTCTTTTTATGCTTGCAGCAGGTTTTTGGCCCAACCCCGAGCAGGCGGCCAGGACATCATTTCAGGGGAGGGGGACGACTTCCGGCTGGAGGGGCGAGGGCAGCTCCCTGCTGTCCTCCTGCGGCAGGTCCTCGTCCAGCGAGGGCACGTGGAATCGCTTGACCACCAGCGGCTTGGTGGTCAGCACCTCCTGCACCTGCTTGACCACGCCGTCCCGCCAGGCGACCAGTTCCCGCTGCAGGTCCAGGGCATTCTCCATCAGGCAGTCCTGCCTGTTGCGCAGGTCCTCCAGGGCCGACAGGTTGGCGTACATCATCCGCAGCCCCTCGCAGATGGGCTCCGTGGTGCGCTCGCTGCCAGGGGGCACCGCCCGCCCCGACATGTAGTCGTCGTACTCCGTCTGGGTGAGCGAGAGAGACTGGGCGTCCAGGTTCTCGATGAAGGAGATTGCACAGCACTGAACATGGAGAAAGGAAGAATGAAGTTTCAAATTATAGGGACATACATTTATTTTGGACATGTCCAAAACTAAAAATTGGCACCAGCGTATCTCTATGAATCCCTACGAATAGCTAATGACTACAAAGAACGTCAAACATGTCACAAACTATTCTAGCATTAGCAACGCATATGAACGGATGCAAGCATATCTTCAAATTTTAGAATTCATTGGGCATTCACTGGCTTGATACATATGCTCTAGCGTGACGGGGCCTTAAACAAGTTATCTTTCAATTATGAACCTGCTGAAAGTCACCACTGTGTTATCACTGTGATTTGACAGGTTTTCAAAGCTATGTCTTTTTATATTACACAAATTGCTTGTACCAGTGAAAACTACAGGATTCCACAGATAATGTTTTTCATGAGTAAAGTATCATCTGGAGCTTTGTCTTGATGTAATACATCTCAAATTCCTGTCAATCTATCAAACATTGCACAAGCTTGGATAAAGGCAAGATCACTGTGCCATTTGAGCTGCAATGTAACATGGATCAAAGAAAACAGATGATTAAAGACATCACACCAAATGAAAGTCTGATAACTTCAGATAACAATGGAGATTTGTTAACAGCTATGATAACTTGGATACGTCGGTAATCGTTTCAGAGGTTTGAGAGGGACACAAACCACCAACTACCAGTCAACATTTATAGCAGGGAATAATATTCCTTGCATCACAATTTGCCATGCATTCTTTATACCACTGCTACTCAACCTGTCTTTTATGTAGCAGTTTTCTTCCATGGAAGTGTCTAGGATACCATTTGAAATATCATTCATCAGCTGAAATCGCTAATTAAATTCAAGTTGGAAAATTATTCCCTGCATAGCAACAGAATTTACAGGGCTAAAACATTAATCTCTTGAATAATGCCTTGTATCCAAAGGTGACACGACATTTGCTCCTGTGACAATCGCTCCGGTCTTATTTTCTCCAAGGAGTTAGGGTATGGGTTAGGCCCTATAGGGTTGTTATAGGGCTTTAGGTTCAGTTTGATGTGAGGATTAGGATTAGGGTTAGGGTTATATTTGTGGGTAGAATTTATGTTTGGCTAAGCGTGCAGATATTTCATGAGAGCAACTGTCGCAGGAGCAAATGTCATGGAACCGTATCCAAGACACGACTACACACACACACAAAAAAAAAAAATGATTAAAAACAATTTATTGTAGCTCCACCTACCAGGTTTGTGAAGTAGTAGCCAGCTTCCCCCTGCATAAGCCTGTTAGGGTTGGCAAAGCGGGAGACGTACTGGATGTTGGAGTGCAGCTGCGGCGGGTTGGCCTTCAGAACCATGTAGATGAGCACCGGCAGGTAGTCGTCGGCGCTGGCTGGTGCATCCTGGGATTGGTGGACCATCTGGAAGATCAGCTTGCTGGTGCGCACGATGCAGCTCAGCTTGTCGATGGGCGCCCTCTTGCTGTTCATGTCGATCAGCTCTGGGTTGGAGAGAGAGATCAGATTCTTTCACATAAGCCGCAGCTAGACTGTAGCTATATATGCATACAGAACAGATACTAAAAGATGAGACGGTAATGCTAACATTTTCACTTGTGACTGATTGCTACAATTGAGTTCTGTTATTTCTATTTAACTGTTGAGAGCACTTTCCAGTTAAAGAAAATTAATAGGCTTTGTTTTGGTTTTGATTTGTGTTTGTGTGTGTGTGTGAGGTTTGTGTTATATTTTACTGTATTTGCAACATATTTAGCGAGTCTGATTTTTTCGCTAGTCAGGACTTCCAGACAATTTCGCGAGTGGTCAAATTCGCGATCGTTGAGTTCAGTAATGAAATGGAGAAATATATGCGTGCATGTCGCATTCATGTCAAGATCTGAGGTGATAATTCTGCATATTGTTAAATTCATGAACAGCACCCAACTCACAAAATTCTCGAAAATAAAAACCTCGCGAAATATATGGCACTAAAGAGTACTTGTAAAGCATCCTTCCACCATGCTCTGGGTGATATATCTTATGGTCAGGTCGTAGTACTAGCCAGTGAAATAAGTAATATGTTGTGGCATAACCATTTTTTGCCATTACTTTACACAACTAAAAACCTATTCTTCCTTGCTATCACTCGTTACATTCTCTCCTAGTCAGGACAACAACATCTCCATTAACCCATCCATCACTACCCAGTATAGAGTCATTACCTGTCTTGAGAATCCTTTACGTACTGGTGAATTAAAGGTAACTTCCATTTAATACACACAACATAACCCCCCCCCCCAAAAAAAAAAAAAAAACAAAACAAAACAAAACAAAACAAAACAAAAACAAAAACAAACAAAAAACTAATAACAACAACAAACAAAAACAAAACAAAACAAATGAACAAACCAAGGGGCAAAAATAAGTTAATGAATCAAATAATAAAAGGGTGCAGCACTTCCTACACACATGAATTCTCGCAGAAAATACTTCACAATCTTAACACTTCATACTTTTAGTTCTAAATAAAATTATTCCGTAATAATGCTTATTGTATCCCATCCCTAATGAGGTGTTTCTTATCACCACTAGTTTGAAGTGAAAAACAAGGTGATTGAAACAGGATATCTGCGTTCTCAAAGAAAGCAGCGAAATGAAACATGAGAACTTGAGCAATATCCTGAACATCTCAGACAGACCAACCATGGCCATCACTGGAGGTCAGGAAATCCCTTCACGTAATGTCTCATGGTCACTTCATGAAAAATTACGAGAATCTTGTGACTATGACATCACTCATCCCATGTCAGGCCTTGAATTTTGCCAGTTTTAGGGACAGGCAATTTTTGGTTTTAGGGGCACTCTCTCTCAAAATTTTTGAAGGGCAGCATGGAAAAGTTGCAGTAAGCATGGTAATTTTGAGAGAGGCATTGCGGCAAGTAGATAGAGCATTGCGACAAATTGCCTTTTGCCTCCCGGGTAATTTGAGGCCTGCCATGTCTTAAATAGAAAAGGTATAAACTTACTCAAGTATCAAGGAAATAACACATATCTGACCCAACCCCCTTCATCATGTATCCTAGGAAGGTCTCAGACATTAAAGCTGAAGAAATCACACATAAGCAAAGAAAGAAAAAAGAAAAAAGATTTGGTCGAAAAACTAGAAAGGTGACATTTGTTCAATATCTCAAGTTTGATACCTTCCTCAACTTTCTCATGGTCAGATTTTAATGTCTACAAATATCTTAAAATTGGAAACTTTCGAGTTTTCACAAAGCAGAAAACTCTAGGGCCCGAATTCACGAAGGTGGTACAAATGAAACCATGGTTTAAACCATGGACAAAAACCATGGAGCGCCAAGTGTCGCACGGAATATTTCGTTACGAAATTGGTAATTTCGTCGACAAAATGACCATTTCGTTAATGAAATTATCATTTCATTTCGAGGACGTAATGTTCATTTAGTTACAAAATGTTGTAATTTCGTTACAAAATAATCATTTCATCGACGAAATGACTGATTTTTGTGACGTGAACGTAACGATATTCCATGCAACACTTGGCGCTCCATGGTTTTTGTCCATGGTTTAAACCATGGTTTCATTTGTACCACCTTCGTGAATTCAGGCCTTGGAGTTTTGAAACATCCCATGGCTTTCAAACACCTAATCATCTGCCTGATTGATATCATTTAACTTTCACACTGATTTCTCCATAACTCTGTATCATTTAATGGCTGGAATTCTTACCATTTCCATGGTAAGTTTTTGGAAGTGAAGGTGGGACAAATTGTACGTCACTGGAAACCTCAGAGCATGGAAAATTGGCAAATACCACAATCAGAAATTGGGCATTTGGCTACACTACAAGTCCCCCCCCCCCCCCCCCCCCCCCCCCCCGGCATATCATCCTCAAAGAGAGGAAGCCAAGTTCTTTGTAAGAAATATCTCGGAAAAATCAAAGTCTATGCTCTTGCTGCGAATGGGCCAAACAAGGACTGCCATACTAACAATGTCATGTGACCTGGGAGGCTATCTTTAGGCCAACACGTGATACTACATCATATAATTTACCCACATTCAGCCTGCTATTGTGTTTTTTTCTCCCTGACATTAAAGGGATGGTACAGTATTGGTGGAGATGAGAACTGGGCTTTTAACTTTTTGCGAGATACCAAGAAAACACTTATGAAATAGTACAGAGCATATCATTTTAAGAGGAATTCAAAGTTTATTTGATGAAAATTGGATTCGGAATGACTGAAACATCCAAAAACAAAGTAAAACAAAGCGATCGTAATAAAATGGGGGTCCCACACTTTATTAGAATCGCTCTGTTTTGGAGATCTCAGCCATTTCCAAACCAATTTTCATCAAATAAACATTGAATTCCTCATAGAATTACATGCTCTTTCATATTTCATAAGAGGTTTCTCATTATCTCACCAAAAACTGTTAGAAACCTGAAATTAGGTCTCAACCAAAACTATACAATCCCTTTAAGTGTATCCAGCTTTCACCAACAATCTAAATCACGTGTTTGTCCTTGCTCCGCTGATGTTATCGAAAACGACTTCCTCTTTCAGACTTCTATTGAGACTGAAGATGATGCATTGTGCAATGAGTTGTTCCTTATTTGTGCTTTCTCTCAACAAGGAAACCATTGTTCAATTGCCTCTTCATGTTGCCATACTCTCCCACATAACCTGTAATGAATTGGTATCTTAGACAGTCTTTCCTGTCTTTTGTGTTCATGAGCATCACAGAAAATAAAATGATGTCAAAAGTGGACATTTCGTACAAATTTTTGTGCTCTGCCCACTAAAAACATATTTTGCATGCACTAAATTTGTTGATAGTCAAGACATTACTAAAAAGATAAATAAATTCATGCGAACAATAAGATATTGCACTTTGAGAAATCCACGAAAACTTCTCACTTCAGGATAATATTTTCACCATATTCACTGCATAGCAATTACTGTAAGGCTGTGGTTTGAATCACAAGTTTGTTGATGAGACTGTGATTTTCACAGTCTCAGGGTTAGGGTCACTCTCTACTAATTTTATTAGCGCTACAGTGAACCTCCCTACGTCTACCTCGCACAAGTAGGAGGTAAAAATTTCATCTTCTGGTGTAATCTCATTGTGAAATTTTCTATAAAAACTTAGACCCGTAATTTTATTTCACAAACTTTAGTCTACCTACAGTACTTCTTGTGCTCTCTTGTCTCTCTTTCATATACTGTAAAAGTGGATATTTTCACGTGACTAATTTTTCCCGCTTGGCCGGGTAAGAACAGTTTCGCATGTTTTTAATTCCGCGGAATCAAGACATCACGCACAGGAACATGTGGCAAGCAAAAATATTCGCATACTTTTATTTTCGCGCTAGTTTCTGATTGTGCGAAATGCACGAAAATTTCAACATTTTTACAGTAATCTAACTACTGCAGTGTGCTGGCTGCTAGCTAGTGGCAAATTGTAACAGTTCAAGTGTGCCAACTATGATGCGTGCAAATGAATAATGCGAAATACAAAATACAACAAGGGCAATGACCTCATCCATGTAATTCTGGATATATTGCGTAGCTGAATGACCAATCAGATTACAGAATTCACCATCGCTAACAAATGAATATCGCACTCACCTTCCTGGGCAGTCTCAATGAGGCGGGTCACCTGCGGGTTACCCTCGTCGATGGCCGCGTCCAGCATGGCCGGCGTCACCCACCGCAGCCGCCGTATGCGGTTCTGGATGGCCAGGTCCTTCTGTTCGTCGTCGGTCAGCGGGGGGCAGAAGAGGTGGCGGTAGAGGCGTGTCATCACCACTTTCTCCAGGTGGTCCATCATGTTGGTGCACTGCTCCGGTGTGGTTCCTGAGGAAGGGCGTGAAAGTAGAGTGGGAGGGGGTCCCCAAGAAAAAAAGAAAACTTACATACTATGATTGTGTAGATGCACTGATTTGTCTACAAGAAGAGAACCTACATGCATTTTAAGATCCACATGTGACAGTTAGCATTTTTCTCTCTTTCTCTCATCTATCTTTCTTTCAATCATTCAATTGTGTGTCTATTTATTAATTCTATCATGAGTATGATCATCTATGATTATATTCATCTGTTTGTTTATTGATTCATTTACTGTATACGCCAGATATTTTGCCAGGTTTTTATTTTCGCAAATTTTGCGAGTCAGGTGCTGTTCGTGAATTAAAGACATAAGAAAATATTGACTCTGATCCCGACATGAATGTGACGTGCACGCATATATTTCTTCATTCAGTACTGTACTCCACGATCATGAATTTAACTCCTTGCGAAAATCGTCGGGAAGTCCCGATTCTCAAAAAATTTGTCTCGCTAAATATATGGCGTATACAGTATCTGTTTCAGTGCATATATTTATAGCAATATTGAACCCAACATGTAAAGCTTGCTAAAGATGACACAAGCAAACTAGTTATGACATGAGTGTCAGTGTGTGGGACTGCAAAATTCTGAACCACAAGATGACAAATGGCCAGCATTTTGTTGCATTGGATGTACACAATGCAGTGGTATCTCATTTTAGTCTTTGTACAATTTTCCTGGAATCCCTGCTCTATATACAGTGCAAACAAGAAATTATCTTTAAAATCTCTTAACCCTAAAGGGGCTGGGCTTTTTTGGCTATGCTCAGTGCTCAGACCGGGGGGGGGGGGGGATGGATTCCGCCCCCCCCCGAGATCTCGGCCATCGGTGGTGCGATCGCGATGAAATTTCGCATGCGTAAGACCCACATCAAAATCTACAAGACTGTGTCATAAGATTTTTTTGAAACAATCAATTTCTAATTTTAATTAATTAATTATGCAAATTAAGCTGAAGATCATATTTTAGCCTAATTAAAAGCATTTAGAGTCTATTTTTTGATCTGTAAATCTGTTTTAGCATATTCAACAATTGTACATCACAAAAACTTCCAAAACTCATTTCAATTCTTATGTATTTTATTGTTTTCAGAATTTCTTATGTATTTCTCCGTTTTTCAACTTTTGTTTTTTCTTTGTTTTTTCATTGGAAATTGTCACAGACCACTTTTCTACTATAATTAGCACAAAATTAATCAATGAAAGTGATTAATTGTAAAAATAATTAGGTTTTTATGACTTTCATGACAGAGCACTGTTTTCCATAGGAAATGTACACAAAATCACAAAATTGTGCCCGTTTTGGGGCGACATTCCGGTACAAAAATGGGCATGGCTTCGCAAAAGTATGCGCGGACGTTGCAAATTTGGTCTCAAAAGTTGCGCGAGACTGGAACGAAGAAAGTCAAGAAGCCTCGCGATGAGGCCTTCTCGCGTTACAGAATTATAGCGCGAAATGTCGAGAGGGGGCGGATTCCCCCCCCGGCCCTTTTAGGGTTGAAGGAGCTATGTCCTACATCAGAAATGTTTTCATCTTAAATCCATTGATTAGTATGCTCCCAGTCTGAAGAACAATCTTAAGCTAAAGGTGATGATTACCTAGGTTATACTTTTCAGATGTCATAACACTCAAGTACAATACAATTTAATGACCTTTTTGTGGTAATAAAGCAGGCAGCCAAATATAGAAGCTGCTTCACCCGGAGCAGTACTTTCCCTTGTAAATGTGAAATTAACGCTCCTTCATGTGAAATACACGTATGGAGGCTTCATCGTGATAACATGATACTGAAAATAGCTTCTAAATTGCATGACAGTTAACATAATCTGTCTGCAATTAGTGCAGCCAGCGAATGGTACTCCAAATTGCAGTATGTAAACTGATAGGAATAAGGCTTTATAATAAATGCAGTGGACACAAATATATTTCTAATTTGAAAACTTGAGGGCAGGGAGATTTAGAGGCTGACGGTATGATGTATTAAGGGATATTGGAAAGTTTTCTCCTTGTAAATTGCAGAGCAGCAAACCTTTGCAGATCAAAGAAACACACTGATGTACAGTCAAAAACATATTTTGAAGGCTATTTTGATGGCTGACGGTGGGATACACTTTTTTGGGGGGAGGCAAGCTTTGTATATATCCTAATTGATCTCACCTTATTCTATTTAATGCCATTCTACATGTAGCATACTTTTTTATGATGCATATTTCCTGGATAAAACAACAGCATGTATCACAGGCAATTCCACTGTGAAATGAGATTATTTTTTCCCCCATAAATGGTCTCTATGACGTCATGTGTCATGGCAACCATCATGCATGCTGTGTATGGAGCTAAGGCACAATAAATCTCCTGGTGGGCATTCATTCCACAACAATCTTTTCCATACTGGCCACAAGCAACATTCATCACAGTCACAATGAATGGGTTATAATTTATAATACCAGGTCACATGGACATGGCATTGTCATTCTGTGCACGAATTAGCTGACATGATTTAAAAGTATTGATCACTACGCACCACCAATGGAAGATGCATGAGCTGAGGTTTAGTTTTGTGACACTCGAGACACTTGCGCTCTTTGTCCGCAATGAAATCAAGCAAAACAATGGAAGTGAAACCACAAACATCTCCAGCCTCCAGACTAGATGGTATTATCTGAAGTCGTTACGACCAGTATCGATGAGGATTAAATGGGTAGTTTTACTTGTCCATTTTTGACAAAAGACATAAACACACAGCATTCTACGTACAGGTACTGATGCCCATTAAATAAGAGACGATGATGTGTTGTTCATTATCTCTTTCGACACTAGACAGCTAGAGCTCAGGGGAAGAAAAAATGACATCAAACAAAGTATATTTCTAAACAAGCTACATTTTCACCTTAATTACAATCAAATCAGGGTATTACCGGTAAATACAATGTCAACATTACAACCAAAATATGGCACCTGTACATAATGATAAAAAAAAAACCATCTCAATTTCATTACCAGCAAGCTCAATGATTAGATGCGAGTGCAATATGTATGGATCAATGCAAGAGCCTCTCATTATTATTATTTTTTTTTTTTTTTGGGGGGGGGCATAATTGAGTGAGGTCATGTGACTTAGGGAAGGGATGCATGATGGGGGAAAAAGATGCACACTGGGTGTGTCACCTTGGGATGGCAAGAAGCCAGCGTCGGGCTCTTCATGAGGATCTGACCTGTACCTATTCAGATGGCGAGTGCGCCGGTTATAACCTAGAGGAGAGAGAAATAAAATTACGACCATGACAGGGCCTCAGTTTCAATTGTCATGCATGTGTGTTCTCCCTTCTTGGGAGGACTAAAAAGTTTGGGGTACTTCCGATCTAAGTGTGCTTTGAAAAGCAAACCATGAACTAAAGAATACATTACGCGCAGTCTACTAATTTTGCATAATGTGAACATGGACATGAAGTGGAGAGTATGTTGCAACTGCTTGTACAAAAACAAATACATGTAGAAACAAAACAAAAATACACACATACAGTTCAGCCAGCGATCAAGTTCCCCCTAGATCGCGATCACGGGCGATCAGTGATCGCATACGCGATATGTTGCAATCAATTGATTGTATGCCGAATTGCATACAATCAATGATCGCGTATGCGATCACTGATCGCCCGTGATCGCGATCTAGGGGGAACTTGATCGCTGGCTGAACTGTACCAACTCAAACATATCAACAAGAAAAATAAAAGAAAGGGAACAGGGTGCTAACACATTTACTGCACATTTGGGCATAAAACTCTTTAACACTAAAACAGGAAAATTCATGATTGTTTCTTTGGTCTTTTTGTTGGAACAATCCCTCCCCCCCCCCCTTGGTATTTATACAGCAATTTGCACCTTTGGCATCAAAGGATCCTGTGACATATATGGCCTACCCAGCATGACTGCCTTTGCGGTTTTTCTTTGAATTAGCTGCACGACCTCCCTGCCTTCTGTACTGCTTTAATCAGATTACCAATACGTCCCCTGGTGAGGATTGTTTGTTTACGGCTGTTTTTCTTTGGCTCCTTGACGAAGGTGATGGGATCATTCAATCATGTTTTTCCTGTCCAACTCTGTGCATGCTTTTTTGTCCTTTTCTTTGAAACTTTGTCAGCCCCAAGATGCCTGTGTGAGAGATCGTATACTTGGACCGGCAATAGCTGTAAACCATTAATCGCAAACTTCCTGCCACGTCTGCCCTAAAGATCAAATCAGACCCTGATGCCTTCAGGACTGTCATCGTACGCAGCATTGGAAAATTTTAGTCATCAGTGAGAAAACAGCAATCTTGGAGAAGCTTATCAACCGAGTAGTCTCTATGTGACATCACACTATCACGCCCTGACCTTCAAAATCTCTTTCCTAGCCTGAAGACACTACTCATGAATAAAAACCCTTGACTCTAAAATCAGTCGCCACATCACTGAAATCAACATTTAAACCTCAAACTTACTCTCTCTCTCTCTCTCTCTATCTATCTCTCTATCCCTCCCTCTTTTTGCAGATTTGCAAGTCAAGTGATACTAATGAAATCAGCAACTTAAAAAAAAGGAAAAAAATTGCCTCCGGTATGCAAAGTGAGTTGTTTTATAGTCTATAAAGTCTGAAAGGGAGATTGCTAACTTTTTTGAAAGAGATATCACTTCTTTTTTATTCTATCCATATGATTTCATAATCACAAATTCAACCACTTATGATGTTGCCTTATGGGTCCCAATTTTTGCAAAACACTATACTTGTGACATATATATGGCTTAGATAGTACTACATGAAGTACTGATTACTTCGTAAGTAACAAGGACCTTCACATTATACCATAACACACTTAAATATCACTTCCAATCTCAAAGCGTCAAGCTCTAAGCAACTGAATGAATTTCATCTAAAATAAGTTTCTATAAATACATCACTTTTGATGGCAAATTCATTTAACCTACTTGTACCAGAGATTATGAACACTAATAAGAGTGACCCACTATATCAGTTGTTATACAGTTTTTACTTCAGCTGCATAAAACTTTTGCGAATTTCACACACCAACAGTTGTGAAAGTAGAGTGCACACCAAAGTTTTGGCTACACAATGCATTGAGTGCTGGTGGCAAATTGCGAAAGTTTCATGCCATGAAAAAAAGCTGTCAGCTTTAACTCATGAAAGTATAATGCCATGCATGTTTCTGGTTTTACAGTATTTCATTTCTCTCATATCGATCTATATCTAACTATAT
Organism: Diadema antillarum; assembly: GCF_040938485.1. Taxonomy (NCBI): domain Eukaryota; kingdom Metazoa; phylum Echinodermata; class Echinoidea; order Diadematoida; family Diadematidae; genus Diadema; species Diadema antillarum. Next base: position 85,083 of record NW_027270921.1, on the reverse strand, counting down.
CTATCTATTTCTGTCTATATCGATCTATATCTATCACTATCACTATCTATATCTATATATATCTTGATCTATATATATCTATCACTATCTATATCTGCATCTACCTATCCATCTATCCATCTATCTATATCTATATCTATCTACCACTATCTATATCTATATCTATCTACCACTATATCTATCTATCTATCTATCTATCTATCTATCTCTTTCTCTTTCATTCATGCTCTCTTCTGCACCTTCATCATTCTCCTCCCCCTTTCCATCATCATCACCATTATCCTCACTACTTCCACGAGTCCTCACCCTTAAACGAGTTGTGTGTGCTCATCCTGTCCGCCATGCTGTGGTAGAAGTCCTGCACCAGTTCGGCCTGCTCCTCCACGGAGAGGCCCGTGTCGCGCTGGAGGCGCTCCACGAAGGCGCGGCACTGCTTGTTGAGGTCCTGGGCGGCGGGGCGGTTGAGCACTTTGAGGAACTCCATGAAGTCCCCCATGGCCCGCTGGCTCTCCGTGCTGATCTGCTTCTCCAGCCGAGCGTGCGGAGAGGCTCCCTCTGCTGATGCAAGCAAGCAAGACATATGAACAATGGTGGAAAAACAAAAAACAAAACTTGAGAGCCTATTCTCTCTTGAAGCAATCAAACACAATGCATTAATATTGAATCCACAGGAAGTACAGTACAGGCTATACATTTAGCAAGTCCAATATTTCTCAAAATCGGGACTTCCAAACAATTTTATGAGTGGTTAAAGGGACTGTACAGTACTGGTTGAGGTAAGGGATTCATGTTTTGAACATTTGTAAGTGAGATAATGAGAAACCTCTTATGAAATATGAAAGAGCATGTAATTTTAAGAAGGATTCAACGTCTATTTAATGAAAATTGGTTTTGAAATGGCTGAGATATCCAAAAAAGTGATAATAATAAAAGGCGACAGGCCACAACTTCATTAAGATCTCTTTGTTTCACCTTGTTTTTGGATATCTCAGCCATTTCAAAACCGATTTTCATCAAATAAACTTTTGATACCCTTTAGAATTGCATGCTCTTTGACATCTCATAGAGTGGTTTCTGAATATCTCGCAAAATGTTAAAAGCTAAATCCTCACCTCGACCAGAACTGTACACACCCTTTAAATTCGTAATCATGAAATACAGTAATGAATAGAGAAATATATGTGTGCACGCCGCATTCATGTTTGGATTAGAGTTGATATTTTTGTGCATTGTTAAATTTGCCATTAGCATCCGACTCGGAAAATTCATGGAAATAAAAACCCTGCAAAATACATGGTGTATGTGACAGTATATTTTTCATTGCTATCATGCGACTGTCAGGAAATTGCTTACTGTCCATGAATAGTCCTGAAAGAAGAGACATACATGAAGACTCTTCAATTTTAGGATGGTAAGGTGATAGTTTGTAATAACAGTTCCAGTCAGGGCTGTTGCAACATGAGGATCTTGCCAAACATATGATTAAGTCTTTTCATCTGTTGGTATTATTCTATTATGAAGCATCACACTTGAAATCACAAAGCCTGTAAATGTGACCTAACCTTGGTGGGGGGGGGGGGGGGTGGACATGGGGACATAGTGGATTGCAAAAGAAACTTTTGCCTTAAACTCATACAATATGTTCAAAATCACTCAAATTTTAATAATAATACCACACCTCAGATGACTCATTCTAAATTATCTGATAACCACTCTGGAAAGCTCTCTTCGGTTCTTTCTTTGCATGATATGGAACAATCGCTACCTCCTGCTACGCAATCGAGCACAAGGGAATCCCCCAACACAAAGAAACTTATGCCTTTAAACTCGCATGACATATTCAAAATCTTTTAGATCTTATTACAAAGCTGCCCTCAATACAAATCATTCTTACATCTCTGAAAACCATTTTTAGGAACCTATTGTCAGTTCTGTCTTTGTATGATATGGGACAGTTGCTACATTGTACCTCCTGCTATGCAATCAAGCACAGGGGGAATCCCCCCAACACAAAGAAACTTCTGCCTTTCAACTCACATGATACACTCAAAATCATTCAGATCATAATACAAAGCTGCCCTCAATATGAATCATTTTCACATCTCTGAAAACCTTTTAAGGAATCTATTGTCAATTCTGACTTTGTATAATATGGCACCATTGTTACCCCCTGCTGTGCAATCAAGCACGGGGGAATCCCCCCACTCTCACCTCTGCTTGACGTCTTGCCGCTCTTTGAAAACAGCGTCATCATCGTCTTCGACTTGGTCTGCTGCCTCTGCTTCCGCTTCTCCTCAAACTTGTCGAACGTCAGCGTCTCGTTCTGCGCCACGGGGGAAGTTGCCTGGGCGGCCGGGATCCCCGAGGCGGAGGTGGCATCCTGGCCGGGAGACGGGGGGTGGTGCCCGCTGGTGGGGCTCGCCTTGGTCTGACGCTGGGGAAAGCTGAGAGGAGCGTGGGTTGGTTCCTGGGACCCCTCAGGGGTTGTAACGAGGGTGGACGGGCGGAGACTTCGCTGCATCTCACTCTCATAGAGTCTATATGATATATAGTACAGGGGCAAAACATCAAGATGAAGAAGTGATGCCAAATTCATGCACTTTTCACTCTTAAATTTCAACATTCTTTTGCATGCAAACTTCAAGAAGATAACCTATGAAAAGGATGTCATCTACTTCTCAGAAATCCTTAAAAGATATATATCTAAACACTCTGAGTTTCACATTTGAGTTCACTAAACGATGCATCAAGCTGTTACCCAGGGTATCATGTCGCATGGTGCCATTTCGTGTTCATAAGACGTTATTCACACACTGCCATTATGGAGGTCAGAATTTAGCAATAGGTTATATCGATTCTAGTGCCAATTCAGCCCTGTTACAAAGTTCTCACAGTAATTATAATTATAATAATGATACTTTTTATAACTTTTTTTTTCTTCAAAATATATTACTGCAGTTAAGTCAGAATGGGATCATTTGCAACCACTAACTTGTCCTATGATTACTTATTTTTGTCTTCCATGGACTGGCTATGCACAGAGCCATGCAGCTGTCTGTATGTGACACTGAGACCACTGGTATAGTGTGTGTGAGGAACGCTGATGTTATAATACTGCTGCACTGCTGAGATCATTGCTGCAACAAAATCTTCTTCTATAAAGCATTAGAAATTACTTTCACCCAGTTTTTTCATTTTTTTTTTTGGTAACCCAGGGTACAGCGATAAAAAAATTAATAACTAAATACTTCAGCAGAATAACAGATTTCTATTTGGTACCCCAGGGAACAAGAAACCCCCGCATCAACTGGCAAAATACTTTGCAATCTCATAGCAACATCCTTCCTACCTCCTGGCAAAGAGGGCGTCGCTCTCTATCTGTGCCTGCCGACTCCTTTGACACTCCTCCCTCCAGCATGTTGAGCAGTACCCCTGCCATGCCACGGTGCCATAGAAACCGCATCCATTCTTGCACAGCAGCTCAGACTCGTCAATGTGGAAGCCCTTCTTTTTCCTTGGAGGCGCAGCCATTGTGAATATTCTCTCCGCCCCCTATGGCTATATCTGAAAGGCACAATATACAAAATACTGAATATTCATGGGCTGTTTGACAATACGTAGCATCCAGACACTATTGTATGCTATGTTTTTTATCAACTGTGCCACAATTATGTAGAATTCATGTGATGGTCATATATACACTACTCATCAAGCAACAGTAGTGCTTTGTATACCTAATGCCACCAATGCGGACCCATTAACAAACTAGAAATATCACTTAAGGTGATTAATACCCCCGCCCCGTGACGACAGTCTTACCCAAGGAATGATCTTTCCTTGATCTTCTGCCATTTAAATGCCGTTACCATGGCAACGCAGCTTCCGACACGTCTGAAAAATATGTCTGCACATCTTCCCACCAAGACTATTGTGTGTGCCACATTTCATAAGCTTTTGTCAAAAACTGAGGAAGTAGTTCAATCCACAAGATCTTTCCTTGATCTTCCGCCATTAATATGCCGTTACCATGGCAACGCAGCTTCCGACACGTCCAAAAAATATGTCTTGCACATCTTCCCACCAAGACCAATGTGTGTGCCACATTTCATGAGCTTCAGTCGAATACAGAAGTAGTTCAATCCGCAAGATCTTTCCTTGATCTTCTGCCATTTATATGCCGTTACCATGGCAACGCAGCTTCCGACACGTCCGAAAAATATGTCTTCCACATCTTCCCACCAAGATCAAGGTGTGTGCCACATTTCATAAGCTTTGGTCAAAAAACTGAGGAAGTAGTTAAATCCGCAAGATCTTTCCTTGATCTTCTGCCATTAATATGCCGTTACCATGGCAACGTACTTTCGGGTACTGTCAAAAAATGCGTCTTGCACATCTACAACCAAAGGCACACATCTGTACCAAGTTTCATGGAAATTGGGCAAAAACTGAGGAAGTAGTTTGCAACACAAAATTTTCCATCATTTTGGCTCATAATATGTGAGCTGTTACCATGGCAACATACTTCTTGTCACTGTCAAGAAATGTGTCATGCTGACCTATATCCTAAGACAAACATTCAATATGAATTCCATGAGAATTGGAAGAACACTGATGAAGCAGTTTTGCCATGAAGCATTTTGCCCTATATTTTACCAATAACATGCCGTTACCATGGCAACGCACTTTTTGCCACTGCGGAAATATGTGTCTTGCACATTAACATATTCAGATGAACATCTGTACCTAATTTCATAAAAATTGATCAAAAACTGTGGGAGGAGTTCGCGACGCAAGATTTGTACCCATTTTTGCCCATAATATGCCGTTACCATGGCAACATACTTTTGGGTACTGTCAAAAAATACGTCTTGCACATCTACAACCCAAGGCACACATCTGTGCCAAGTTTTATGGGAATCGGTTGAAAACTGAGGAAGTAGTTCGCGACGCAAGATTTGCAACGGACCGACCGCCCGACCGCCCGACCGACCGCCCGACCGACCGACCGCCCGACCGACCGCCCGACCGCCCGACCGCCCGACCGCCCGACCGTCCGCTGATTCCTATATACCCCCTTCAAACTTCGTTTGGCGGGGGTATAAAAATGAGAAAAAGACCATGTGTTAGCACACACCGTCCAAAATCATACAGCATTTTGTACGTTTCTACATGTAGCAGGCGGTCAAATTTTGGACAGCGTTGTGGTCGAAATATGGGCAGCCTGCATTATATGTGTTTGAGTTTATTGCATTTTACCCCAGTTCACTCACTTCAGCCAAAAATGACTGTCCTTCAGCAAGTCTGCATAATTAAAAAAAAAACAATGAAAGTAGGGTAACATCCCCAGTATTCGGTCACTTTTTTTGCAATATTTTTGAAACTAAAATAATGCATACATACATCATATCTGCAGCAATGTATGTGAAATATATCAAATTTCTTAAATTTCAATTTTTATTTTGTTAAATATCACACAGAATTTCACAAAATCCCAAAATATATCACTTTGAAAATTCCCCAGAATACGGTCACCACGACCAGTATTCGGTTACGCGATATGCGCATTCAAAGTCAAGGCGTGTTCAAGGCAGCTGAAAAATGCGTGCGCGTGCTACCTTGTTGGCGCAAAATTGCATCGGGGACGTTGCGGCGCCCATTGGTGACCGAATACTAGGGAATCGGCACTTGCATTCAACCCTTGTACATTGAGACACTGTATCGGCACGTACAGAAATTTTTTTTCTTTTGCGTTTTTGAGGCTACCATCAAACTCCGAGCTTGCGATAAGCCAAAAATCTCGCGAGAGAACGGCGTATTTCTCGATTTTAAGCGCTTTTTCAGCAACCCTTACTCTTACAACTGGGCTCAATTTGCGCGCGCTTTTGGAAAGTAGCGCCGATTCTGCACTTTTGACGGTAAAATTTGGGATTTTGGATGGATTTTTGGAGGGGGCTAAGGGAGTTTCCTGTTGTGAATGAGTGTGCAAGTATGTGAATTGATGTGATTTGCATGTGTTGTGACAGTTGAACTTTACTGGCTGGTGACAAGTAAATTGACCGAATACCGGTACCTGACCGAATACTGGTGCCCTTACCCTCTACAGAGTATCGAGTACCAGTACCGCAGTAGCAAGTAATTTGTCTACAGAGAATGCATGAACACACATTGTCAGAACGCTACTTAACAACACTCAACAATCTATCAACGAGTTCCAGTGGTGCTAGTAATCACAGATTCACACTCACTTGACACTCACATTTGGCTCAGCAGGGACCAGGGTCCAGTTTATAAGTTTTATAACTTCAATGTAGAGACTATACTCCACTGTTACATGTGCATCTAATCTACTGATCTATAGATCTAGCCCTAAAGTCCAAGAAACTTGTACAGAAGAGCTACACTACAGTGGTTAAAGTTAAATTACTGATCAATAAATTAGAGTAGACACCATGTGAATGTCCATGGCATGATATGACATGACGCTGACAGTAACAGTGCAGTGCAGTGTCACTGACTGTGTTGTTCAACTCGCGATCAGCTCCGAGTGTAGGCATACTTGTAACTTAGCCAAGAGCAAAACTAGGCCTACAAGGCTACATAGCCAAGACTCGAGAGCAAAACCAAGAGCTATTACTTGTAGGGGATACGGAAACCTCTTCGCACTTTCACTGTGTCTGTGGTGTCTGTGGAAGACTTCCTGTGCTGTTGCGTGTGAGTGACCAGGGTTTGCAGTGTGCCTGTGCATGCACTATGATGCAGGGAGTGTGTAGATCAAAATAAATTCAATCATGTTTGTGTTCTTTACAAGTCTTTATAATTTACCTCTTACCTTTGCAAGTGTTCTTCAGCATAAATGCCGACCAAAGATCAGGCGCGATTGTGGTCTCCACTGCCCAAATCCTGACAAAAACGCATGTAAAGCTTGTAACTTGACGCACTGAAATGAAATGAATGAAACCAAGGTCCGGAGCTTCATGAAACCAGGGAGGTGAGAGGAAAAGGAGTGGGCACTGGATTAGTGTCTTTTGAACCATCCTCGGAGCCGCACTCCCCAAGAGACCACTCCACTAACTAGATTACTGCCGCTTGGCCGCACAGTGCACATGCGCAATCCTTGTCAACAGGCTAGTGGGTCTCACCCCTCCCTGGCCAGAACCTGGATTACTCCACGTGGTACTGGATGGGTGGTGTATACTGGTGCATAACTGGTGCATTACCCATTGCTGTGCCTGCAAACAACACTGGTGCATTGTGATGTGCAGTGAACTGGTTGCATGGTCACATTTTGAATTTTGCAGCTAGTATTCAAGGTATTATAATTTATGTGCATTTACATGTCCATGTACTATAAGATTTCTTGGGAACAAATGTACTTTGCATGCTATTATGGTGAAATAACTTTTACATGAAATGGAAACAAATTAACACAGACTTAAAACATTTAATAATAATGATTAGCAGCACCAATAATAATATACTGATTGAAAGAATGTGAAGGAAACATGAACAGCTGAGTAGTGGAACACAGGCCCTAATAATGTCTGATGATAATAATAATTTTAATACCAAGCTAGCACAGAAAATACTAACCACAACAGCAACAACCATCATAAAAATACCCATTCAGCTTTCAAATAAGTATAAAACAAAAACAGAGAGACAGACAAAAAAAGCGCCATGGTGAATATCTTATCAGGCATACAGTGATACAGGACATGTGAGATAGTTCAGCTCTCACTGAACTCTCACATGTTTTCACCATACACCAGGCAAGGAGGCAAGACATTTCACCAAGATTAGGTCCTATAGTAGTCTCCATCATGACCACTCTGTTGTAGATTCGAGCCCTCCTGCCTCAATATATCCCCAGCATACAACAAAAAAACATTCAAATAGTGTTTTCATCCCCTGGAGAACTAAAATTGCTCACAAAAATATGGTAGTGGGACCAGAAAAAACATGTCTTGGCGGATGTACGCAAGTTTCCCAAAAAATATGACAAGAGAACCAACACGAGCGAACAATGAAGTGATACATCAGACTAAAGAAAAACCCCAACATCTGCTGATCTACAGGTGAATTTCGTCAGCACTAGTCAGGATTTACACTTGACATTGCGTCGTAATTTGATTAAAACAAGAACAAGACAATGGCTATTGTTAAACAGTTACATTGTCAAAACTCAACTTCTTCTTGGCCGATTTTCAAAATTTTTGTATCTATCGAGAGCTGAATTCTTAGACTAGCAGGTCCCAAGAGCATATGCCGTGTGAGCCTGCATAAAGAATGTAAAACCCTCATACACGTCCTTGTGAACACACACAAGTCAACTGGCCTGTCCATACTCCTAACGATAGAGGGCCAAATCACCGCGGCCCCGAGGATCGAACATCAAACAGCAGTGATAACGATCAGACTGACCTCGTTACGTAAGAGGTCGTTTACTTGTTCTTTGGGGCACTGATCCCTTGTAATCCTGTGTTGAGTGATAGGGAAAACCCTCAGGGCAGAGTGCCCACTCCTTTTTGTCTCACCTCCCTGATGAAACGCACAACTAGCTACAGTGTACTAAGTATATAGACGAACAGGACGTACGAGATGCTATGTCTCATGCAATGGGCGTTCTTCCCCTTCAACCCGTAACGTCAGATAGCGCATAGCGCACACATTCAGACGGGGTTGGTCTGTTACCTCACTGATCATGTGATTTTTAATCAGCTGACACTGCTCTCCTTATAAGAGTCTCTTTGCTATGTGTTGTTTTTGTTGTTTACTGTACACACTCCTTAGATCGCTCGGCGTTCTTGCGAATCTTGGGTTATGACCCGACTCACATCTGATAATCTTCGATGATCTTGGTAATGATAACTGTCCTAAAAGGGAGGGGAGTCTCACCTCCCTGATCTTATACGATAATGGCAATCGTGACAACAGCTGATTCCACATAGAAGTGGAGGTGTGCTGTATATGATGATAATGATATTCGATAACGAAATAGCTAGTATATTAAAACGATGACCACCACCACCACCACCGCCATCATCATCATCATCATCACCATCATCATCATCATCATCACCATCATCATCACCATCATCACCATCATCATCATCACCATCATCACCATCATCACCATCATCACCATCATCATCATCATCATCATCATCGGTCATCATCATCACCATCATCATCTTCGTCATCATAATGATAATGATTAATAGCAGCAGCATCATCGTCACCAACGTATTAACGTTAGGTTTACATTTGTGTTTCAAACATGAAGAAAAAAAAACACAGCGAGAGGAAAGAAGGAAAAGGAGGACAACATCTCACTTTCCAACCGTTGGAAAGTGAGTATGTTACTGTGCATGAGAGTGGTTATAGGAAATAACTATTCCCGTCCTAGTAGGGGAAGGGCAACGTCATTTTCCTTTCTCGCCTTGCTGATATGACCGAGGAGATAACGATAATTCGAGCTACCATGTTACCACGCTGCTCCAAAAATGTGAGAGCGTATCCATGTCTCGAAAATCTCAATCAACAAGTTTATTATGCTTGAAAATGAAATGTCACTCCCTTACCAGAGTGGATTTGGTAGGTGATAGGGTAAAAATAATACCAGCAGTAACAATAGAAGGTGTGCTAAAATTGGAAATGAATTGGAAAAAAAGTAGGACCTTCTTTTTATTTGTTTACAATATGTATAACCTGAGAGACAGCGATATTCTACTTTTCAATTTGCAATTGCATTATCAATCATTCTTAAAGGCATAATTTACATTAGAAAGTTTGCAGATAAAATAAAAACCCAGCATTAGTGCTTCAAAATAGTTCTAAAATGTGAGTTAGGGGTGGAAACCACCAATGTAAAAATTTGGACCAGAATAATCGATGTTAAGTATTGCTAGATATACAAAATGTGAACAATAGTTATAATAAAAATGTTTCCAGACTAAACCGTCCACAGTTATGGTTTAATGGGGGAAATAGTGATATCTCTTTATATTTTAGGCTTTATTGCAAACATTTTGTATGGTAGGATGTTTTGTGATATAACTGACGTACACATAATTATATGCATCAAAAATGATATCTTGAACATTTTCAAATCACTGCTCCCAAAGGTAAGGACCTTTTGATTCTGCGCCGGTCTAACACTCGAGATTCGGCGAACAGCTCCGTATACATTTTGTCTTCATATTTCACCTGACATTGAGATAAAACATATATGAAAAAAACAACAATATACAAAATACAAGTAAGAATAATCAGTTGATTAAAACGAGAAAATGTGTATGAAAGAATATTCTAAACAAGATGTCAAAATGTTAAGGAACTGCAAAAGCAGGGCTTGTAGTTTGACTCGTGGCCGGTGTCAATCTCGTGGGATAACTCCAATGATTAATATATTGTAGGCCTATGATTTCAAATTTATTTTCCTATGTTTGTCTGTTATATACATACTGTGGGTAAACATATTGAAAACAAAGTTTTAGTTCCTAGTGGTGGTTATTTTTTGTACTGACTCGTTTAAGAGTGAATATTTTCACTCGATTTTTTTAGAGAGTATAAGATCACCATTTTATACGGGTTGCTTTGTTTTCTGTTGTTACTCTTTATTGTTGTTGTTGTTTTGTTGTCGCTTTTTTCAAGAATTTTAAGGCCGATTCATCTTGTTCATCTGTTTATGGGGCAGATTGTCTTGGATGCTTGACTGATAAAGACATAATAGCAATCTCAAATTAAGTTCAATAACACCTGCACGAAAATTGATCCACATATACTGTCACATAGACCCAACGTCTTAAAATAGTTGTAACCAGATGATGGATATATATGTTACGACTATATATAATTGTTCGTTGTATCCAAAATACTCTGTGATCTCCGAATACTTTCTTTTCTCGTAAATCATAATAATATATCCATGTATTAGTAGTATTCAAAATCATGCGCTTTCCTCGCCAGGATAAAGCGTTTTAATGCCATTTTAGGTTTTAATCTCATTATCCATGTATTAGTAGGTGTGTCTTGTTAGTGTTAGACCTATATTTGCAGCTATAGCAACGAGTCGTGAGATTTATGTGGATTGGAGTGAGGTTCATTTTTTACCATCTTCCACATTAATTATGCTTTACTACAGTTTTATTTTACCGTACTTGAACAATGGACTTTTGTTGTGGGACAATATGCATCATTTTCTTTTAGAAAAAAAAATCTATTACTGCAAAAAAAAAGTCATTGAGGGTAATCTTCAACTTAAATCATACTGAGAATTTGTTTTGTGATAATGAATAATTAAAGATGAATGATTTATAGTTATTTCAGCTGGGTCAATTTATGTCTAAATACTATAATAAAAATTTACCACAAATATTAATGATCAAATCTTTCGTCACAACGATGCGATAAACAATTATCCTACTCGACGTTCCTGTGAATATCATTTACCATTATTAAGAACAATTCTTGCCCAAAACACGTTTGTTTTCACAAGCCCGAGGTTCTGGAACAGCCTTGACAACACTTTAAAAGATTCTCTGACTTTTCTTCCTTCAAATCAAAACTGAAAAGATTTATTTTGTCATCCTCACAAAAACAAACAAATAAATAAAGAAATGACTTTTTTTTTCATCCTCATAAAAATAAACAAATAAATGAATAAATGATAAGTATCTTTTCCAATATTAGGAGTTTATGTTTCACCATTTGGCAATTTCTTTTATTGAATTTCAAGTCTCTACCCATTGCCTTGGAGACCTTTCCTGAAAACCGAATTGTAGACCACTCGTTTTGGTTTTTTTTCCCCTTCCTTGTTATGCTTATCTTTATTCTGTTTTCCTGCCTGCGCCGTCCCTACTTTGGTTCTTGTCCTTGTCATAGTCCTTTCTTTCTGTTTGTTTCACCTGACGCCATGATATCAAAATTTTCATACATGGAGTCCTTGACGGATCTTGAGATACCCTCATCTTCTAGAGTAATTCACAAAATTTACAAGCTATGCTTCTCTTGTGAATTTCTCTTTTCTATTAAGAGTTACAAAATAAAATTGTATTGCTAACTTGTTTATTCATCTAAAAACAAAGTTGATATTATTATAATTGTATCCATGCATGTTTTGTGGAACTTATGTGATTCAAAGTTCCTTGAAATATTATGTACTCATGTAAACGTTATGTATATTGCTTTGTATTACTTTATGTGGAAATAAAATCATTTGAATTGAATTGAAGGTCAATGATTGAATAATGAAGAAAGAGAAGACGACGAAGAAGAAGAAACATAGGAGTAAAAGATTAAAAAAGAAGAGAGAGGAGAAAGAGGAGAAGGAAGATTTCAAAGAGCGGACGATTTAAAAAAATCCTGGAAAAAAATACATGAAATGGTCAGAACCTCCCAATATTGTTTGCTAGCTTGCTCTTTCAAAAAAGGGTAACTTTTATTCACTTTTGTTTACAGTGAATATCTTCAAATTTACTCATCTGAATAGATAACAGAAGAGAAAAAAAATGTGATCGTGGATTACAAAACCACAAAAAAATCACACCCATTGATTTTACATTAGGACTCAAAAAGGGTGAAACTGGTCAACCAAGTCAATCTTGAGTTTTCCATATTTTCTGAAAGAGCTATCATTCTTCTACACTATTCCTAAGTTTGTGATCATAGAATGAATGGGAAAGTGTGTTTTCAGCAGTTTTTCTACAACCCTTTTTTGTAAAGTATATAGTGAGATCAGGTATGTTTTAGATACTCAACTTATCATTTCTTGAAAATCCTTATACTGCACAGTACACACTCTTCACCTTCAACTATAATAATTTTTGAAAGGATGATGCTACTGCTTTGAAAGTTGGCAACAATTATGGACAAAATATGTAACTATACAGAGGCGGATCCAGGAATTCTGTAAACGGGGGCGCAATTAATATTTCTGGTGCCACTTCTGGGTTTCATTTCAATTTTTCTTTTTATTTCTTTTGTTTTCACGATAAATAAAGGGGGCGTGCGCCTCTTGTGCCCCCTCTGGATCTGCCACTGCTATATAGAGTATGCTCTATTTCAGCTTAATCTGATAATCCCTTTTTTTTAGATCCCGTTTTTGTCCCATTCATCGCACAGCTAGCACGTTTGGTAATTAAGCGCATGAATAGACCCTACTTCAGAGCTTCTGACCAGTTCACACTTTTCAACAGTGTGTGACGTCCTTCCAATATTATATATATATAACATAGGCGCCGGAAGTGGGGGGGCAGCCGCCCCCCCCCCCCCCCCAATCCAAAAAGTGGGGGGGGGGGGGGCAAAACGCATTTTTGCCCCCCCAAAAAGCCCCCCTCAAAAAAAATGAATAAATAAACAAATAAATAAAAATAGATAAAATAAGAAAGATATGTATATAAATGAATAAACGCGAAAAAACATAGCTACAAACGGCAGTTTTTGGACTGTAAAATGTCAAAATTTCCAAGCTCGCTCGCTCCGCTCGCTCGCATTCAATCGCTATGCCATTCTCCTAACGTTGCAGCCAGTAATTGCCAGCAGTTGAGCCCGGTGCGCCTCCCCCTTAATTTCCAAAGCGAAAAACATAGCTACAACGGCAGTTTTTGGACTGTAAAATGTCAAAATTTTCAAGCTCGCTCGCTTCGCTTGCTCGCATTGAATCATTATGCCATTCTCCTAATGTTGCTGCCAGTAATTGCCGGCAGTTGCGCCCGATGCGCCCCCCCCATTAATTTCCAAAGCGAAAGATATAGCTACAAACGCCAGTTTTGGGACTGTAGAATGTCAAAATTTTCAAGCTCGCTCGCATTGAATGGTTATGCCATTCTCCTAATGTTGCCGCCAGTAATTGCCAGCAGTTGCGCCCGATGCCCCCCCCCCCTTAATTTCCAAAGCGAAAGATATAGCTACAAACGGCAGTTTTGGGACTGTAAAATGTCAAAATTTTCAAGCTCTCTCGCTCCGCTCGCTCGCATTTTATTGTTATGCAATTCTCCTGATGTTGCTGACAGTATATAATTTGTCGTTTCACACCGTCATTCCATAATCCATGTAAGGAAAACTTACAATGTTGCTCAATGACTGCGTTGTTGAATGTATCACATTCCGTAATGTATTGTAGTCCCATTATTGCGCACGCACACACGCACAAGCATACACACCGTCAAAATTACTTTTCCACAAGGTGCCCACCCCCAATGTTTCGACCCATCGTACGCCACTTTATATGTATATATATATATACACACACACACACACATATATAGATATATATTATATATATTATATATATATATATATATATATATATGTGTGTGTGTGTGTGTGTGTGTGTATGTGTATGTGTATATTGTGTATTATTATCCATACAGAGGATTTTTAGAGCCCAAATACAAGTGTTATTTTGTCGACGCACCTCATAACCTCCGACCCACTTAGAAAGTTTGTTGAACTCGACCAATATTTTTTTGCCGAGGCGACCAATATTTAAAATATTGGACGGCAAGAGGGGGATTCCCCAAAGTTTTTTATAAACTGCACCGTGATTGGCTGGGATATATACGAGATGACCTGAAATATGAAGTAAAACCGTATGTGATTGGCCAATCACGAATTAACTGAAATATCGGGGTTTTTTTAAAATTCTGTGTTTATACAAACAAATTTCATATATCAATTAGTTGAAATTGTTTTGCATACAATTTTTCAAAATATCACTTTCATACCAGGAAATTAAATTTAGGTTTGATGAAAACAAAGGCGACGATTGATCAGCTCAGCGCTACTGCTAGATAGCCCGCGCGCGATATACAAATACATGTAGCCGGCCACCGCCGCTTGCATTTGCATGCATGTTACGTTATGTGTATACTAAATACAGTAGGCCATAGGACTACAGTACGAGTAATTCGATCTTTCACGATCTACGGAAGATGTGGCGTGAATTGTGTCTCAGATCTCGGATACAAGAACATCTAATTCTGGTGTAAATTGCTAGATCTCGGCCTAATAGTAACATGACTGCTACCATGGATACATAGATCACTGTTTTATCAGGGAATGAAGTAGAATAACTTGCACTGAAGAGTGTACCACACCCCATGTCAGGATCTGAATACAGTAGCTAAGTAGGAGACCATACAGCACTCTGAAACAGAAAGGGTAAGTGAAAATATTCTTTGCTAAAATCCTCTGTAGGATAATAATGATAATATTAGATGTCCTATTTTCGATTAATACAAGGAAATATAGGACTCGCTAAGCAAAATATTGGACTCGTCTTCGACTCGTCCAATATTTGTGCATAGCTCGTCCAATATTTCCTTGTATTAATCTCAAGGCCATCCAATATTATATAAACATATGTATGGTCTATAGTGAGCCCCCTCCAATATTTGCCCCCCCCCCCCCCAATCCAAAACTGCTTCCGGCGCGCCTGTATATATATATATATATAGAGAGAGAGAGAGAGAGAGAGAGAGAGAAAGAGAGGGTGAGAGATTATAGGAGAGTCCATTTGCATTGAGTGATACACCATTTTAAAGCTTTGAGTATGCTCTTTTAGAATCTGCCCTAAACGAAAAATCCATGTCTGGGGACTTTAATTTTATTGATTTTGTGATGCAGTGTCACATACACAAGTTAATGACTTGGTTTTAACATGTTTCAACGAAACAGAGGTGTTGGTTATAACTTCAGTAAATATGGTAAAATCAAATAAGGTGATGATTTGATTGCCTGTACCAATTATTTCATTGATTCGAGTCATCAGTTTGTTTGCATGCGATACCCGTGAGAATCTATCATTAAAAATGTTGTATTACAACTCTTTAACCGTGATGATACGATGGATATGGACTATTAATTTCACTTTTATGAATACACATCACAGCTTGGGGCGGATTCTGGAATTCCTTAAAGGGGAGGGGCCTTTACAAAATTAAAGGAGGGGTGCACGCACCCCATTCTTTAATATTTCTTTTGTTGGGGAAAAAAAAAGGAAGGGGGGGGGGGCGCGCCCAGTGCGCCCCCTCTGTATTCGCCACTGCATCACACCCCACACACTTTTTTTCCAAATGATTTTTATTTCTGATTCCATAAAATGCAAATAATGTTCAGTTCACATCACTTGCCCTCTCTGACCACCATTGTCCACCAATGCCATTTTTTTTTTGTTTTATGATCTTACCCCTATAACTAATACCCCCAAAACCCACACCCACAAACACACACTCACGCCCACACACACGCGCGCGCGCACACGCACACACACATATGAACACACTCTCTCCCTCTCACACACAACACATACACACACAAGACGAACGTAAGGATGGAATCTTCAGAAAATATGGGTGTTGTGATCTCCCGATTTTAGAAAAAAATTATTAAAATTATCTTTATCATTATTATTTTAAAGATCCAAAAAGTGTATGGGTGGGGCGGGGCTATGGGAGCCCATGGGCCCCTGCCTACCGGACTGCTACTCAGTATTCCCGACTGACTGGACTCGTGAAGCCAGGGGGGAATCCCCACAGAACTATTCTCATGGTCGGACATCCGGGGATTTTGCGTGTCACGGGGTCATGGATAGCGGTGGAGTGAAAACAAACCATAGTCTTATAGTCGCGTGAATAGGTGTTTTCTGCCGGGGCGCCCCGCGAGCATAGCGCTAGCACAAGCTGTACTACTGTAGCTGTGCGGGCAGCAGGATTAGGCCCTAGGCCTACCCTAAATTAGGCCCTACCCTAAGCCTACTACAGTACTAACGTTAGGCCTATAGACCTACCTGAAGTTTCTATGAGGTAGGCCTACTAAGTAAACGTAGATATCGGGGTAGGGCCTACTCAATGAGGTTCTACTGCACATCTGGCCATTTTCGGGTCGTTGATCCAGAGTCCTGCCGCGATTTCATACGGGCACAGGTCCAGTCCGGCTGCCTTCAACTTGGCAAAATACCGGGATCCGACCGATCGATCGACGGGATCCAGATTTTTAGAATATTGCTGGCAAGACATGATGCATGTATCTCATGAATGATGGCACAAATGACGAAATGAATAATGAAAAACAGTCCCCATGTCTGCGTAGAGCTGCACATAAAACGCGTCGCACATGCACAGCATGCATGCAGTATGCGCATTATGCAGGCTTAGCGCGTGCAAGCTGTTTGTTTTCACTCCAGTCAACCGGAAGTGACGTGTAGCCGACCGCAAGAATATTTATATCTGTGGGAATCCCCCGTAATTGGGGAAGTCTATGGAGCGCGATAAGACACAATGAGGATTAATGGTGTATTACATTTGTTTGGTAATGTTTCATCATAACTTAAGAATTATTTACATTACATGATGCTAGAAATGATTCAAATTGAAGAACAAATAATGCGTCAACATTAATTTCAACAAAATTGGACAAGGACAGTCGCGTGCCATAAGCCTCCGGTAAACTCACTGTACAAAGTTCAGTGGCTAGCTGCGTCGTCGCGTGTCACGTGCGTGCCTTTTCCAGCTGCATCGCGTTGTTTTTATTGTACTTTTCTTGCGCCTTTTGAATACTAGTAGATCTAGTGTATTACAAATCAAATTGAGGCATCATTCAGAGACGAAGATCGAGGTCCCACTTGAGTTCACGTCAGCGCAGCGTCAGTTAACGATTCTTGATCGAAGAAGAGGAAGAAGCTAGCTACCGCTGCCACCACCACCACTGGCACTGCACCAGCACCTGGCAGGAACAGGAGGAACTTGAACTGGAAAATCTGAAGGAAAATCTGACCGTCCTGCAAATCGGAGGAAATCGTGTTTCTCCACCTTATCTCTGCCACGTGGGTCGATGGAGCTTGTCCTGTCCTTGATTAACACTGTTAGATCAAACACAGTAAGCAGTAATATGACCATACGTTTGTTGTAAGCTACTTGTAAATGTAGATCTCTAATGTCGATTCATTCTTAGTATACAATAGTATATTTACCTCCGCCAAGGGAGGAGCGGGTTATCTTTATTCTTCATAAGATATTATTAAGGCATTATCGTGATATTGATATAGTCCCCACCTAGATCCCCACCACAGTGCGCGTGCACCCGTGCGTTTAGGGTTAGGGCATAGGGTTAGGTAGGGTTTTATTTAGTACGAATACGCAGCTTTATTTCATTTGCATGCATTCTATTAATCTCACTCATTTTGACTCCTAAATTATAGCATTGGCCTATATGGGAGTCTCACTCTCAACTAGTTTCCAGTGTTGGCAGCCCTGGGACAAACAAACAAACGGTAACGCAAATATAAGATATGCCATTAGTCAAAATGAGTGAGATTAATAGAATGCATGCAAATGAAATAAAGTTTTAGAGTGAGAAAGGACCAAAATGTGTGAGTCTCACGTTCAATGTGTGAGAGTTGGCAGCCCTGTTGTCCTTGTGCAAAATAACTCAAAAAGTTGTGAACGGATTTGGATGAAACTTCAGTTGCAGGAAAGGTTGAGAATGACACAAGGAACAGATGATTAAATTTTGGCAATAATCCAGAAACTTTTATGGATTGTATGAAGGATTTTCGATATTTTGGCAGATAGGGTCAATGAACTTGACCCTACCTTGGGAGTTCAAGCTGCATATTAAAGTAGGAGTTGTGTCCACTTCACAGCGTAAAATACTTACTGACTACGCCATCGGCCTGATGCGCCTGATTTCATGGGATCTTCCAGGAGGTTTGAGAAGTTTCCATCCGTGAAGTACCAGTCCAAGTCATCAAGCTATAAGTCAAGGTCATGGGGGTCAATTGTCACCTGATAGAGTTGGATGTGTCAGTCAGGTGACCCCCTAGTCCGGTTAAAGTCACAGTCCGGGTCTGGTTAAGGTCGTGAGGTACAGTAAATAGGAGGGGAAATGAAAGCCGACCATCCCCCAAAACCAAATCCCACTACAGTATTTTTGAGGTTTTCATACGCGCACTAAAGTGCGTGCTCTACTGTGAGGCACGCCGCGCAGCTGAGGGTTGATGTAACAAAAGCCTTCGATATTTGGGAATTTGGTAACTGCGACCAGCCCCAACTTGCAGTGTTGGGGCTGTGCCGTTTTCGCATTCAGATTTTAATGTTGTACAAAACGGGTGCCGTTCCGGCGCTATATTTCCTTAATTTTTCAACAAAAACTACTAGGAATACTTACATGGGTCAATTAAACCTAAATGATTCACATCGGCGACTGTTTGATGCATTTCATTGCTTATGATGCCGAAAATGCTGTCTTATAGGGCAAATATCTTCAGCTCACGGATGCTCACTAAAACTCACAATCACTTGCACATGCGTACAGCATGCATTCAGTGCAGTCACAGCTGTATTGCTCGCTACATGATGCATATTCATTTCACCTTATATGCACCGTGCGATGATGCATTATTCATATCCTTGAGCATCCGTAACGGTGATGTCATTGATCACGCATGCGCAGAGACTCCAACTCTCCCGTTTTCGCCAGGAGATCTCCCGCCGAAAACCCATTTTAGCTAAATCTCCCGTTCTCCCGCTTGAGATTTAATTTCTCCCGCCCTGGCTCTTTGTCTCCTGTTGGAAAGGATTCCTTATTTCTATCGTATGTTGAAAAAAATAAGCCTTAGATAGCACCAGAGAGCATCTAGAACCCTAGTAACTTTGCACTTCGCACACATCAACTTTGAGTCTCCCGTTTGCTAGGGGTTTCAGGCGGGAGAATCTCCAGATCAGAAGGTGCTTTGAGTTGGAGTCTCTGCATGCGTAGATGTGTACTAATGGATATACACGTTCAAAATAGCAGCAAAGCTCCCCACTAGGGCAGGCTGCTTACTCCTAAAAATGTGGAAAATTTTGCAGTTTCCAGATAAATTGGTGAGAAGAACCAAGGCAATGGGGTAGTGTATATTTCATTTTTTATTGTCACTGTGTTTATGATAGAAATTCAGCCATGGTTTATTTGTGAAGTTGCCGTACATGTGGCAATAGGGAGTTGTTCATGATTCTCACTTTAACAAAACTGCGAGGTAGCCGCCAGGACCCCGCCGCAGAGCGGCGGGTCTCCGGGGCTAGGAATTTGGATGATTTTTAGCATGCAGTACGTATGGGTGGAAATCACTGATCTCTGGAAGAACGGGATTTAATATTGGTGGAAATTAGCAGCTTGGCAGAGGTCTGCTAGTCGAGCTCTCTCAGAGTGCTTTTCTAGTTTTATCTTTTTAACCTGTCTTATTGGTAAATTGTGGCTGGGCTGTACCGTAACCCTGGGGCGCTCCTTGTACACAGTTAAACTTTGCGTTCGCCGGTTCGGGCTAGTCGCAGTTTATTAACTAGAATCTATACACAGCCCTGTCGCTGTACACAAGTGTGCTTCGCACGGCGTCTGGTTGGGCTAGTCGCAGATAGGCTGTACCTGTAATACCTTGACTTATTGGCCAGCATGCAGCAAGCAGCTACACTACCAGCTCCGGAGTTTTGAGAAGCCAGTGCTTAGATGAAGGACAGACCAAGTTGGGAGTGTAAGGGACAGTCAAAGAGGAAGATAATAATCAAGACATACAAACTGTAGTATGAAGAATTCAATGAAACTTGGCAATGAGAAATCATTATATTGGAGAAAAAGTACATTTCAGGCAAAGTTTTGTATTAAAGATGCAGTAAAATGCACATCACAGTTTGAAGACGGGATGCCAATAATGTCACACTTCAGTGCACTGCTCATATCATAAAATTACCAGTAGGAATCCAGAACATATCATGTCTAATTTAGTGAAATCTTTACATGTGGATATATTTCTAGATGCTTAGTTAAACAGCTCACAGCAATGGACTCTTTCCTTTCTTTTTTTTTTTCTACCGAAATTATCAAAGACCAGTCTTTACAGTTCTTGTCAGTCTAGATCCATCTGGCTTTGAAATACAATTTTGCTGAGGTGTCATTTGTTCAAGTTGAAATAATAAAATACAGTTGCAATGCAAGTTGCAGAAGTTAGAAGAAAAATCTTCATTAAAATGAGTTTTGAGTTAAGGTACAACTTGCATCTTTGGTAATGAAGAATTTTATTCTTGTTCTTTCATTTGATCATGACAATGCATTGGAATTCTGTATAAATCATCACATTTTGCAAATTGGGGCTTTTCTTTTCCATGTGCTTGAATTCTCAATAGAGAAACACAGTGCGGGAATGAAAAATTATAAACACGATCTCTTTTCAAAAGAATTATCAAGTGATATTTTACCACTTTAAGATAACACAATTTTTGTGTAATGGTGTAATTATCTTTTTGAGTCAATTCTATGAATATCAGTCAGCTCACTAAAATGGAAACAGTGCAAAATATACTGCATTTAGGGTATTCGACTGGTACAGTACATGTACCTGTCTGTGTGTAACTATTACACCATCTACTAGTATTTGTTACTCTAATCAAAATTAGCCTTTTTCAATAAAAAAACAGTATCTTCAAGATACATTTGAAGTTTTGAAGGGCAAGGAACATACTGTAGATATCAATATGACCCTCGAAACTGGATGTTCATGCATGATTTTTACTAGCTTACCATATGCATGGTGCTGCAATTATATATCAGTCCTACGTCGATGATAAGTCGGTTCATGGATATGTGGTAGATGGCATGCACATACATCATAATGACAGTGGCGCGCATAAAGTTATAATAGGCATGCAAGACCTGGGGGGCCATTTCATGAATTATTTTGTGAGATATTTTTACCGACAAACTGTTATAAACTGATATCCTTGTTGGACAAAATGCTTCATGAAATGCTTCCCCCCCCCCTCCCCCCCCCCCCCCCCCCCGCCACCCAAGACTAAAGAGAGACCAATGGAGAGAGCTATGAAATCTTGACATTCTGTTGATATGAAAGAAGGGACTTCAGTTGGAAATGTGTAACATTTAGCACTTCTCTTCTTTATCAAAAGTCTTAACGATTTATTCATCCTTTAATTCCAACAGATTGTTAAGCGGATTTGGCGAATCATGGGTTACTCAGAAGATTACCCTTTCCTGTGTGATGGAGAGACAGTAGAACTCATCAAAAAATCGAAGACTCTCTTCTTTCTACGTCTACCAGAACCCGAGAATGAGTCCCTCGTCAACTCCATCATTAAGGTTTACGAGAAGGACGTCTCGGTCGTCAAACCTCCGAGTCCAGACCAGAAGGGGGAGAGTCCCCCGGAGGCCAAGAAACAGTGTGAAGATGAGAGAGGGCAGCATGACCAGAGTCTTGAAGTTGAGAAAGCCTGCAAAGATGGTTTTAAGTTGGTGATAATTGCTGACCCCAACCTCACAAGGGACAATCTCGAAAAGTATCAAAGGAAATCTCTTCCCTTTTTCTACACAACGATACTCGTCAATCCTTCGGACCATGAGGAGGTGAAGAAAATTCCTTACCCGCTTTTCTATGGCTGGTTTGTGAATGAGGCAAATTCCAGAGAGCTGAGGGAGCTCGCAGAGAAAATCTATGAAGAATGCTTGAAAAACGAGAAGTTTTCTGAAGAGTTCACAAAGTCTCTCATACCAGACAAGGAGGGTCAAACACCAGGTGAGTAGAGCTTGTGTTATGGTTGATGGGAACAGATTTTGGATTCACAGAGTGCAATTTCATATCAAAGTAACCAATCACAGTAATTCGTCGTTAGTCTGACATCAAGCATTGATAGCATTTGTGAGCTTCAGACCACTTGGTTCAAGGGCCAAAAAGGCAGAGTGATGTTCCTTGTTTACCTTATTTATTTTAAAGGTATTTTTAGTTTCAGGCTATGTACTTGGTTCAAGGGTTAGAAGTACAAAGCCATATTCCTGGTGACCCTATTTTTTTTCAAAATGTGCAATGAAATATTCACCAGATAAAGTCATAAATGGCAGTGGCACCATTGACTTATTTTAATGTTTTTATTGGGGAGGGGGGTAGACAGAGCTATATTATGGTTGAAGCAGTTTATGCAAAAGCATCATAGTTCATGTTACAATATCCTGTTTTTGTTGTTTTTCTTCTTTC
This sequence comes from Diadema antillarum, assembly GCF_040938485.1. Classification (NCBI taxonomy): domain Eukaryota; kingdom Metazoa; phylum Echinodermata; class Echinoidea; order Diadematoida; family Diadematidae; genus Diadema; species Diadema antillarum. Next base: position 62,069 of record NW_027270921.1, on the reverse strand, counting down.
ATGAGCAATGTGGATCGAAGCACAGCTCAAGAAAAATAGTTCAAGAGATAGACAATTAGCATGAATCTGCACAAAGCATGCCATAGTATCGAGATAACTATCCTAGTCTGGCAGTTTCTGTATCTGCAAGATATCCAATTTGTTCAATGTGTGTGTCTGTGTGTCTGTCTCTCTCTCTCTCTCTCTCTCTCTCTCTCTGTCTGTATGTCTGTCTGTGTGTCTGTCTGTGTGTCTGTCTGTGAATGATGCATATGATGCATAATTTTAAAGGTTGAAACTAAAAATGTTTATGATACTAATGTGAATTGATGTTTTTGAAGAGTATGAGTATTCACTTTCGAAATGGGCAAAATGTTATGTTTGTCTTTGCTCTTCCTCATGTTGAGAAACTAAACTATCAGACAGGGGAATCTTGTTACAACCTAGTTGGATGTAACAAGATGCCTTTTAAAACAAGGATTTTGCATTACCCTATTTCAACCTCTGACATGGTCCCTCATAGCTAATTTGTTAAGTGCTGTGTTCTGCCACAATGTCACATCTGCATGTTAGTAGTGTAGTAAAGCCTTAATAATGCACAGCTACAGGCTGCATAGAAATATTTTACTTTCATCAAATTTGGCTGCAGACATATATTCTTAAAGCTGCTCTTTGCCCTACCTTGTAAAGGTTTACCTTATCAGAACCTCTCTTCTTTTCTTATTTAAACCATCTGACTGGGAGTAAGAGTCACATCATCCCCATAGCATCACTGTGATATTCACCGTGTGATTAACACATTATTACAATTAAGTAGCTTTGGTAGCATTTACCATGCCCTATTTTAAAATTTCCATGGAAATGCAGTGTGTACTTGTAATTGTAAATAAAATAGTTTGCAAAAGTTAGAGCCTCATGTGCAGTTACACATTATAAGGGTTAATGATTTTAACACATTTGAATTCATCCATGCACATAGAACTGCCACAATTTCATTCCCTTGTGTTTTAATGCATCTGTATTATGACTTGTGCAAATACTGAATTTTTTTTTTTTCAAGTTTGTATGATTTCATAAATATGAAACCATAGGTTCTCTGCGATGAACTGCCGTTTATCACATGAGTGCCTTGGGAGAGTTCTTGCAGCCTTTTGGTAGTGGGGGGATCATGGTGCCTTTTACTATCCCTTTCTTTCCTTCTTCTTCAAGTTTATTATTAGGGAGCTTTAGATTATAGACGCGCGGACGTTCAAAGGAAAAAAACATGTTCTGAGCGTGCGCAGTAGCGCGCGTAAAGTCAATCTATTTTTAGCTTGCGTCGCCTGAGTTCTTCACGTCCGCACAGTTTGCGACGTAGAGAGCTTCTTCATGCACTGATCATATGGGGGCGCAATTTTATTTTTTATACGTTGCGTCCCAGCGTAATCTAAAGCTACTTTTCCACACGACGCAGGGAGAGGAGAACGTTCAGCGCAAGCGTCGGCTCAAACGTCCGCGCGTCAAAATCTAAAGCTCCCTATTATATGTACCCAAGAATGTTCCAATCATCACGTTCTAGAAGAGGGAAATTCCCTGTGTAAAATTTTGTGAACTTAGGCACATGCCAATGTACAGTCAGGTCAGAAATTTAGAATGGGATATGATTTCTTTTTAAAGATTCCTTTCTTTTTGCCTTTTAGATCAGGTGAATAAAGATGCATTTGTTCTGAATTTGCACAGAGTTGCTCAGGGACATGTGTGAACTGTCCTTATTTTGCAGAAGAGAAATCCTTTAATATCACATCATATTGGTCATACCCTCCTTCAGATCCACAGAAGTACTTCTCATCCGAGGATTACGTGGTTGGCCCAATCATGCTTCACTGCACCGCCTTCTACAGCAACTATGGCGAGGTGACTAAGACGAAGGAGTATGTCAGCAAGGAACCAGTGCAGAAGGCCATCGGCAAGGCTCTCCGAGTGGAGGTCATGGGGCTCTTGGTCACTCCCCGGTCGTTGGGTTTTCGGCTGAAGCTGAACCAGGAGGATCTCCCTCTTTGGGACGAGGATGATGGGGCGAGCGTGGATCCCGCTGAGGGTGGGGAGTCTGCTGCCATCAGCAGAACCCAGGATGACCAGTGCATCATCACAGCGATGTCACCGACTTGCGGCACGGGCAGCAGGGCCCACTTCAGCGTGAAGAGCGGCCCAGGCGTCCAGCCGGTCCAAACGGGAGAGGACCTGGTCCAACTGATTGAGGATGAGCAGAAGGCAGCCAGAGAAAAGATGGAGGATGAGCAGAAGGCAGCCAGAGAAAAGACAGAGGATAAGCATCTCACCATCCAGCTGGATTGTGGCAAAGCTCGTTGCTATGGCAAGGGCAACTGGATGGTGTACTTTGACAAGCCTCATGAAAAAGAAGTATTGTTTTCAAGCTTTTTTTAGTTGTATTAGACACACGTGACATCACTTGTTAAAAAAACAACAAAATCATAGAGTGAATTCTTTCTCCCCATTAATGAAGCTGTGTATTTCCGCAAGGTTCATATATTTAGTAATGACGTGTTTACAGGATTTACAGGAAATGTTGAAACATTGTGTATTCTAGATGTAATTCCAGACCCCTGTTGCAGATTAAAATCATCCTCAATGAATATATAGAGGTTTTCACAAAGTGATAGGTAGGAGAAACAGAAGCTTTGCTCTGGCATGCATCATTATAGCTTCATATAACCCATATAACAAACTGATGAAACAGTTGATTTGCACAAGTCAGTGGTCCTTGATGAAGTCAGTTTGAGTTGTTTCATACATTATCCTGAATTGCACATTCTGCAGTGTGATTGTTCTTGAAGAGAGTAGTATTGGTGCCAGTTTCTTTACTTTTAGCTATTCTCTTCATATGTACTTGATGAGAGTCAAATGATGCCTGTTGCCTGTTTTACCTATTTACATATGTTGTACTGGAATTAACTAGTAGAATGAATGGTCAAAGATCGAAACCGGTCAAGGTCAGCCATTCAAACAAACAAGCAAAATCAACTACAAATAGCCACTTGGTATTTTATCTATCAGAGACAGCAAACTTGTAGAAGAAGAAGGTGATATTTTCTCATTTTTGGCAATTTCTGCACTGTTACTACTCAAGAGACAGTGCATGTACTCAAAGAATTGTGTTAAAGTTTTGAACACAGAATTATTAGTATACTGTAAAACACGGTATTTTCGCGGCATGAAATTTTTGCAAATTGGAGCCGCGGCCTTTTATGCGGCATGAAATTTTCGCGAGTTGCCTCTAACATTCAATGCATATAGTGTAGACAAGAACTTTCGCGTGCATTTTAATTTCACAAATTTTGGCTCTCGCGAAATTCGAGAAATTAAAGTGCATGCGAACATTCCTCGTTTTACAGTACATGTGTATCCAAGAACTGAATAGAGATAACTGACTGCAGATGCATGCTTAGAGTGAATCTTTACCCTGCGAGCACACCTTGCAATATCACCCATTGCAACAAGAGCCAATGAAGACACTAAACATTGGTCGCCTGCGTTTGAAAATGTTTAATATTCTAATAATAAAGTTTCATATCATAGAAGTATTTTCCTGATATTTCATATATGCTTCATTTCATTTAGGAGATCCTAGCAAAAACAAGAAGGAAATTGTGAAATTTCAAGATCATAGAAGTTTTCCATGCATATTTCATCTGCCTCATTGTGTTAAGGAGACCCTGGCAAAACAGAAATAAACCTGACGGTGAGGTAGATTCAGGTTTGGGAAATTAGCATTAAAGTTTAGCTGTGGTCAGGTGTGTGCAAAATTAGGCACGACATAAGTCAATCAATAAATGTGTATCTGTTGGTACTCACTTATCTTCTTATTCAGCTGAAATTTCTTGACATGTTTATTATGTATTGATGTTGAGACTGCTATTAGCAATATTCCATGATATGGTTTTATTTATTCTTGCTTTTTGTCAAAAACTCTGACATCTGTGTAAAAAAAGGTGTGCTTCAGTAAGGTTGTAAAAGTTTGAGAGCTTCAAACAAATTGCTGGACCTTGAAATTTGGCAGAGCATAACACTGTTGACTTATAACAGATAATGAGTTTATGCCATGCAAAATGCCTCATGTTGTATTTTTCAAAGCTCAGTGGTCTGCAGTTTCTATTAGGGTAATGTTGTGCTGTGACACAGGTCTCTACAATCTTTGGCCTTGTAATGACTCCATGTCACTTCCATTGAGCACCTTCAGTTGACCTGTAAGGACACAGCATGTCACAGACATTGTAAGAGTGGTCATGAGGACAATAATGTGGTAATATCCCAATCTGGTTCGTCAGATGACATGCCAGCCTATAAGCACTTGCCTGATTGCCCAGGGCAAGTAAAAATCAAAGTCAGGCAAGTGTTTTGGAGTAATGAGAAAAGGATGCTTGCCCATATTGGGCAAAGATAATGACTTTTCAGTGATCAGTGCAAAGCACTTTAATTTTATTTCATCAACTTTCTAACACTTACGGGAAGAAGCCCCATTGCAATGCAATACCGACACTTGATCGAACCAAGTTTGTTACTCCAATATATGTGAATCAACGTGTGCTGTTTATTCAAATGATTGTGTTTTATCAAGCCCGTATGAGGCTCGTGATTTTCTGTATATCATTTTCTGATATTTTTTCACTTTCTTTTTGGGCAAGTAAAAATTAATGTTTGAGCAAGAGTTTTGCAACATTTCAAATATGGGCTTGCCTGACTGGGCAAGTGGTGCCACACATTGTTAAGGTGAGAGTCAAGAAAACGTGATACATGATGATTGTTCTGGCAGACACAAAGGAGTGGACATGCAGACTGAAATTGGTTCTGGTTTGGCAGTTGTAAAAACCTATTTCTGTTTTATCATTACATAAATTACTGTTCTAAAACAAAAACAAAAAAGAAAAAGAAAAATGAGACAACTTCAAGGTAATGATTAGGTGTTAGTGTCAATTCTGAAAGGTGATATCAAGATGGAGATACTAATGAATGTGAAATTTGTTCATTGTACTTTCAGTGATTAAAGTATGCAGATAATGGTCTGAACATATAGCACCTGAAGATATGAGGTATTGATGTTTTGGTGTGGATTTATTATTTTTTTATCATAATTTTTTTTTTTTGGTGACACAATGGAAGTTTTTAGATGCTCCTAACAAGTGTTTATGAGACTTCCACAGGAGGAAGCGACTGAGTGATATATGCCTCGCTGGAGGGCAATATTGCCCTACTTGTGGGCTTGAACCGGGGACTTCAAGAGCCTGTGATCCCATCAACTGAGCCAATTAAAGTGGCTCCTCACTAGTTGTCTTATCATTGGTGTTTACAGAGCTATTTTACTCTGTTTGCCTGTCTGTGTATGAATTCAAGTGCGACACTGTACATATACTGTAGATACTGTGCTTATTTTTTTTCCCAAAATCAAAAATTGTACCAATAGGGATCATATTGAGTTGATACCTTCTTGTGAATTCACAAGTCAACATGTAAATATGTTAAACCATTATTCCTTTTGGCACCAGTGAACATCTGGTAGTGCAATTGTTTCTTTATAAATTGTTTTGTCTTTGTTTTACTCCTATTTATAAGGAGTTTGTCTCTTCACTGCTATTTCATCTTTGGATTGCATCTGCACTTCATTTACCTTACTTCACAGTTACGCAGACATGCAGTATAGTATACTCATAGTAAAGTAACTTTAGGTGATTGCCTATTTTATCAAATCACATAGAATGCATGAGAAAAAGGAATTTTATCTTGATCACACATTTAGATTGTGAGCTGTAGGATTCAAGCAAAAGTGAATTTCATAACCAGGATTGTGCAGAAACATTGCAGTGCCATCTCATTTCATTGTCAGTAGCTGTACATATATAACACCATCATTTAAAGCAAAGGCTTTGTTCAATTGCTATCAAACGCTTAGAAGTATGCAGACATACAATTTCCAATTAGTCATTTCAGCAATTTGTGTATCATGTATATTGTAAGCAGTGCCATTAATGATCATTGTAGATATTAAACTCAGAAACTCAGCTGTTGTTTGCTTGTAAAGTGTAAGTGTGTCACAGCCTTTGAAAAAAGTACGTAAACTGAACTGTCTGCAATAGTTGCCTTGTTCTTGTGGCTCTTAACAGTAAATTGTGCAACTTTGTGTGTTTTTGTTTTTGTTTTTGTTTTTTCAAAGAGGAAGCTTGGTTGGGGAATACCCAAGAGGTTATACAAATATGTGCTGTCACAATGATCCTGCTGTGTACCCCATACAACAAGGGGAGAAATGGATCACTGCAGCCAAATATTGGTCAGATTCGGTGCTTGTTTTCATATGGTTTTCACATTTTTCTTCATACTGATTTTGATTGATGTTTTAGTTTCATCACCGATATCCAATGATTAATGTTGTTCCTGTCTAACAGAGTATAATTTCTTGTCAGTGGTGACGATAAAAACTAATTCAAATTGTGTAACATAGTTTTCAACAGCCATTCTGTCATTCCATGTACCTGGGAGAACCCCAAAAATTTGGGGTTTAATTTTATCTTAAGGTGATAAAGGTCAGGGGTAAGAGATGAAGGTCAAACTTGAAAACTGAAGTACATTCAAGAATCAAGTTATACCCCATATAAACTTCAGTAAACTTTGATCCTACTGTGTATGATGAGTAGTCTAGCAGATTGATGTATGACAAGATGTAATGATGTCAATTGTCACACAATAGACAAGATGTAATATTGTCGAAGGTCACACAGTATACAAAGGGATGAAGAGTAAAGTCCTCAGTGATTTTGGGTAGACCACTCCTTGTTTGACAATATGGAGCATGAAAACAATATATCATAGTTCCATTCTTGTTCTTTGTACTCTAAACCACAAAGTGACATGGTAGAGACATTATTGCTGTAAGCAGTAGACACATAAGACCAAAACAGCAATCATACAACTTAGGCTGTAATTTCAAATGACAAAATAGACCTATTTTGTCTTGCATATGTGCACACTGTGTAAAATCACTGGTCATATTTTAGCCATTATATTCAATACAAAGGAACAAAGTCCATAGCTGCTAATCTTAGCAAAGTCAGAGTTGTGATTCATCAATGTGAATGTAAAAAAAAAAGCTGTTTGCATGCTATGATTTGTTTACATTTTTCTTTTCAAAACTCTTTTCATAAAAATCTATGAAAGAGGAGATCTTGTGAAATAATGACATGTGATAGATTCAGTATTAATAAGTTTTTCATGCATATGTATCTTTGCATTGTTTGCAGCATCATCAGTCGAGCATTAAGGACATTCTTTTTTGGCTGTTGGGTCATTTTGTTCTCTGCAACTTGAAATAAATGCTAGAAACACAGAAATGGTCCCATTTTATAAGCTTTCATTTGTCCTTTAGTCTGGCTTCCACACCATCTGCCGGTATGATTTTGCTTCCCAGAATATTGACGCACTCTTAACGACGAAAGAAGTAGCAGGCTGACCTGGATAGTCCTGCAAATAAGGCGGACACTTCATTGCTGCGGAGTGCGCATTTGGTGGAAGGGACTATCGTTGGCGAAGGATTTGGAAACCAGACTAATGTGTGCAGTGTCATTTATGCCGTAGTCAAGACTGACAGTGTCCCAGTCTCATGTTTCTACTCGATACTTGATGGTCATGTGACCAAAAATTATGTATACTGTAAAACACGATATATTTCGCGGCATGAAATTTTCGCGAGTTGCCTGTAACATTCAATGCATATAGAGTAGACAAGAACTTTCATGTGCATTTTAATTTCGCAAATCTTGGCTCTCGCAAAATTCGCAAAATTAAAATGCACGCGAACATTCCTCGTTTTACAGTAAACTGTCACATCCACATCAGTAAGAACAATGTGAGGGTTTCATCCACCTACTCCATAATTGATAGATACACAAGTAGAATGAATGAATGATTATGGTGATGATAGTCATGATGATGATGGAGATGATATTACAGAGATAATGATAATAACAGTAATAAAAATGATAGTAATGATGATGCTATAAAGGTAAAATAGTAATAAAAAGCCTGATAAAACACTCGTGTGTGTGTGTGTGTGTGCGTGTGTGTGTGTGCATTCAAGTATCCATTTGTGACAGTGTCTCAGATTTCAAGGAAGCTGATTAGCTAAGGGAATCTGATAGACTAATTGTTGATAACAGTGTAAGGTTCTGTTACTCCCTGATATTGATTAGTGCAAAAAGTGTTTGCATCGCTTGAGGGTTATGAAACATCTTCATACATGCCATGATTTTTTTTTTTTTTTTGAGTTGCACATGACTGATTTTTCACTTTACACACATGGCACTTTTAAGTCGTGAAATCAAAGCCCAAAATGTGATAGAAGTAAAAAGCCAATGCTAGTTTCAGTAGACTGTGAGAAATAGAGTGATATGAAATAACAATTGAACAATGAAAATGTCAGAATCTGACAAATACTGTGAGAGTACAAATTAAAAAAAAAAAGTTTTCATAAAATTGTGGCATTTAGTCATGCGCATGTGAATTAAATGAAGTTTTGACAATATGGCCACACAAGACTGCAAATTACACACAAGTCTCCACTCAGTTACCCCCTTTTTTTAACATTGAATTCATGGAGAGATTAATTAGCCTTCACATTTAACTATTCTACCATTTCTGATCAATGAGCAATAATGACATTAAAAGTTTGGGGGGGGGGGAACAAAGTAGCTGAGTTATTGTCAAAAGGACAATGACCTTTATGAACACACCAATTCAATTTTTGAGGTGATATAACATCCATGTTACTGTGTGTAATTTGCATAGCATATCACACTCTTTCACAAAAGCATATTCAATTTTCAAACTTTTATATAACTTTATTTTTGTTCCTTTTTTGATGAAACTTTAGTATTTCATCTGACTCTTCTCATAGCTATCAATTTTTAGAGAATTATATGCTGTGCTTCTATTAATCTCACAGAGACCATCTCCATGAAAAATGGTGAAAAAGGAGATGAAACCAAATTCATCATGAGTGAGCAGAAAAACAAAACCAATGTCACTTTAAAGTTTCACTTAATGTAAAAGTGGATATTTTCATGCAAGTAATTTTTCACACTTGGCCGGGTAAGATGAGTTTGCATGTTTTTATTCTGCGGAATCAAGACGTCACTCCTAGAACATAATATGGCAAGCATAAATATTTGCATGCTTTTATTTTTGTGCTAGTTTCTGGTTGCACAAAATGCACAAAAATTTTAATACTGCAAAAATGTCCACTTTTACGGTAATTGTTTTCACAGAACAGTAATATTGGTCACATTAATATGCCAATTTGATGACGTTATGTCATCATCTCTTATAGGCCTAATTACTTTGTACACAAAAAAATCTGTCGCACATAGGATGTGTGAAAGAATGAGTGACTGCAGCATTTTTCAGAAAAAAAACATTGCATTACTGGGTAGGCTACTGCAACACAATAATGATCTGATATGAATTATATAATGTTCATCTCTTATTTCATTTGAAAAAAGAATATAATAATTTAGTTAGGATTTGTTTGCAACAGGTTAATGAAAGACTTGTGAGACGATCAACATAATCACTTCATCCTAATTTACATAATGAAGTTGTAGCTGTGATCTCCATTTAATGAAAACATGTAAAACTTTACTTCTCAAACTTTCCTTATGTTCAGATTTAGTGATAGGCCTAATATTCTGCTTGCTTGACTTCTTATTGCATGATCACCAAGACATGGAGTCATAAATTGCACTTTAATCCCATGCTCATTTGGATTGCCTACAATCTGTTTGTCATGAATACACAATTGATTAGATTAGGATCATGCACCATCAACATGAGATGGGGCTATAAACTCCTTGACGACAGCTTTGCTGTAGTTGACCATATAGTTACAGTACCTGCGATCTGCTATGGTCATTTCCTTTCAGGTCCCGATATTGCCACATTTGACACAATTCTCCATCCCTTTTATTCTTCTACACAGTAATGTGACTCAAACGTCTCGCATCATCTACCACTCCAAGAAAGCAAGGTAAACAAAACAACAAAAAAAATCAAGAAAAAGAAATAAACTATTGAAGTCATCATACCACACCTGTAATATAAACAGATCCAGCCAGAGACTCATCTAAATATTGCGGTTATAACGCCTTGCGATCAAGACTAGTTATTAAATGTCCGACGAGAGGTAAACATGGCGGTTGCCAGTGAGCTGCAGTGGGTGCCAGAAACCCTCTACAATGCCGCCATATCTGCCGTTGTTTCGACGTATTCACGACACAGGAAAGAGCTTAGACCACTACCTGAAAACATCCAGTTCGATATATATTACAAAGTAAGTTATACGTGATTAATTTGGTGAGGGAATTCGCAAGCAGCTGTTCTGGGCGCTTGCTGTTTGCAACTCACACTGCCCAACGCAGTCAAGTATCCTATGCGACTGTATGCGCGATATGCGTATGCCCATGCCATTTTTCTGGTCCTGTCTTGTCAACGTCAACAGTATCAACACGCGATAGGATGTGTTGCTAAAAGTTTACTTTTTTTTTTTTTTTAAATTGTGCGTGGGTGTTTCTGTTAAAATTAGCAAATTATGTTTAGAAACCACTGAAGTCCAGGTCTAGTCAGCAGTGTAATATTGAAAAGTGTAAAGTAAAACCTATTTTTATACTTTAAATCCTAACCACGTCAGTGTGACTTGGCAAAAAAGGGAGCTAATTTTAGTCCCTTCATGAACTCCAACCATGAACCATGTCCATAGCATGGTCATGGAGCTGTTTTAAGACATTTTTTTTTTTTTTTTATTATTGAGCAGCTAAAAGAAATAATTGCAAAGATAATTTGATCTAAACCTCTGAGTCTGACTGAGATGCTGCATCCACTGTGTTTATAAATCAAGCCAAACCAACCAAAGCCAACCACAAAAACCTCTTTGTTGTGATGTCAATTAGACTAATCATTAAAAATATTTCATGTGACCGTGAAACCCATAAATTGTATCTAAAAAGAGTAAGACGGCAAAAAGAGAACTTGAGACCTTTCAGTGTCAGTGACCCTGCCAATATCTTGTTGAAGTGAATAAAGTGCATGGGTGGAAATGGCATGAAGAATTATCAATGAAATTGGACATAAGGGATGCATTTACTACGCTGCATGCAAGTATTATCTGTGCCAATCTTCTTCAATATAATTCATAACAGAGATAAGGTAGAGATCAATACAGTACACATTGTATGGCGTATGGCTGTGGTTAAACTAGTCCACAAGAATGTTTACAACCTTTGAAAAGGTCAGTTATCATAGTTTTAATGCAAAGAATCTCCTGTAGAAAAGCGAGTGGTGCCTTCCTTGTGGTAATTACCCTACACAGTCAACTCCTAATCTTTTATGCTCTTCTGTCTGCCGAGATAGGGTTGTATTGTAGATTTTTGCCATTTTGTTTAATCACTAGCTAAATAGTACAATCGCAGCAAAATGCACTTTTGAAAAAAATATGTAACATAAATGTTACTGGCATTACTGATTTCCCCCATGATAACAGCAGTATGATGAGGTGTTATACAATGCAGTTCAATGATAAGGCATCATTTAAATGTAGTCACAGTTGGATATTGGCATTTGTAATGGACCATTACAAATGCCAATTTTGGTTTTGCATTGTTCTGATATTGTGTTTTCTAGTCTTTTTGTATGAATAGCACCAGTGCGCTTAGATAACACCAGTGCCATATAAAAAGTGCTATATAAATGCAAAATTATTATCATTATTACCATTATATGTTTTTCTTGTTTCTGGTACAGCTTTACAAGCAAGGGAGACTATGCCAATTAGGAATGGAATTTTGTGAGCTTGACATCTTTGCAAAGGTCCTCAGAGTCAATGACAAAAGGTGAGAAGCATCTAATCTCTTCCAGCCAAGTACTGCATGCCTGTTAGTGCTTTTCATTATTCCAAGATGCAAGATTTACTCTTATTGTCAATTGTGATATTTTTTTTTTAGATTTTCATCATTTTCTGTATCATTTGGTTATGGTGAAGACAATGTTTTAGTGATTGTTTTCAATTTTATGCCCCTTGAAGGCATTTGAAGGCACATATACCAGTTTAATTTCAATATTTGTCACAAATTTAGATAGTTCTGATTATTGAGATGACATTTCCATAAATACCATAATGCAATCTAGATATTCAATTTCAAATTCAAGTAATTATTTTAATATATTGACAAAATGGTGCATACTATTTTCAAATTTTCAAAAAATGTAATTGTTCTATATATCTCAAAAGTTCACTGTAACAAAAGAAAACTGCGAGGCCCGAGGATGTTGTTACAATGGGAGTCACCATATGGTACCAAATAGTAAGTGCATACCTATGTGCTTGCCTTCTTTGTGTGAGACCATTTGGATTGACTTCAGTAAAAGAGGAGAAGAAACCAAATATTGTACTGACTTATTCATTCCAAAAGGGACTATTGTGTCAGATAGATCAAGTTTACTGCTTTGGTATCAAATACTACCTGCATGTATGATAATTGTGCTCTTAAAAAGAAAAGAAAAAGGCATTTTTATGCTTTGATCAATTTTTTTTTCTGTTGTTGTTGGTAAAGATTTGCTGGATAGGTAGTACCACAGTGGTGATATGAGATGCCTGCATGTGTCTTTGTACCCTTGACTATGCATGCTGCTAACAGATGTGTGCAACCCCAGCCTTGGTTATTCCAGGGAGGTTGGATTCTCTGTCTGCCTATGTGTATGTTAATTTGTTTGGCCATCTGTTTGTCTGTATGTCTGTCTGTCTCTCTCTCTCTCTCTCTCTCTCTATTGGTCGATCTCAAGTGCTGCTATTCTGCTATCATACATGTAACGGTAGTGGTACAATTGTACATGTATCTTTGAAAAACATTTGTCATCTGGGTGTGCTTATTTATAAGATTTTTAGCATGTCTTCTGTAGCACAATATGTTCCATTGTGAATATATTCAACATTGCACCATTTATACATTCCCTTGAGTTTATATAACACATCTGCTGTTTGAATTAAGTGCTCTTATTTGACAGACCATACAATGATGCTCGAATGCCCTACTGTACAAGATTTCATCAAAGAATAGTTCATGTCAAGCCAATATATCGGTAATTGATAGCACAATGATTCAACATAAATTATTATCCTATAGTAAGTAAACAAAATTGTATGATTATGATATCAATATGACAGTGTGAATATGATAAATGTAGAATGACAGCATTTTATAACATTTAATTGTATACCATATACAAAGAATATAAAAACTGTACATCGAACATATGAGCAATACAAGAAAACTGCTACATTTTGACCATAAGCAAAAAAACCCCACCAAACCCCCCCCCCCCAAAAAAAAAAAACAAAAAACAACCCAACAACAACAAACAAACAAAACTGAACATGAAAACAGTTTAAATTTCAGTATATGGGAGATCACCACAAACTGCTGGTCTTTCAAGGGCAATTTGCGAGATTTACAGATGGTTAATACTTCATTAATAAAATAATTTGCCTGTAGTACAGACCCCTGTGCTTATGACACTGTGAATGTAGAATTCTATTTATGATTTGCTGCCATATTGTTGTATCCTTCAGACATTTTCTCCACCACTGTTTCCAAGCCCTGATGGACCACGGAGTCAAAGTTGCCAAAGTTTTAGCCGACTCGTACGCCACTCATGCCTCAATAGATGGACAAAATGCCGACAGAGTCAGTAGAACAGTGCAACTTGGCTTTTCGCTTGGTAAGTCTGGCGTCCTCGTCTTTCATATTGCTTTGTAAGAGCTGTAAAGATTAAACGTGCAGCTCCCAGCTTTATAATTTGAGTTGGCTTTCGATGGAAAGTCAGAGTAGCATCAAACCCAACTGACCAAGAGAATCTGTAACAGTTTTTATACTACATGTAGTTACGTACAAAACAAAAAAATGAAAAGGTAGTTGCAGTGATTGCTGCTGTTGTGTGGAAAACATGGTAAATTTAAAAATTCTATGATTTTCTTATCCTATGTATGACTGAAATGAATCTTGTATCATTCTGTTTCTCTGTATCTGTTAGATCTGACCTGAACATGACTGAAACATTACACTTCAACCTTTTTTTTATCATTTTGTTGTTGTTGTTTTTTTGGCAGAAAATGCCCATTACAATGAAATCAACACTATTGTAAATGATGGTGAAATCTAGTGTGATATCCAAGTGCTTGGGAATGATTGCTACCCATTTATGTACAACTGCACAGGCTCTAAATTTAAATTTCTTGTGACCACTTTGTACACTTGGCTGGTGTTTGCATTGTAGAAACTACATACTTTGTTCCTCAACAGTGACGTGTACTGTGTGTCTGTTTCAGTGAATCAAATGGATGGTATAGTATTGGTCGAGGTGAGGATTCAGCCTTTAACTTTTTGTGAGATACTTGGAAACCACTTTATGAAATGTCATAGAACATACAATCCAAGAGGAATTCAGAGTTCATTTGATGAAAATAGGCTCTGAAATGGCAGAGATATCCAAAAGCAAAGTAAAACAAAGCAATCCTTATAAAAAAAGGTGGGTCCCATCTTGTATTAGGATCATTTTGTTCTTGGATATCTCAGCCATTTCAAGACCAATTTTCATCAAATAAACTTTGAATTCCTCATAGAAAGTATATGCTCCTTCATATTTCTTCAGAGGTTTCTCATTATCTCAAAAATCATCAGGTAAAAACATCGGAAACCTGAAGCTCCATCTCAACTAAAACTGTACCATCTCTTTAGCTTCATGGGCAATGGAGCATTGATTATAGGGCAGCCCATCACAGCTACCAAAACTCGGAAAAGTTGTCAAATTCTGATTTTCTGGAAGCTTTCTGGGTGCCGAGTGACTCAGCAGTTTTCACCACAAGTGTCACTTTGATGGGTGTCTCATTGATCCAATCTAAATATTTGTCAATTCAGCGGATGGTATGTTATACACTGTACCATGCATGCTTTTATACTGAGATCAACTGTGGTACCGTCCAGAAGAAATAGTTTTGTCTCCAGAGGACACAAATTTTTACTTACACGTTGTATATACATGTACGCACTTGCACAAAAGCTATCCTGTCTTAGACGTGTGTGAGGGTCCACACACTCACACGCATTTCACAGTGCGATAATCTTCAAAACTTGAAGCTGCACTCTACCTGGAAGAAGAAGAAGAAGAGTGATAGTGCTGTCGTGATTATTGCACATGCCGTCCACATGAAATCCCCTATTGCAGTAGAAAACAGGATGCAGTGTTACTTATGTGACACTAAGGGAAATATATACTAAATGATGTGTTTAACGATAATAATAATAATAATGGTGATGATGGTGATGATAATAATGATAACAATAATAACAACAATGATAATAAAATTTAAAGATATGATGTTAACTTCTTAATCAGACAATAAACTTGTGAGTGCTAAGGTAGAGCCATGGACAAGATTGTGTGAATGGCGATAAATCGGAATGTGTATGTACAATTCATATATGGGTATGGTTATTTCTTCTTTTTTTTCGGTGGGGGGGGGGGGGAATTGTATTGTATAAATTCCTTTCATAGTTTCCACAGGCTTGTTTATTTATTTTTTTTTTTACTAGACATATTAGAATGTATTGAAGTACAAAAACTCTAAAGAAACCATCCAAGCACGACAGTTATTGATTCAAAGAATTGTTGCACAATCACTCTGGATAGTCCAAATAGTTGTATATAGCTAAGCACACTTTTTTTCAGAAATTCCAAGCTAATTTTGTAAT
The DNA here is from genome assembly GCF_040938485.1 of Diadema antillarum. Lineage (NCBI taxonomy): Eukaryota > Metazoa > Echinodermata > Echinoidea > Diadematoida > Diadematidae > Diadema > Diadema antillarum. The sequence continues at coordinate 46,251 of NW_027270921.1, read as the reverse complement.
AATACTAAGTATGGAAGAGAAACATAAGAATCAGTGAAGCACTGTATGTCTTGTGTTCAATAATACAACAAAGGCTAAGTATAGGCATTGTGTTTTGAGTGTGAATATTAGAAGTGAGCTCTGGAGTGAGGCTATAAGCACCATCAAGATGGATGCAGTATCTGCATGTGTGTGTGTGTGTGTGTGTGTGTGTGTGTGTGTGTATGTATGTATGTGTAAAGGAGGAGGGCCCTTATCAGCATTATGAATCATATTATACACATCATGAAGGAGTGCTCTGATCCATACAAGATGTGTTTACCACAAAATCCAATGCTGACTCACAGCTTTTCTGTGAGATATTTTCTCCCCCCTCCCCCCCCCCCCCCCCCCCCGATGTCCATTTGATGACTGTATGCACCGAGCAAGTGTTTCATTTGAAAACAATCGCCTGATGAATTGTTTAATTTTTCAGTATTCAGTTTACCTCTTAAAAGTGATAAATCATATGACATTGTTTATCACTGGAAATTCGATAGCTCGTTTTGGTGACTCATTTTGCAGATTCACTTAGCATTTTTTCTTTGTCTGTGAACATGTGTCACTCTGTGTTTGTTTGTTTGTTTATTTGCTTGTGTGTGTGTGAAGTGTGTGTGAACATGTGTCACTCTGTATTTGTTTGTTTGTTTGTTTGTTTGTTTGCTTGTGTGTGTGTATGTGTGTGTGTGTGTGTGTTTGTTTGTTTGTGTGTGTGTTTGTGTGTGTGTGTGTGTGTGTGTGTGTGTGTGTTTATTTGTTAAAGTGCATAGAATGGAGAAGTTTATACTGGTAGAATCCCTTCTGTGAGCTGTTTTCATGCATGTCCAGGGAATGAATTAGGCTCTCTGGAGCCTGAAATGACAACTTACAGTGTATCATCTGAGAGTTTAGTTTTAAAAGCAATCTTATAGTGAGAGTTTGAAAGAAGCCTTTTAAAAATACAGATATCAGTGGACTAGCATACAATGTACAACTGTACATGTATATCATTTAAATGTTGCCATCTCTCATTGCCAAACCAGGAAATGATTCCATCCAAATTTTGGCACAGGCTACATGCTTTTGTGCACATATTGTTGTCATGAAATAAGATTAGCTGATGATGTCATCCGTTCATGGGTCTCACATTGTCCTGCACACAAATCTTCACAAAATTTCCTGTGTAGAAAAGCCTTCCATTCTGTGCATCATAATATTGTTAGTGTTGTAATAATGGCAAATATTTCGAGGGTTTTTTAATTTTGGTGAATTTTGCAAGTTGGATGCTAATCGCAATTTTAACAACACATGCAATCTGATTCAGACATACAATGTAAATGTGATATTGCAGGGGTACATTTGTCCATTCATTACTTGACTCCGTGATTGCAAATTTAACGACTCACAAAATTGTCGGGAAGTTGCGATTTGCAAAAAATTACACTCTTGAGATATATGGCGTATACAATAATCTGGCAACTCCCTGAGGAGAACAGCATTACAGTTGCTAATTTTCAACCCAAAATATGATACAAATGTATGTTTATTTTTTGTGTACATTCCAGTGGAAGAGTATTGAGACAATGGCTTTATTTATTCATCTTATTTGCATGTAATGTGGTTGCTACGAATGTGCTCTTCCATTAAAATACAGGAGTCTTACAGGAAGTCTATCAATTTAAATGAAATGTTTGCCATCGTATGTATGTTTGATTTTAGAGGTAACTGGAATGTGGAGTGGAATATGCACTTCAAGCATTTAAAGAAAATATTTAGAACTTAAGGGGATATTGTCATTTTCGTTGTTGCAGGCATGGGCAGTTTGCATGGAAATTTAATTCATGCTACTCTGATTCAAAATTACATCTACAAAACATCTCTGAAAAAAAAATGGAAGTGCATGGAGAAGAATCTGCTACTAGCACTTCAGAGAAACTCTGACCTCCTGCATTTAATTCCATTAACCCATCCTTTGTATCAATTTCTCTGTCCTTCTTTTTCATCTTTCAATCTGTCTCTAATCCAATTGTCTGCCTGCATGCTTCTCTCTCTCTCTCATTCTTTAACTCTGTACAATCCAGGCGGCTTTCTGTCTGAGGCGGGGTGGTTCTGCGACGCAGAGAAAGTCTACGAGGCCTGTCTGAGGTTATGTAAGCCCAAGACAGACCAGCAAAGACTGATGTGGGCCTTTGAATGCACCACAAGGTGAGTCTTTTGTTGTTGTTGTCACTTTGCATTTTTTAATGTGTAGTACTAATAGTTGATCCCAGGGACCATGTTGTAAAGGATGGTAATTGATTCAAAATTGCACAGCCCCTGAGATTAGCTTCTCATCTGAATGCACCAAAAATCAGTTGCAATGCCTTGTGATACAAGGCCTTGGTGTGGAAAGTGTGAAAAAAAAATACAACAATCTTTTTGTTATTCTTCTGCTCATTTGATTTTAATAGTCAAAGTCAATTTTGTAAAGTGAGCAGCCAGATGAAATGTCTGAATATAGCTTAAAGCTACAAAGTTAATTTACCAATTTGTACGGTACCTGTGTAAGTTCACCTGTAAGATGTAAAGGTGCACTACAGTATTAATGTTGAAACCAAGGACCAATCAGTAATGCAGTGAAGGTGTGGCTGAAGATCTTCAGAGAATTGGTTATTGTATAGCTTGCCAGTAGCATGGACTATCAAATTTAATTCAAATGGACATGTAATGATCATTATGGTGATGATTATAATGAACAAAAATAACAGTGAAATTGATAATGATTACAAATGTTAATGATATACTCCTACTCATAGTACTAATAGTAAAAATAATCATAATTGTAATTATAGAATAGAGATTATAAAATCATGCCTATTTAGTGCCTAATGCTTTGTGGGAAAGGACTCAACAGGCCATACACTGTTTTTATTTCATATTTTTTTAACTTACTTTCTTACTTACAGCTCATACTCGTACTTAATTCATTAATTACTTACTCCACAAGAAGCGGGCTGTAATGCAGGTGGCCTCAATTCAATTGTGGAGGTTGTGTGTTGCCAATAAACTCCTGTGCCATCCATTCAAATTCAATGGGGCTGTGAAAGCTGACAGGATATTCATTTTAGGGTTTTCACCGTTTTTTTTTTTTTTTTTTGGGGGGGGGGGGGTGGGGTGGGGGGTGGGGGGTGGGGGTGGGGGAGGAGAGGTGGGTTGTTCAGAACGAATGATACCAGGAACTGATCTTGGTACAGTCATGATATTGATTGCTAGGGATATCCTGCTTTGGCAGTAGAGTTTTGTTTCCTTGGCATGTTGGCTCACAATGCAAGGCACCTTGATCTTCTGTGTGCTGCATGTATCACACTTGATGGAAGAGATTGTTTAAAGTTTGTTCAAGTGTATTTCCTGTAGAGAGTGCTTGAAGTCATCAAACTTATACACGTACGTTTATTGTTTTTTTTTTGTGGTTTTGTAATACAATTGTACAATATGAGTGCAGAATTTAATGGCTTTTGCTTGAGTTGCTCAATGTGGATTGGTTTTATGTAAAGTAACACTGATGTAGATTTGTTAAAATCAATGTGTTGTTTTGTCTCACGCACACTTTTTCCTATTCATAATGATGGAAGTTGGGCTCTTAACAATAATAGCAAGCATCGTAAGGTACAGCTGTACCAGTATCAAAAAGATTAAAGCCCAGAAAACCTATACCAAGAATGTAACAGTTATGTTGAGGCACTTTTGTTGATAAACTTATTTTTGATGCTGAAAGTTGAACCATGATTTTACTCACAGTTTGATGCCAGACTTGTCCCACATCTATCTTATCTTGGCTTAAAGAGTATATGCCTTATATGCATATTTGTTGTCCTCTAAATTACTTGCAAGTGAAATCCCCCCCCCCCCCCCAAAAAAAAAAAAATAAAAAAAATAAAAAAAATAAAAAAATAAAATAAAATAAAAATAAAAATAAAAAAAAAATAAAAAAAAAGAGGTGAAAGAAAGGAAGAATTGTAGGAAAAAATCTTGAAAAGCCCTTGCAAAGTCTTTGAATTTTAACTACTCTTCAGGTCTGAACAAACCCTCAAATAGCTTATGCCACAAGTATCAGTAACTCATGCTACGTATGCTGTGACATTAAAGCTAACAGCAGTGAGTGACTACAAGCCTCTTTTGATAGGATTTTAGGGGGAGTACCAGGTAGGTATGATAATGAAACAGTAATGTTATGAAAGGTGATTGTCAAGTTGTCTTCCAGTAGAATTTCATTAAATATCGACAAGATCCATGGAAGCTTTGTGTAAATGCAGTACATTTGCTGTGTGTATGATGCCCTGGACAGGTTAATACATGTTCGGAATGCCAACTGCAAGTACAGCCAGGCCGAGGAGTCCTTCTCGGAGGCCCAAGAACTCTTGGACCAGCTCAAGGCCAGCCGGGTGCCCGTCAACGAGGCGGCGCTGCACGGCGAGATGTGCTCCCTGCTCTTCTCCAAGAGCCACTATGATGAGGCCTACCGGCAGTGCCAGGAGGCGCTGCGCTGCATCAACCCCCGCATGCCGGTCCGCTGTGTCATCGACATCCTGCGGCAGGCGGCCAAGGCCTGCGTGGTCAAGCGAGAGTTCAAGAAGGCTGACCTCCTCATCAAGCATGCCGTATGCCTTGTCAGGTGAGGAAGAGAGAGAGAGAAAAGATAGAATGTAACAGAGATATGGGATCTTAGAATGGGAGAGAAGGAAGGAAGTCTTCTGAAGGAACATTTTCATGCGTGGTTGGAAATGTCAAAACAATTCTGATTTTTTTTTTGAAGGGTTGGTAGAAAACATACTTTAACCCGTTGATGACGAGTCCAGAGTATACTTGGGCAAGCGTCTATGGGAAATGCATGTTGTAGCAAAATCAAACCGTCCTCAATGGGTTAAGGCAATTGTGCGACGGGAATTTAAGAACTTGCTAATTTGTTTTTGAGCCACTCGGCGCGGAAATCTAATTGCACAGAAATTATGACATTGACAGTAGATTAGTGACCAAAGAGAAGACGAACAAAGGCCTTAAATGGACAGATGTAGGATGTATTTTTATTAAATATTCAATGCAGATTTATATTTTAAAAAAAAAGATTTGACCTTTGTCATGGATTTTAAGTGTCCACTGTCATTATGTTATCAACATTTGTGCTAGAGATGATAGTGCCAGTGGTTACCATCATGACAGCTTGGCTTAGAGCAGCAAGGTGGTCATATTAAGAATGGCCATCATAATGATGACGATGATGGTGATGCTGGTGATACAATTGTAATTGGTTTGCGTTGAAGTTACACCATGTTGCAGTAAAAAGGTAGTACCTTAGATTGTAATACATTTGAGTTGGTCATGTAATATCACAAACATCATTGTTTTTAAAATCTCGTTTCCACAGAGAACACTTTGGAGTTAGACATCCCAAGTATTCTGACGTTCTTCTAGATTTTGGCTTCTACTTACTCAATGTTGATTCAATATGTCAGTCCACGGCAGTCTATCAGGTATGGTTACAATCTGATGGTGGTAGAGGCTGTTTTCACCTAATGTGTTGTTGTCGAGGTTTGTTACTCCTGTTTTGACATTCTTGAATACCAGTTTCACTAGTAGAATCTAGAGGCTTATTTCACATGAAAAAGACACTAGAATGGATCTGGCTGAACCCATTGTTTCATGCATTGAAGTCGATAAATTTTGATCTAAAGTCAGCATATTATCACCAATTGATTATGAGATTGCAACTCCATAGCCTTTTTCTTTTGGAATATTTTGAGAATTGTATCAAAATTTTGAAAGTGGAAGAAAGTATGTTATAATATTATCTCCAATGAATTATCATATCCTATTGAAAAAGAAGATTAGATTGCAACTCCATTGCCTTTTTGGAATATTTTGAGAATTGTATCGAAGTTTTGAAATTGGAAGAAAATATGTTGTGATATACATATTTGTCATATAAGACAGAAAGAAGAAGAAGAAGAAGAAGAAGAAGAAGAAGAGGAGGAGGAGGAAGAAGAAGAAGAAGAAGAGGAGGAGGAGGAGGAGGAGGAGGAAGAAGAAGAAGAAGAAGAAGAAGAAGAAGAAGAAGAAGAAGAAGAAGAAGAAGAAGAAGAAGAAGAAGAAGAAGAAGAAGAAGAAGAAGAAGAAGAAGAAGAAGAAGAAGAAGAAGAAGAAGAAGAAGAAGAAGAAGAAGAAGTAGTAGTAGTAGTAGTAGTAGTAGTGGTGGTGAAATGGTTTGTGGTTGGAGATTTAATGTCTAAAGTTGTGATCATGGTTAGTGATGACAGAGCCATGATACTACTATTATATCCAAGCGAGTTATGCGTACTTGGTATGTGATATCTTTTCTCTTCATCTTTGTGTCCATCTCCAGCAAGCGCTAGATATCCGGTTATCTGCCTTTGGGGGCCGAAACCTCCACGTAGCGGTAGCTCACGAAGACCTGGCCTATGCGTCCTATGTGCATCAGTACAGCTATGGCAAGTTTGATGATGCAAAGTGAGTAGCCCACACTCCAGTCACACTCTGAAAATCTGAGTTCTCGTTGCATCAGGGTAGTCTTTAGTAAGGCTTGAGTACTTTCAATTAGAAATCACCTGAAGTGTGCCTACGTGACAATACATAACATGTGTATCAATGAATTAGTCTACGTGAGGGCTCTTCTTTGCAGACCACCACAAAGACACTTTGTATTTTATAACAAATACTGCGATGATATATTACCTCTTCCCAGCCATGCCTTCCTAACAATAGTTACCTAATCCTTGACTCAGGATAATGGAAATTAAATATCCCAAAATCATATATTGACAAAACAATTGAAGTTGAAACATTCTAGATCAAGCACTATGAGTGCCTTTCAAAGACGGATACTGGTGCTATGCAAGAAGCCGTCATTGTTGTATCTGTGTGGGTACCCTTTATGGTATATGATCTTTGCATTTTTAGAAACTATCATTACCAGCTAAATTTGTCATTGATATCAAATTAAGCACAGAAGGCAATGATTCTTGAAGTGTTATTACTTCCAAACAAAATTATGATTGAGATGTACCACTTCTTATGACAATCATTCTAGAATGTGTGTTCACATTTCCTTGGTTCCTATTACAACTACAAAGGTTAGGAGGCGACTGTTGTTTTATATCAGAGTTGAAGTAGAGAAGAGTGTATTTTAGGTGCATTTAGATCAGTCATAATTAGCTGATGGATGATCAATGGTATTTTCATCATTCAGTCATAGTCCATGCAGTGTGTCAGTAACACCAGTCAACGGTGAAAGAGGAGAGGGCGACGGAATGGGATAGCAAGATTTGATCAGTGCAGTATTGAATTAATGTAATGTCAGTCTACCTACGTAGTTTGAAGGCATTTCCCTCCAGATGCTGATTTTGAATTTATTCATTGTGTGGTATCTTTATCAACCCGATGAGGATGGGCTGATTTTGCTACAACACGCATTTCCCATAGACAACTGCCTGAGTATACTCGGGACTTGTCTTCAACGGGTTAATTTCCCCTGTCCTATCTTTTCTGGCTTCCAGTGAGCATGCAGAGAAGGCCATCAGCATCATCACACAAATTCTCCCAGAGAACCACCTCCTGCTTGCCTCGTCACGAAGGGTCAAAGGTGAGTGGGAGGTCAAGCCTGGAGTAATGTCCTATTCCCAGCTGTACTTTGTTTGGCGCTCAGAGTACAACCTACTATACGATAAGATGTTACTGTGGTCACAGGAATCAAAAGTTGCACATAATGTGATTGACTGACCACTCTACTTCATGAGGAATATTAAAGCAAGGCTGCCATTCCCCCCACCCCCTCCCGAACTGCACACATGCTGAATTGTATCATGTAAAGGTTCAGCTTTCTACCTAGTACCAAGTTTGCTAGAAAGAAATGCCAATTGTGGATAAAATACCTTGCTTGGGGATACTGCATTCCATCACTCATCTATAAATTTACATAATCCAGCATGTATGACCTTTCCCAAGGAGGAGCTAAACATATTGCATGTGACAAAGACCCGCTATAGGCTTATTGATAGGAAGCTAGCATCCTGTGCTGAAATGTGGGCGTGCTTAACATTCAGTCTCTAACAGTGTACAGACATGCAGCAATTTGATATGCCTTGACTACTGTCATGTGATGAATCAAATTTAATGTTCCCATATGTCATTGGGATCATGAGAAAACAGACATGCCCTTTAAGTACCTGCAGCTGCACTCTGTAGTAGACTTCATGATTGTTCAAGGTGGTCTCATACAATGGAGCAATTCCCTCTCGGCCCGTCAATAAGCCCTTCCTGTTTATGTTGACACTAAACATGCCCGTTGAGGTCTGGGATACTGCGGAAATGCTCATCTCCCACTGCTGGAATTATTTGACAACCTGCGACAGATAATGGCATTTGACCTCAAACAAGAGACGACTTCTATTATGATAGAAATAACAATGATAATGTAATTAGATATGACTTATATTGTGCCAAATCCACTCTGTAGAGTGCTGAAGGTGCATACATACTATCATTACCCAGGTCACTTGATAGTTTTACATCTATTTTCCTCACTCTCCACTTCCTGGGGAGCATTCCAGCCAGTCGCCATTTTGGGCATGCACACAATGATCAACCAACATTCTCATCCTACCTGGGGGGCGTTTCATCAACGAGTTCGTCGGAGGTTTTCACTGACAAATTTGCTCTCAGCCAATCAGACGCAAGGATTTCAGTAGCTTTTAACAGTTGTCAGTGTAAATCACTGACAAAAAGTTTCATGAAACGGTCCCTGGGTACCCATTTATGCTCCTTGGTAGAGAGCAGCAATGTGGATAAAGTGCCTTGCTGAAGGGCAAACGTGTCGGGCTTCGTTGGGCTCGAACCCACAAACCCAAACCACGCTCATGTGATTCAAAGACGTGGTGCGCTCTTATCCATGTGGCCACGACACCACAATAAATATTGAAAGTAATATAGATAATTCAGTGAAACATTTAGTTGTTAAAATTACAGTGAAAATGAGCAATAAATCATTGTAAAGGATGTTTAAAAAAACACAAACAAACAAAGGCTTGAAATGGATAAAGAAAGAAATTATTGGTTGAAATTAGATGCTGCAGATATAAACCTAAACCATGGAATCAGTGATGCATACGATGAAGTACGCCAAGAGCTGTTTGCAGATACACCGAATTGCATACATATTGATTGCAAAAAACCAAGAGTGTGGCACTGTGCCCTTTGCGTGTAAACAAGATTCATTTTAATGGGACAATGAAAGATCAATTCGTGCCTAGTAACGACATTCCCTCTTTTGCATAAAAAATATGGCTATGCTGTTGAGACAGATATCAGTATGCCTCTGATATGGAGGCAATGTATCTCATTCAAAGCATATTACTTGTGGACATGTTTGAGTGCATCCTTGCAGTCTCTGAATGTAGTACCAGCACTATGCCTTGCGCTTGAAGAGACAATTCAGTTTTATAGGACACTTACAGAGCACTGTAGACCTAGCTCCTCCCAGGGGCACGGAGGATATTTGCCTTAACTTATCTCTGTGTCAGGTGTGGTGAATTTATATATTTCATGAAAATATGAAGATTTGTGCAAGCCACTCTGTATAGTCATTATTCACAGAGCAGGGATAAAAATTGCATTAAACAAAGCTTTAAAGATTGATATCTTTTTAATATATTGTCTGATATTCTTCAGAATTCTTTGTTAGTTTGTTTGTTTCCACTAACCTTTCTGCATGCCCTGAATCCATGTACTTGTTTGGGGGTTTGGGGAGGTTTCTCCAATAAGACCTCTGTGACAATCTACATTCAAAAAATTTGATGGCAGAACGAGTTAACTTCATTCTTGTGAGTTTGAGATATTTACGAATGAACCTGTTTAAAAACAAAGAAAATGCAAAGAAAAATATGGGATGTTTTCAATCATGTCTTCAAGAATTTTCTAGTCATGCAACAAGTGAGATATCACTGGAAAGATGCTATTTTGGTCTATCTGATGGTTGGCCTACTTTGAAATGTTTGCAAATGGTGATTAACCCATTTTGCAAGGATCAAATTCCTAAATCTAATAATGAATACTATATACGCCATATATTTAGCGAGTCTAAATTTCGTGAATCGGGACTTCCGGACGATTGCGTGAGGGGTTAAATTTGCGATCGTGGAGTACAGTGCTGAACAGAAAAATGTATACGTGCACGTCACATTCATATCGGGATTGGAGTCAATATTTTCGAGTGTCTTTAAATTCACAAGTAGCACCTGACTTGCGAAATTCGCAAAAATAAAAACCTCGCGAAATATTTGGCGCATACAGTAACAGATCACATTTTTTTTTTTGGTTTTCCTAGCCCTGATCCTAGAGGAGATAGCCATTGACTCCCATGACAAGGCCATGGAGACCAAACTCCTCCAGGAGGCCCATGACCTCCACCAGAGCTCCCTCAACCTCGCCAAGCAGGCCTTTGGCGAGTTCAACGTCCAGACGGCCAAGCACTACGGCAACCTGGGGCGGCTCTACCAGTCCATGAGGAAATTCAAGGTACTTTTGTCTATTTGATTTCTTTGGATAACTTCATGTTGAGTAAATTTGGTTATTAATGGATTCAAGGAATAGTATAGTATTGGTTGAATTGAGGATTTAGCTTTCAACTTTTTGTGAGGTACTTACAAACCACTTTCTGAATGTGAAAGTGCATATAATTCTAAGAGGAATTCAAAGTTCATTTGATGAAAATCGGTTTTGAAATGGCTGAGATATTCAAAACAATGTAAAACAAAGCAATCCTGATAAAAGTTGGGTCCCAACTTTTAATGGGATTGCTTTGTTTTTGGACATGTCAGCCATTTCAAAACTTCAAATAAAATAAACTTCGAATTCCTCTCAGAATTATACGCTCTTTCATATTTCATAAGAGGTCTCTCATTATCTTAACAATATCATCACAAAAAGTTGGAAACCTGAAGCCCCACCTCAACTGAAACTGTACCGTCAGCATGTTAGGTTTCCCATAGGTGACAAAACTATACAAGAAATTTCAGTCATTATGAAAATGTAGATGGAAGATGTGATTCCTTGTTAGTGTGTGTGTGTACATATGTGTGTGTGTGTTGTAACATTGTTCAAGGCAACAGTGCACTCTACTTGAAAAGTCAATTAAATTGCCATGTAACATTGATATTAAAGATTGATGTCTCATTAGATTGATTTTGGATAAGTAAATTGGCTGATTCCTTAATAATGCACACATGTGAATCGTATTACAGATTCATATTAAAAACATTGTCAAACATCTCCATCGATCTCCACAGATGGCTGAAGAGATGCACGTCCGTGCAATAAAGATCAAGGAAAAACTGCTGGGGGAAGAAGACTATGAGGTCGCCCTGTCCGTGGGTCATCTGGCGTCGCTGTACAACTACGACATGAAGCTCTACGCCAAGGCAGAGGAACTCTACCTAAGGTCCATAGAGATAGGTGAGCACCACAGCGATTCTCTTGTTTTTTAATACAACTTACCGAATGTTTTCCTGTCGCAGGGGGGAATTTACTCCAAACTAAGGATGCTGTTTGGAACAAAAGCGGTGACAGATCAAGCAATATGGCAGTTCTTTCAAGTACAGCATGAAATACGTCTCTTAAGAATCCCGAGAGCAGTTTCAAATGGCCATCTGGTTCATGCCTTTCATGCTGTCAACATCAAAACTTTTTTCTTTTTTTTTCTATACGAAAAAGACAAAAAATTCATGTTTATACCCCCGCCAAACGAAGTTTGAAGGGGGTATATAGGAATCAGCGGACGGTCGGGCGGTCGGTCGGGCGGTCGGTCGGGCGGTCGGTCGGGCGGTCGGGCGGTCGGTCCGTTGCAAATCTTGCGTCGCGAACTACTTCCTCAGTTTTCAACCGATTCCCATAAAACTTGGCACAGATGTGTGCCTTGGGTTGTAGATGTGCAAGACGTATTTTTTGACAGTACCCAAAAGTACGTTGCCATGGTAACGGCATATTATGGGCAAAAATGGGTACAAATCTTGCGTCGCGAACTCCTCCCACAGTTTTTGATCAGTTTTTATGAAATTAGGTACAGATGTTCATCTGAATATGTTAATGTGCAAGACACATATTTCCGCAGTGGCAAAAAGTGCGTTGCCATGGTAACGGCATGTTATTGGTAAAATATTGGGCAAAATGCTTCATGGCAAAACTGCTTCATCAGTGTTCTTCCAATTCTCATGGAATTCATATTGAATGTTTGTCTTAGGATATAGGTCAGCAGACACATTTCTTGACAGTGACAACAAGTATGTTGCCATGGTAACAGCTCACATATTATGAGCCAAAATGATGGAAAATTTTGTGTTGCAAACTACTTCCTCAGTTTTTGCCCAATTTCCATGAAACTTGGTACAGATGTGTGCCTTTGGTTGTAGATGTGCAAGACGCATTTTTCGACAGTACCCGAAAGTACGTTGCCATGGTAACGGCATATTAATGGCAGAAGATCAAGGAAAGATCTTGCGGATTTAACTACTTCCTCAGTTTTTTGACCAAAGCTTATGAAATGTGGCACACACCTTGATCTTGGTGGGAAGATGTGGAAGACATATTTTTCGGACGTGTCGGAAGCTGCGTTGCCATGGTAACGGCATATAAACGGCAGAAGATCAAGGAAAGATCTTGCGGATTGAACTACTTCCTCTGTATTCGACTGAAGCTCATGAAATGTGGCACACACATTGGTCTTGGTGGGAAGATGTGCAAGACATATTTTTTGGACGTGTCGGAAGCTACGTTGCCATGGTAACGGCATATTATGGTGGAAGATCAAGGAAAGATCTTGTGGATTGAACTACTTCCTCAGTTTTTGACAAAAGCTTATGAAATGTGGCACACACAATAGTCTTGGTGGGAAGATGTGCAAGACATATTTTTCGGACGTGTCGGAAGCTGCGTTGCCATGGTAACGGCATTTAAATGGCAGAAGATCAAGGAAAGATCATTCCTTGGGTAAGACTATCGTCACGGGGCGGGGGTATTAATCACCTTCAGTGATATTTCTAGTATTATTCTGTTTCTTTTTTCATAACTTTCCATATTAACGGAGATTTGTGAGGGCATCATATTCTGTATAATTTTTTTTACTTTTTTTTTTTCAAAGTTATAAGAGACATGCTTATTATCACCTGGGAGAAAATTTGCCTGCATTGAGCCAGTGGAGGTAACAAGTGATTTGCCCCACATAAGAATGTGTATTACTGATAGTATCATCATCAACCTGACATGGAAACCTAAAGGCATTTTTTTTAATGGTAATGAAAATATTTCAAGTTTTATCCTACTTTTATAGCCTCTTACCTTGACAACCCTCACCCATTCTGTAATGCTTTGGAAATTTTAAAAAGAGAAATAGTGTCAAACTGTATTGATGTTTTTCCTCCTGCTCTGCTGCAGGCAAGAAGCTCTTTGGCTCAGGCTACAGTGGGCTGGAGTATGACTACCGGGGGCTGATCAGCCTCTACTATAACACCCGCAACCACTCGCGCATGTACGAGTTCCAGGAGGTGCTGAATCACTGGAACAACGTGCGGGAGGGAAGCAATGGGCCAGTGGACATCCTGGAGTACCTGGCCAACTGCCGCAGCGAGCTGACCACCAAGGAGGTCATCGACAAGTTCTTCAAGCAGGACTAGTGACCGCTGCTGGAAGGAGGCGGCGGCAGTGGGGAGGAGGAGGTGGAGGAGGGAAGAGGAGGCCCTCGTGTGTGCCAACGTGGGATAGTGTGGCTTCTGCGCTGTCTCAGCTGCTAATCTCGTGGGGGGCAGTGCATTGTCTCTGGGTCTTGAACGAAGACTATACACTCCAAAGAAAGCCTGGCCTTGGATTATCACCACTGTCTCACTATACTCACGATTATTATCATCACACTAATGCAGGCGGTCTGATATCATCTCGTTCTACACTTTACGATATATTAGGGAGTATCAGATCAGAAGTTTCTTCCATGCCCGTATGTCCAGCGAGGAGGACCTTTACGTTTGTTCATATCCTTTGCCTGTTCATTCGAGCTCTGTATCCCACAGCACAAATTCATGCACTGCCTAAAACAGAGAATACACTTTTCCCCTACACCGATGCATTTATTGTGATTATAAGGTGTGCATGTCAAGGGGAAACCGGCTCTCGGCCATGGAGCTGGACAAGACTTATGTGTGCTTACTGGAGCTTGAGACTCTCCATTAGGGAAAAGCTTGTGCTAAAGTTGATTTGCGAAAGCAGAAACGACTGACATTCTGGTCACTCATTTGCTCTGTATGTACATTATTTGGAGAGAAGTGCTCGTGAATTATAAATTGCTATTCAGCTGTCATGTTTGGTTGACTCTGTTCTTTGCTCAATTTTGCTGTACAACGAAAAAAAAAAAATATTGCTGAACGACGAGTGGCATAGTAAGATGAATAGTGACGTCCCTGAGTTGTCCCCCTCCATTCTGTGTTAGGCTTTCAGTGCTTTAAAGGTGTTGAAAAAGGATGCATTGACTGCTTCTTAGTGGTAAGCATGAATGTGAACTGCGGGGAAAGCTTGGTACTTGTACAGCAGTAGAGTATCCTTTCTAGTTTGGTGACCTGCATCATTCTTTACCCCGTGAAGACACTTATTGGACTATTTTAAGGGTGTCTCATCACTCCACAGTGCAGCACTAAGTTTATTCCCTTCCCCTAGCACATCCTGTTTGTTTGTAGTGTCTGCAGTGACTGTGGAGCAAGCACACAAGTATGGCCTTTGGCATGTCATTGCTACAATTCAATGACAAAATGTTGATATTTATTAGGCATTGAAGAAACAACAGCAACAACAACAACTCATAATGAGACTGCTACACAGGCAAGTAATGGTGACATGCTTGAAAGATTAACTCTGTATGCCAGTGTCTAGTAATCTAATGACAAAGCTTCCATGTATTAACATTTGCATCAGTTATGCACTTCCACTATAATGTAAAAAGGCATTAATTGCGTAGCCTTTACAAGTAATTAAATGAGTTCTCGACTGACTGCATGAATTTTTTAGCTACAATATGTGCTTGGTAATGTCATTCCCCTTTTTGCATAAAGAATACCTGGTATGTGTCTGTTGTTGAGACAAATACCAGTATGGTTCCATTGTAGAGGCCACATGTCTCACTCAGATCATTTTACATACGTGCATGTGTTTGAGTCCGTTCCTGGAGTCAACAAGTTCTACACTTGTACCTCTCTTGAATGTTATAAAGCCAAGTAGAGAGTTATCCTGTGCAGACGTACAACCGTCCTCCTGTGTCGACTATACCTGTCACTTTTACAGGGAGGATTTATGTTAGGACGAAGGATTGCATCAGAAATAGAAAACAGAGTGTGTGCTAATGCTTAAATAGATGGTGCACTTCATCCAAAATGTCGCCAGTCATATTCAGTGTCTAAAGAAACCTGAGACAGAAGTGATTTTTTTTTTTTTTTTAAAGGATGTACTAATAGTAAAAAAAGTCCTGAAAATATTACGATCTAGTCAAAGTTTGTTTGAGTTGGATGGATCAATGGAGATGTGTACATCAAATCAGACTCAGAAATTAGTCGAAAATTTGCCGCAACTCATAAGAAATGAGACGTCTTATCTCCTCTATGTATTTGATTGCAGAAAGTGTGGAATTACTTTTAGACGTTATTGTTTGAGAATGCATTGAGATGAAGGATACTCTGAGCTGATGACTTTTTCATGCCAGAAGTATGGAGATCATCCCTACCCATGTCATGTTTGTGTTTTATAGGGTTTGCTAGGCTCATGGTATTCTTGGCAATGGGAGCTAGCTTGGAGGGAAAAAAAAAGAAGAATTGGGATATTTGCTCTTGCTGTGATATTATTCGCATATCTCTGAGTTTCAAGAGATTCTTGGAGGTGTGGAGTGAATTGATTTAGAGCTTTCTGAGGTGAGAGTTTTATTTATAGGTTTATTTTGCCATGCTGCAGTTGCAAATATGCTATTGTTTATGTGTTGAGAAATAGCGCTGTGCTTTGGAGGGAATATTGGGGGATATGGAGAGTTTGCTTGGAACGTTGGCTCAATGCATGTGCCATTCTTCTGGAGTTACCAAACAAAATGCTGTAATGGTGACAATGATACTCTCGTTATAACTCCAGTTACTGGATGGGACATGGGAGATTGTCAAAATATCTGTTTGCTGTAAACAGATTTCAGTGCTATGTGTGTGTCAAGACGGCTTGTGGCTGCATTCTTCACCATTCAAACTACAAACATTTGAAGGGAGCACTCTCTGGCCAAGGCATAATGTTACAAAGACCGTTTTAAAATGGTTTTGATGATGAAGTACATCAGAATTGGCAGAAAAATGTGTGCTGTACAATCTAGAACTCTTACAACAAGACTTTCAATATACCAAGGACCTGTGAACAACACAGATTGTTAGGCAGAGGGGTGGGGTATTGCTGATATATCATACTCATCCGTTTACATGTGCTATTTATGAAGAAGTGCTCTCAAGTTGTTTCTGTTTGATGGGAAACCAAACCTGCTTTGTGGATGGATGCATTGCTTGTGTGTGTTATTGCGAATTACTGTGTGTAGAGAACCAACAATCTTGCTTGAGTTGTGTTTAGACTCATATAAAGAGTTATACAGAATTATATGTGTAAATAGCGAGTAGACAAAGGAGATAGAAGTGGGGGAGAGAGAGAGAGGATGAGAAAGGAAGAGAAAATGCTGTTACAGAAGAAGAATAAGTAAATGATAGCATGGAGACATTTTGTTTGTTTGTTTGTTTGTTTGTTTGTTTGTTTGTTTGTTTGTTTGTTTGTTGTTCTTTTTTTTTGGGGGGGGGAAGGATTAGCATTGAAGTGATCCAATAGTTATATCAACTCTAGAATTAAAGTTTACAGCTGCAATAGACATTTTTGAAAATTGTGGGGTAAAAGCTTATGGAACTGTTAATTGATATGCACACTACACACTGCACTGTAGTCTTCACATTTTGTGTAGGTGTATGCATTGTGACATCAAGTGGAACAAGGAAATAACAAAAGCAAAACCAAGAAAGGAAGAAAAGAGGAGAAAGAAAAGCACACCAAAGAAAATAAAGTCTATTTAGTATACCGCCAAACATCCAAAGAGATCTCCTTTAAGCATAGTCCCATTTCATTAATGTGACTTTAATAAGAAACAATGAAATTAAACAATGGCAAGTGATTTAACATTATTGAGCATGTTAATAAGAAAATAACCAGGTGTGAAATGATAAAGTTTGACATGTTTTCCCAAAACTGATATATCACTTTAAACCACAGAAGCAAGTAAGATGAGATGACGAGATCACTCCATTGGCTTACTCTATGCCTTTCTCTCTCATTCAGATGTGAGGATCATAAAAATTCTGTTTTTAACCAGTGATGGTATTAAAGGAGCGTGACCTCTTCCCACTAAAAATCATCATTGCTAGAATCTTAGCAAGACGAGAGAGAGGGAAATATGGTAAAGATATTTGTGCAAACCTGGGGAAGACTCAAGACATGATGACATCACTCCCTCGTGTAATGTGCGTCAGTCATGGTTGCGAGTATCACCATTGTTTTGTGAAAAATGTGATACTGGAAATGTTGGTATTTACGCGTAGTTACTTTTTGACGCTGAGTGGCTAAAAAAACATACTCGCGGGTTCTTGAATTCGTGCTGCGCAATTTTCAACCAGTTCAAAATGTGCAAAGAAAAAATTGTGAAGATATTCTGGCAGGTTTTAGAATTTGCGCTGCGCAATTACCAACCCGTTCAAAATGTGCAGAGAAAATATTGTGAAGATATTCTGGCAGGTTTTAGAATTCACCCAGGCCAAAAGTAGTGCGATATGCCGAAAAAATGTAAATGTACAATGAAAATATCCGCGTTTACAGTATCATCAATTCCATATTACTTTTCTTATTTCACAATGTATGTCTGATATGGATGAAACATGTACCATTCTCGTTGGTTTGATTTTAATCTGTCAATTGAAGCCTTCTTAAATGTGGAGTGGAGTTGCAGCTAACTGTTATTGTCTCTGGAGTGGAGTTGCAGCTAACTCTGTTTTTGTCTGACTTTTTCGTACAGTGGAACCTCATTTGAATGAGGTTGGGTATAGCGATATACCTAATGTAATCAGGTAGTTTTGCAGATACCATTCTTTTGTTTTAATCCCTGATATAATGAGAAAATTTCTGTCGTCCCAAACAGCTCATTATAACAGGTTTCTTCCCTAGCTCTGCCATATAAGATTAGAAAGGGTTTCAAGATGTCAAAGCAATTTGCCTGACTTACTTACCTCCCCCCACCCCCCTGTATGTTAGCATCATAATTTCAGCTCCGTGGAGCTAATGTTCAAGGAGAGCTTGTATACACGGTTGAGTCAATTTGTACTGTGTTCTTATGGTCTTAAAGACCATCTTATTGTGTCTGGTGGCCATATTGCATTGGTATATATCAATGGGATTATGGGTTGGCAGTCCTTAAAATGACTGATGAAGAATAGAATGTTCATTTATTATCTTGTTTTGAACAGCCCACTTATGAATGCCTCTGCCACAAAACAAAGTGTTGCTGGAGGCATTATCTCTCCTTTTTTTTTTTTTTATAAGAATTGTGCCATTTCATAATTATCCCTAAGCTATGTGGATTGGCGCAAGAAAAGTATGCTCAAGAAATGTCATATGGATGAATCAGTTTCAATGTTGAAGTAGATGATGAAAAGTTGAAGATAGAAACATGAGTTGTTGTTTTGATATTGGACTAGAGAATCTAGGAGATCCACAAGTAGAGGCTTTTTGTGTATCGGTATATGTTACTGAAATCCGTTTTGAAGTCCTCAAGCAATATACTTGGTGTAGTGTATGCACCATATTATTATGTACAGATAGTCTTTGCTAATTTGGACATTTGTGTGAAGGTATGTGAATTAATGATGGATGAGTTCCCCTGATATGGAGTGGGTGGACTGTGTAATGTTATATAGGGGTAATTTTATGATGTTAAGTCATATTTGATGTTTGGTAAAGTGGCTTTGGTCATGCAATTTTTGAAGGTGCAGCAACTCGTGAATAATTTGTGTTTGCTGCCCTCTGGGGCTGGATTTGAGTAAATAGCAGTTATGCTGATTTTTGTGTTGGCGCCCTACACTTGTGTTGTAGGGAGATGTGTTGTACATCTCATAAAGTGTGATGAGACGAATGAATCAGTTTCCCATGTTATAGGAGACTGCAAGTTTCTCTGGCGCTGTGTCTAAGTTTTGAGAGAGATGGGATATTGGCCATGTACATTCATGAAGAAAAGAAAAAGAGTAAAACACCCCTTATTTGATCTACAAGGTGTATTTTCTATGTGAAGGAGTGAAGAAAAACTTTCCATTGATGTAACGAGGGCAACAGCTGAATGTTTAAAAGTGACACTTCTTTTATGTCTATGTTGCACAAAGTTATCCTAGCTTAAATTCTCACCATCATGCCACTCCAAAGCACCACTAGCCAGATGGACCATTTGTTTGGCAAGTCTATAGTGTTGCATGGTGTTTTAGTGCAATTGTATTACTTGAGAAAGGTTGACTTGTCTCCTATGCTACTCGTCATTATTAACTTTTCAACTACCTGTCTGTAGAGATCTTCACATGTGGTATACTATATTTTCAGCCATTTCATTGTTAGACTTGTCGGCCCATTTTGAGTTCTTGTATAATGTAGTAACATACTCAAAGGTACAAAAAGAAAAAATTGTGTCGTTAATGACATTGTTTTTATTCCTCACTCATTAAAGAGAAATGGCAAGAAAGTTTGAAAAGTTAGTAATGTGAGTGATAATATGTTTGGCTGAAAATGTTGATTATCTTTATTTCCTGCAGCACCTGTATCATACATGTGTACTACCAGTATTGATAGACTCTATATTCTTTTCTTTGTTTTTCTACAGTAGGGTACAAAGTCAGAGTTCTAGCTGCAGACACGCCTATTGACACAGAGAAATTGTACTCATTATTGGTTGCCTTTGAGGTTTTGTATGCTTTCTAGCTGTGGCCCTTTGCTGAACCCACAAGCACTATATTAATAACACCCGAAAAGCAATCCTACTATGTAATTGTACTTGTCTGCAAATAAGAGTGGACGAAAACAAACCAACCGTTCATTTGCTTTGTTTAGAATGTGTTGTCCGATCTTTTGAACAGATCATCCATGTATTTACCAAAATTTGCATTGATTTGAAATTCATTCAATGCGTAGGTACTGTAGTCACAGAGTAACAAACCTGATACAACTAATCACACAATTCATTGCAATTCTATATTGTGAAGGGCCCTTGCAGTGCCCAAGGACATATTCATTATTCATTCATGTATTTGCAAAGACTTTGATGACACTGTTAGCAAGTTACCAAGATGGATTACATTTTACATATTTTTAAAACAAGAACTGTTTTCTAGCAATCATCTGATACGGACAAGATCTGATATGGATGTTTCCCCATAATCATCTGATATGGACAGATCTGTATGAAATTATGATGGGAAATGTCAAGTCGCTCCTAGATACTGTAAAACATGAAATTTTGTGAATTGGAGCCAATGGCCTTTTTCGTGGCATGAAATTTTCGCAAATTGCCCCTGGCGTTTAATGCATGTAGTGTAGACAAGAACTTTCGTGTGCATTTTAAATTCGCGAATCTTGGCGCTCGCGAAATTAAGATGCACGCAAACATTTCTTGTTTTACAGTATTTGAATGAAATTCAAGGAGTTTAAAGAGTCTTGATTTTTTTTTTCTTAGTTGCAGGAACAGTCGATTGATTTAATTTGTCTTTTGCATTGATGATCTGTAATAACCCTGTGAATATGATCATTAGGAGTTGTCGTCTCTGACAAGTAACGCTTTGATTTTAGCTTGGTTTGCATGCTACATGCAACTCAAGAGTGCCTTGTTACACAATATGCATAAGTGACAAATGTCGATGACAATTGTCGTTTTAGTTAGGAGCAATGGCAAATGCGTGTGTTAAAGTGCATGGTTTGCAGTGGTGGTATACTCTAGCATGTGGGTGGGGCCGGAGAGAAGACAGAGACAGCCATGATTTCTCTACCACATTCCATGCATTCTACACAACGTATGTTTGATAACCCTGATCAGTCCTTACATCGCTGCCAATCTGTAATTGTGTGTGCTCAAAGAGAATATTGCAGAAAAGAAAGAAACGACAAACAAACAAACAAAAAGAATTCACCACGAGTGATTTCCCTTCACATTGACTGTGTAATCGTATCATGCATGCAATATGTTGTGTCAGAGTAGCACATTTGTGATCAATTACATACAAAGATTAGCTGTGGTCAGCGGATTAGCTGCATTTGCATGCCGTCTGGATATTTGCTTGACTAATCGCCCAAGTGGAAGGTCTTTTCAAGTCCTCTTCTCTTTATATTCTATTGATTTTAATCCCTCATAGGTAGAGTTTTCTCTGAGTCGAAGCTATTTCTTCAGTCCAAATAGATTAGACTTTGGCAAGGTTGACTGTACGTGTATTTTGTTCTTTCTTCTGCTGTCTGTATTGTTTTACAAGTTATATGCCAATTGTTACACATGACTTGCACGCTGCCAGCCGTCGACAACCTCATCTCCACGTGTGATTTCATGCTCCTGCAATTCATTCACTCAAATGACATCTTTTAGACCAAAAAGCCCAAGTTGCTTCATAATTAATCAAGTGTTGTGTATAACATTCAAGTCTCAAGACATGCCTCGTGGAGATAAAATGTAATGTGAAGTCAAGTAACTTTGTGGGAGGAAAAAAATGAAAAGAAATGATGATTACATTGCTCTATTTTTTTACCTGAGCATAACGTTTGATCCCATATTTTTCCTTCAAGGTTTTAACACAAGAAAGGTCAGCACAGCACAAAGGTCACTATTGCATCCCTATCACATGGGCAAGCAGCACAACAAACTAGAACACTGATGGTGCCCTTTAAGCATTTTGTAGGAGAATTTTGCACAAGTTACCATGAGACACAAAGAAAGACTGCTCTTTCCTTTTCACACAATCTGTGGTCTATACAGGCAGTCTATTTGTAAAGGATGGAAGTAAGATATCAGATACAATCAGTATTACATGTCAGATTCATGTATTGCAGAAACGTAAGAATTGGGTTTACGAAATCCTCTGCTAGGCCTGTACAATTTAGATGATTAAACCAGTGGCATAAAGGGTAGTATTTTCAGTTGGATTATCAGAGCTATCATTTTGATGAAAGTGGTGTTTGTTTGTGCTTCATTTCATGTTGTGAAAAGTTGTGGCATTTGTACATAAGATTTACACAAAATTGTGTTGTTCGTGAGGAGCTGTTATGTGTAAAAGCTTGAGTTTTAAATATGTACAGTGCAACAAATGCAGAGGATGACTTCCGCGCAATAGGGTGAAACGCATGTGAGATATTGAATAAAAATGACATATGTCTATGAAAACAGTGATAGTAAAACTGAAATGACTGTTGTATCTTTCATTGACCTGTGAAGTGTTCAGTGTACCAATGTAATCCATATGGAATATCTGTATTTACGCTGTTAACTCTGAAATTAGATGAATACAGTACACTCCCATTACAACGAACACGGTTGTAACGAAATTCCAGTTACAGCGAAGTAAAAATTCTGGCTGCAACATTGTTCACTCCATGTATTTTTATTGTTTATTTATTCGGTTATTACGAAACTTTGATATAACGAAAGAAAACTGCTGGTTCATTATAACGGGAGTCCACTGTATCGAATAACTATCTGTTCTTTCTCTATTTTTTACACCTACACACACCTACACACACACAGACACACACACACATATGTACTTTTTTTTACATTGACACTGCTGTATCAAAACAAAATCTACTGAAGTAGGCCTGCAGATACACCTGTATTAAGTGCAATTAAAGTCAAGGGACAAACTTGAGCAGAGAATCTCAAGAAAATCAAATATCACTGATAGTATCATTAGATGGCAACCCAGATTTTGTCAGAAAACTGCCAAAGACCTGCCTAATAAACCATGCTCAATTAGCTCAACAATATCATTAGAACAACAACAAAGCTCCCATACATGAAAAGGAAATCTCTTACTAGAAGATACCTTGTGTTACACATTTTGCTTTTTTTGAGCAGCCCACGGCAAACATCTGCATCATACAGGTTCTGATGAATGTCTTTACATAATTATGTGTGAGATCCCACAGCTACGTGCTGTAAAACCAGAAATTTCAGTGCGCATGAAACGTTCGAAAATTTTTCAAGGAGTCAAGGTTAATGTGTACATATTACGTTGAATGTGAGGCCAGTAGCAATTTGTGAAAGTTTCATGCCATGAATGTTTCTGGTTTTACAGTAGCTTATCAATGGCTGGAATATTGTTGAAAAAAGAACACCAGTGGAACGGGAACAGGTAAGAGTTTCGATCCTCGCAAAAACTAAAAACACCACAGAACTTGGGAGTGTGAGAAGCTGCATTTTATTAGATTACACTGCAGTAACGCATGGCAAGTAAATGAGTACATACAAATACATGTAGAATACAATGACAAGATTACCATGAAAAGTAGGATATAGCGTACTAAAGTCACACATGTACCAATGTACAATGTATACACATCAGGGATCCTTATTGCGACAAATGCAACTGGAAATCAATACAACGCCGTGGCAAAGGCTGGATAGAGACTAGTGAGCTATCAACATTATGTGTAATTGCCATGGTAACCATAATCATCATGTGTGATTGGATTGCATATCTTTTACTTTTCTTATTCAACGTGAAGCTACACTTTAGCACAAGAGCAAAAACCTCTTCCTTCAGAATCTTTCTGTGCAATGGTAAGGTTGGTTTACAGGTGTGGAGATTACCTTTTCTGTCACAGTGTGTACAAATGTAGTGCAATATGACACGGATTTGTGAAGTTCTACAAATAAGAGAGAGATGACCTCCAAACCATACAACTCTCAGACCAATACGTGAAGAAACAACTTTCTTCCGTCATTGTACTTTTGTGTCAGTATACATTGGTCATTTGTGAGTATAATATAAAGGTCTTGGCAAGCAAGGTGTATTCATTTAGTTTACACCTTAGTCCTGTCTATACATGAAGTATAGTTGTCTGGTGACCATACATTACTATGTGGTATTTCTAGGTTATTTTATTCTTATTGTGAGAACTGATTAGTATATTTGCTAGACCATGTAATAGCATAATCTATCACAGAGAGTGATATTCATACAACACATACATATATTCTCTGTGTTGAAGCAGATGATACATAGATGAATGAATGTATTAATGAATAAATGAATGAATGAGAGTAATAATTAGTTAACCACTTAGTGAATGAATAGACTAAATGATGAAATAGATAAATAAATTAGTACATAAATAAGTACTGTATAAGGGCTCAACATTATTTCTTGGTGATTTCAAACTTGTACCAAACCCTGCTGCAAGGTTGTGTCAAATGGTCCAGTCCTGTGTCTCACACAGTCTGGTTATTTCATAACCATTTAAAAGTTTGCTAAGTGCAGACCATAACACCGTGCTTAGTGCTGTGTTTGTTTTATGTTCCTTTCCAATATTTCATCACACAGTATGGTGTATTTAATAACATGGCTTACGGAACCGTCACACTCAAGACAAAGAATGCCCAACAAATTTGAAAATTTGAAGATTCGTTCACATTTGTTGATACTAGAAAAGTTTGCAACATATTTGGCATTCTGTGTAACATTAGCTATTGAAAGGATTCAAAGATATGCTGGAGCCATATTGTTGTTGTTGTTGTTATGGACATGTTAAAAAAAATCAGCCCCAGCTTTTCTCTGCAAATCCTTATGAATTGCTAATGAATTAATACAAAGAATGTCAAACATGTTACAAACTATTCTAGTACAGTCAACCTTGCCCAAGTTGAATCTATTTGAACTAAAGAAGTAGCTTTGACTAAGAGAAAATTCAACGTATGAGGGAATAAAATCAAGAGGCTATAAGACAAGACTTGAAAAGACCTTCGACTTATGCGATTATTCAACTTATGCAAGGGTTGACTGTATTACCAATGGATGCGACCGTATCTTCAAATTTTCAAATTCGTTAGACAGTTGTTGGCTTCATACGCTCTAGTGTGACGGGCCTTTACATTCCTTGTTGTTTCAAACTCAATAAACTTAGTCATGTGTCCTTTGGCAAAAGAACAAGGTTTGGCAGAAACTGGCAAGTTAACAGGTGTCCTGGTTTGGGGGGGGGGGGGTAAAATAATGATGATTAACATACATTGTAATATAAAGCAGAGTATACTAAATGTTATAAAGTGCTTATTAGTTATGATAGACCGAGCTCTTTCTGTCAATCCTAAGTACCAGGGGAACAACATCACCAAACAGACAAAAATTGTTTCACAATTATGATCTGTGACTCGGTCAACATCATAAAATCACCTTTCATGGAGTAGAAAACTTAGCTGTGTAAAAGATACAGACACAAACTGCTCTGAGCAGAGATCCAAGTTCAAAATATCTGTCATGTAATCAGAGCAACAACAAACAAACAAAAAAAGAAAAAAAAAAAAACTGCACTTTGGTCCTCACAAATTAATTGCAAATTACTCCCTAGCTTGTCACAAGTACACAAAGACAGTACATAATTCCCGTATGTGCCATCAACAGTAATAAGTTTCTACTGAACATGATCCAAGGTTAACTACAGTGACTCCTTTAACATAAAATCCTTTACCCTGCAGACTCACCTAAGTGAGCTCAAAAAATTGCCAAAGTTTCTGTGAAAAAAGGGGAAAAGAGATTGACGTATAAACAGTTACAGGAGTGAGCAAGTGACGCTCAACAAGCAGACAACATCACAGTATGCTGTCTGGCCTTGAGCCAAGGGGACCAGCCAAGGCGGGACCTAGGATATCCAAAAATGTGCACTTTCTATCAACCAAACAATGACAAAGTGATGTCACTAAATAACCACAGCATCCTCTGCTGTTGGATGATAATGCTTAAATTGTCAATAATGCTCAAATAAATCATCAACATCAGTAACTTACAGAATATTTCTTACAGGTGTGCTCCCATTCCATTCCACCGCACAAATTTCAAAATCAATGATGAATGGTGAAAAAGTTGGAATTCATGAATTGGTGACTTTCTACCATGAAATGCATTTCATTTAGACTCTTCATGAGTTTATTAGTGTGGTTATTGTCATCAAACTTGCACCCACAGTGCACTCCATTCCTTCATAGGGGTGCACACCAGCTGGGTGGCCACTAATATGCGCTCACAGGCTGAATCCCACCACTTCAGCATAAATTTAGCCTTCTTACTGATACCCATGTACATACTTTCTGGAAACTTTCTTATATTGAGCACACTGTGCAACCCACTACAATAGAACACATCTGAGTAATGTATGCTTTTAAAGCAACCACAAAACAAAGGTTCTTGGTTAAGTCAAAAATGCAAAATTACACATTTCTATGGGCGTGCACATAGAACACTGCATTAAGTAGCTACACTTTCAAACACTTCAAAATCATTTAGTACAAACAAAGTACTTTTTCATTCATCCAACAACCTACTTCATCTTCAGTCATTCACCTATCTACAGAGCCTGGCCTGTATGACAATATCTTTTTTATGGCAGTGAGAGTATGTAAGTGCACATGAAATATAACTTGCATAAAAAAGAAATCACATTTCTAAGTCACAATTTATGATAATACAATGTACATGGGATGTAATGATGTGAGGTGGCTGTGGTAAACTAAAGGTGGGTTTGAATGTTACTCCCTCTAAACATCAATCCAAGATTTTAAATCCTATACTGTAGTAGAATTTAATTGAATTGAGTAATGATGACTGAGTGCAAATCAAAGTAAAACTCGAGAAAATCCAGTCCTGTCCATCCAGTGGACTGGATAGAGTGCAAAACCTAGAGACTATTAAGGAGTGTGTTGAGACCTTCTTTGTAAGAAGGAAGTCCAGATCTCAAACCACAGGGCCCTGTCACATAAAAAGATTCAATCAAACGTAAGTCAGCTATCAGCCAATCAGAATTGAGTATTTGGAGACTCATGTTTGATTTCCTGACTTATGTTTGATCTCAACTTTCGTGCAACAGGGCCCAGGGCTACCTGCAGTGACTTACAAGCCTTGATTCAATGTAAGACAGCTGAAAATGCTTGATTCAAAAGACTCTGACTGTATGAGCAATTTAAAGGAAACCCAAACCCAAAGAGAAATGTGGATTGAGTGAAAGCAGCAACATTAGTAGAACATATCAGTGAAAGTTTGAGGAAAATTGGACAATCGATGCAAAAGTTATGAATTTTTAAAGTTTTGGTGTTGTAACCGCTGGATGAGGAGACTACTAGAGGTTATGACGTATGTATGGACAACAATATAAAGAAAATATAAAAGGAATTCCACAAAAATTCATTTTTCATGAAAATTACATATTCCATCAACTTGATACTGACATACATGTTAAGGGTACCAACAATTATTCCCCCTGCTTTCTGAAAGCGGTTTCATTATGCCAGAAAAGTGAATTTTTTTGGAATTTTCTTTATAAATTATTTTCTTTATACTGTTGTCCACACATACATGTGTACGTCATAACCTCTAGTAGTCTCCTCATCCAGCGGTTCCCACACGAAAACTTTTAAAAATTCATAACTTTTGCATCGATTGTCCGATTTTCCTCAAACTTTCACTGATGTGTTCTACTAATGTTGCTGCTTTCACTCAATCCACATTACTTTTGGGGTTTGGGTTTCCTTTAAAGCTGAGAAAAGTGAGCTCCTATGACTCACCTTCACATAGTTTGATGAAAATGTTAGCTAAAGATATCTTCCTACTTTGTCGGGAAATGAGAATACAATGTGGTACTGACATTTTTCAGTCCGATTCTGCAGTGTTTGTTTTGAAATGTGCTGTGATAACAAATACAATCAATTGGGGAAATCCTGCAAATTTACATTTCAAGGTAGCCGTAAAGTGCAGTGACAGTGTGTTCACTAGATGTCAAGCTACAACAAAAAGTAAAAACAAAATCACCAACCAAATGTTAGTCTCATTTGAGTTCACTACATGTTATAGTGCTTACAAGACTGTAGGCAAAAAACAAAAGAACAAAAGTGAACATACATAATATAATGTACAACGTAACTCCACCATGCCAAATCTCAAATGATCCATGAAACTTTTTACATGTGGGATGTTCTGTAAAGTAAAGGCCGTGTCACACCAGCCTTGCATGCGACTTGCAAAGAACAATTTTGACTACCCGGAGGCCCCCGTAGATATCCGCACATGACAGTACCTAGCATGTATCTCAAAAGTAGTCGCCCGGAGGTGCGCACGCATATTTTTTTACCCGTAACCGTGTTTAGACCCTGTCACACCTTTCCGGGCAAGCTACTCGGGCTTGTTACGTGTAGGGATTTTCTAGCATACCGGACATTCCTGAGGGCGGAAAAGGATTTGCGCGAGTCAGCGCATGTGTCTTACTTGCTGGACGTGTTATACTTGCGAGTATAATGTGTGACCTTTGTACCAGTCGCGTGGGGGCTGACAACTTAGTGAAGGAATTCCTCTAATGGAATGGCTGAAATCTCACAGAATTTCATTATCTTGGCTGCATACGGGACTGCGAAGTACCTGCGTGGGAATTGCCTGGGAAGTACTGCCGCTAAGGGTCTCCTACTGGCGTTCTGCGTGGACCTCTACGGGCATTCACGCGACTCACCCGGAAAAAGTTTTGGTCATGCTCAAAACTTGGCTGCGGTTAAATCGGACTTGCGTGAGCACCTCCGGGCAACTACGCGCTAGATACTGTCAGGTGCGGACCAACTGCGGAGAGCTCCTTGGAGTAAATTTGTTTCCCCGCAAGTCAAGCCGCAGAAGTTCCCCCGTACGGTACGACAAGGCATGAATGAAAATTGCAAACATTCTTGTTCGCCCGCTGAAAATCTTCTACGTGCTGGAAACTACCTCCTCGCCACAAGCCCGCGTTATGGTGTGACACGGCCTTAACTATTACGGATACACCACGTAGTATTACGTTCATAAATCTATATGGCATGTTGGTATATTATTTTTTTTCCAACCTTATGTTGGATACATAATATATGATAGTAAATGTAAAGCCTGTACCCAACACTGTATCACTGGCTGTTTGTAGTACAATATTGAATAAACTGCAACTGATTGTCACCCAGCTTAACTTAGTTTCTCTTATCCTCCATCTAGAAATCTAATTTCTGCCCCATGTAAATCTGCCCAACAAACCAAAAACCTGTATATATCACACCATGCCGCATGCCTGTGGCATGTACCTTGTGTGACATTAACAAATATCACTCACAAAAAAAAAAAAAAATGAAAAAGCAGCTTTAGTTCACCCTACTCACCAAAGACATTTTGACAACTTTGTATGAATGTAATGTTGCACTGCAACTTACAGAAATATGGTACATCATCTAGATGTAATGCATAATTTTTTCCCTATTTCTTATCTTGACAAAAAACATTTAAAACAAACACAATATCAAAGCTCCCATATTTGTTTTGACAGCAAAAGACTTAATAAATAATACAAAAATTGCAATACTAAATAAATGCCACTGGTAAAACATATTACACTTTCCCCGAAATTCACCCACGCAATGATTTGGCGTTTACACCTAACCGTAACAAATTTCACACAAACTTAGCATTTACATATACATGCTTATTTTATTTTACTCTGAAGCCATAACTAATGTGATTACTGTTCTTTTAACTTCCTAGCATTTTGTTTTCTCAGTCAATTTTTTCGTTTCATGAAATTTTTGATAGCACAGCTCAGCTGACAATGATGGCAATGCCTTGGCATTTTCCAGGCAGTAAAAATGCATAAAATACCAGAAATATCTAAAATATGTGTATGGTCTGACAGATTTTCTACAATTTGCTCATGCATATTCCTTTTCAAGGTGTGTTTGCATGAATAAAGATGGTGGTTTATGGTCTTTAAATCTAAAAAACAAACAAACAACACAACAAAACAAACACCTGTTGATTTCTCAGCCTAACTGTTTGTAAAATATCACCCTACACAAATGTTAGTAGATGGAGCTAGACCCTAGTAATATACAAATAAATGCCCTTCTACACCAAGCAGAATACACAAAATATAAATGATTGATGGCAATATATAAATGGGATTAAAAAACTGGAATACTACCATGATATATTGTAAGATGGATTAGTTGTTTATGATATATGTCATGCTCGATATTGTGTGAACACTGTTTAAAAGGACAGTGCTGCAACTAGTGATATATGAGATTAAAGAAATTAACATTCAGATGCCAGTTCAAAAGAAGCATCTTATCTAGGTCTGAATAAAACACAGCATTCCTTTTAACAGATGTATACCAATAGTATTCAGTGATGACTGTGAACATATCATTTATGTCTCACAATACAAGTCTCATTGTAACAGAGAATTTCCTCTTTTTTTTTTCGACTGCATTTCTGTGGAATAGTGCAACAAAATATTACACAATGATTACAATTTACATTCCTGTGATTTCAGTTGGTGCTGGATTTTATGCATTTTGTAATCATTTTGTAAATATTAGTGTTCATCCCCAAAGGTTTTTCAACAAGACCCTGATTTTAGCAAAAGTAGCATAAGAGTAACACAGGTCTTTGCAGAGAGACACAGCATTCCACAGCTTTGTAAAACTGACAAAATGCCAAACTGATTGAATTGAAAAAGAAAAAAAAAGGGGCAAAACTTAGGAGCCAGAGCCTGTTTTTCACTCCCAGTTTTCAGTGAGCATTTGACCATCACCGGCACCACAGGACACAACGACTCCCCTACCACGCCTCAGTCTCAGGCGGTGCTTGGGCTCTAACTCGTTCTCCTTGGAGGCCGTCCCCTCTGCTGTTTTTCGCTGCTCCTTGGTGACTTGCTTTGTCTGCTTCTTTGCAGGAATCGCCACAGCCACCTTAGAGCTGCAGGGAACAGCAAAACAGAGAACCTTATGGTAATGAAATGCACCACATAAGCACTGGCCACATTATCATTTTAAGTGGTATTTTGAGCATAACATCATCATTATCAAGACAGCACATGAAGAGAGTGACATGGTACCAAGTGTGTGTGTATGTTTTTCTCTGTTTTTTTTTTTTGGGGGGGGGGAGGGGGAGGACCTGAACATTGACATTTCTTGTTATAGAACCATTGAATGGTTATTATATTCACAGGAAGGTCTGTCTGTACAAAATGAATATTACTTTAAACTGATCATCTTCAGTGACATCATCATTGATCATTCAAAATATAAACTGAAACTAAAAAAATGTGAAAAATTGACAATGATAGTTATCAGTACAGTACTCTCCGCATAATCGGGTTGGCTCGAGCAGAGCGTTTCTTACCCGATTAAGCGGAGTACCCGATTAACAGAAGAACACGTCTCATTCACAATTGACACACACAATGTGTTTGTACATGAATTGTACACTGCACCAAACACCTACACTGTATGTTTACGGTAACGCGCGTGAATCCACGGCACATTATACATACCTTACATTTGCTCAGTCACGAGCAATAATTTGCACTCTTTTTTGGACAAATTATGTCTTCAGAAAACTTTGTCTTTTGACTATAGACTACTATAGTCAAAATGATCGGTCTTCTATGCAAATTAAGCAGAGAATGCGATTAGCCGTGTAAAATTGGACATTCATGATTTCTGAAGGGTTATATCTGCGATAAAATGTGGGTAGAAATTGGATAAGAAGAAAATTATTTACCCGTTTATGCGGAGAGGCAACCCGATTATCAGGTAATTTTAATGTGCATTGGAACTGTTTTTGACATTACTACCCAATTAAACGGAGTACCCGTTTAAGCGATACCCGATTACGCGGAGAGTACTGTACTACTATAATAACTACTACTACTACTACTTACTACTACTACTACTGCCACCACCACCACCGCCATCATCCCCCATACCTGTCATGATTACTGATGGTCTGCTGTAGGTTGGTACTCAGGGCCTCCAGTGCACTGACTCCTGCTGGCACTATTGCCCCACTCATCTGCTGGTCAAACTGGACGGTCAGTGAGTTGAGGTCACGAGTAAACCTGCCCGGGCTGCCGCTTAGTCTGATTCTGCAATAGAAAATTGCAATGGAGACTCAGCATCTTCAAATGTCAACTACTGGTTTGTCTTTTTCACTGATATCAAACATTTTGTTGGGAGTTTCTTTTAGATAGTATTCATGAGTATGTGTATAGGTTTGAATCTGAATATTAGATTTTTTTTTTCTTTTTATTTGGTCAATTTTTCAATGTATTTCTAGATGGAATGCAAACTAACTCTGGCCCGATTCTTGTGTTTAAACAAATAATGGACGAACTTTGACCTGAACAAAAACTTCCACTGACAAGCAAATGGTGACCAATAAACGTCATATTAGTCATCATAATATCATTCCTTTTCATGTATCTATTGAAAAGGTATTTCAGTATGAACAATAATTAATAATTTCTTGACATACATTTGCAAACTTCTATCTTCTATTCTTCAAAGATCTTGGATTCAATAAACAAGTACAAATGAAACTAAATAAGTCCAGATACCTCTTTGGGGTCACTCTCCGTGTTTGTCTCTTGCTGTCTCTGAGTGGTGTCGGTGTTTTACCAGCGATCCTGGCCGACCTTCTCAGGTTCTCCATGGGTGTGAGCGGGGTGAGTGGTGTGCCGACTTGGGTTGGTCTGTACTGGTGGTGGTCGCCCGGCGTGACAAACTGGTTTGGGTCGAGTGGAGAGTTCAGCAGGAAGTTCCTCGCGCTGGGACTCTGGGGACTTGACAAGCATGCGGTCACACTCCAGAGCTGCTGGGGTCTGATTTTCTTCTGCACTTCCGGTCGCATTTTCTGTGAAGAGGGAGTCGTAGAAGCACTTTCAAAACAGTTTTCAGACACACATAAACTTGACTTGCAACTTGCACTTTTGATAAGTGAAAGTCCCTTTCAAAACATTCAAACTTAGAATGCTAGAATCTCAAATAGTTGTTCTTGATTTTTATTAACTGTCAACAACATTGATGATAAGATAAATGTACAGTACAGGAAAGCCTTTGGTTAAAAATGTCATTCTTGCTTGGTCATGCAGTCAAACTTTGCTTTAACTCTAAACTTCAAAGTAAAAACAAATAGGTATATGCTACACTCAGGAGTACTATACTTGAACGTAGGGCATGCAGACTACAGATATGCATAATGGAGTATGCAGATTCCATTACCAGAGTGAGGGCCAGGGTTATTAGAGTTCAGGCTATTCACAGAGACTCCAACTCTCCCGTTTTCGACGGGAGATCTCCCGCCGAAAGCCAATTTTTGCAAAATCTCCCGTTCTCCTGTTTGAGATTTGATTTCTCCCGCCCTGGCTCTGTGTCTCCCGGTGGAAAGGAGTTGTTACTTATTGCTATCGTATGTTGAAAAAATAAGCCTTAGATAGCACCACTAGAATATCTAGAACCCTAGGAACTTCGCGCTTCGTACACATCAACTTGGAGTCTCCCGTTTGCTGGGGGTTTCGGGCGGGAGAATCTCCAGATCAGAAGGTGCTTGGGGTTGGAGTCTCTGTATTCAACGTTTAATATTTCTTTTTTATGTTAACCCTGAAAACACCACACCTTTAATGTTGTGTACTAACCCCCCATTCATCAAGTGTCTTTCATTCAGAATGTTGGAATAAAGCAATTTCAGAAGAAAAATATGGGAGGTTTTTGGTGTACTATATTCACTTTGAAAGAAAAAGCCATAAAATCAAATAACAATGTATCATTCTCTCAACCTCTTTAAACAACAAAAAAACAAACAAACAAACACACCACTCAGTCTTTTTTTTTTTTTTTTTTTTTTTTTTTTGGGGGGGGGGGGGGGGGGGGGGTTCAGTATTAATTCTAGGCAGAAAATGTCTGTCTGGAAGAGTTTTATACTCTTCTTTGTATAAGCTGTTATTTTCGCGTACCCGGTACAGATATTTTCATGAATGAGATCATGGACATTTTCGTGAGATGTTGTTGTTGCGAGTCGACACCAATGGACGGCTATCGCAAGTGCACTATTATTACTCAATGCAGGGCTGCCAACACTGGAAACTAATTGAGAGTGAGACTCCCATAGGCCAATGCTATAATTTAGGAGTCAAATTGAGTGAGATCAATAGAAATGCATGCAAATGAAATAAAGTTTTAGAGTGAGAAAGGACCAAAATGAGTGAGTCTCACGCTCAATGCGTGAGAGTTGTTGGCAGCCCTGTCAATGACATGGGTGGGGACATTTTCGCGTGTTACCTTCGCAATCCAATAGTGATTCGTGAAAATTAAACCCTCATGAAAACGACAGCTTAGAATCTATAGGGTCCTACATCTTTTTTTCTTTTTTTTACTTTTAGTTTTACGGTCCTCCGCCTCCTCCACTTTGGCTCCAGTTACTAATGACAGTCAATGAAGCTGAAGCTTGAATGAAGCCTATGTATGGATGATAGCTGGGCATCAGGGCATGGGGGATTCCGTGAAGCCAGATGTGTAGATCTAACAGTAACATTTACCATAGGTTTAGCCTGACCAGACACTAATAATAATCAAGCAAAATCGGTTCGAGGCATCATATCTAAAATCATGGGACAGGTTACTTATAAGGAGGGACCCCCCTTGTGAGTGGGTTTCCCGAACTGAATAGAGGTGCAGCGCTGTCGCTTCGCGACAGCGCTGCGTGTAGTTACCATAGGTTCTAATAGTATACAGTAGTCTCCGCCGAACATATCCTCGATATCGATAAAACTACTACGCAGTATCAATACATGTATGTACATTATTATACCAGTAGTCAGTACTACCAGTACCACGTTGGTCATTACACTAGCCCGACTAACCCCGTCGCGGGGCGCTGTAACACAGTTACGGTACGTATTTGTCCGTATGGGGTCGCTGCTGCGGTTATAGCCCGACCAGAGTCCAGACGCCATGCAAAGCACGGCGTGCTTGTCTGTGAATGATGATGTCTATCAAAGTATTGCCAAAACTCATTGCATGAATTGCAGTCAGAGACAATAGATCTAGTCCATTGCTGTAGTTTGTAAGCTTGCTCAGAAACCTGATTATAGAAAATTTCGAACATTTCTTGAGGGACCTACCGCTTTGAATGTACCCCAGGCTCTCTTGACCGTCCTCAGTTTTCTTGTTGCAGTACCTCTTGCAACTCTGATCTGCTGTAGGCCCATGTTGACAACTTCTCGTGGTTCTGTTATGAAAATGTCTCTTCCCTCTTTGGGTAGCAGTAGATGATCGGTATCACATCCGTTTTCTGCTGATTCTTCCCGCTGTTCTCCTCTCTTTCTTAGGTTCATTGCATGCGAAGAAGGGGAAAGTAGATTACTGCGTTCAGTTGTCATTTTGTTACGGTTTCCCAATTCAAAAACGGAAAATTTAAAACGCGGAAGTTGCCAGTTTTCTCACGGTGTTGAGATCGTGCCGGATAATCTTCCACACCCTTTTTGAAATCCCCGCCGGAATGGTCCATTCAATTTTAGTGTACTGTCAAGTTCTGGAGGGACATTTATTATATTCCTGAATTATTTCACAATACTTTGAATGTATATTGAATTTTTCTATAAATAATAAGAGTATTACTTCATTAATTGGCTGAAAAAATGTTAATATACTATTGAAAAATATCACATACCGTGGATACATACTTTATACACCCCTTTTTTTATAATAGGTTAGGCCCAAACTAGAGTACTAGTACATCACAGGTGGGTAAGCGGCATGGCTAAACACGGTTGGCTAGTGTTTGATCCTATCATAAAACGGAGGACACCGAAGACTTTGGTATTAGCAGGGAGCTCCGGAGGTGGGCCCACCCCCCTGGTTTTAGTTTATGTGTGTGACGTGAGTATCGACGGTGATACATTTGTACTAGTACTCGGATTGGCAGCCCACACTTTTACCGGTAACCTCCACACGGACACGGCCGGCCCCTTAAGAAGTTCAGCGAAGCGTGCCAGTACGCGTTGTATGCCTGTATAGTGTGTTTGTGTATGACTTGCTAGCGCTACTAGTGTATTACACAATCGCCATTTGCGGCCTGTTCATTTACAAAGTAGGCTACCGTATACCCTCCCAGTTGTGAAGTGGTCTACGCCAGCCAGTTACCAGTTAGTTACCCGTGTTACACACGTATCACAACCTGCACCGCTTCCTGATGCATGCCTCCTCTGACCATCGGCAACTCGTAAACACGTCCCCGGAGTTTCCCCGTCAGAACTGACTCTACGCCCGCAGAGAGTACGTCAACTTGCTCGAGTTGGTGTTGCCTAGTTGGTACTGGAAAGACTGCTCACGTTTTGTCAAAGTTCGGAACTTCTGAGAATTTTGACTGATTCGACAACAAATTTCATCAGAGCAAGGATCTGCTTCCAGATCGGAGCGCTAAAATGGAAAATAAAACATCGAAGATTATCATAGACTTCTTCTTTTTTGTAGCAGGTAAGCAGCCTCTCAGTGCAGTGTTTATTCATGTTGTGGTAGTTTTGTTGTGAACCACCACTCTCTACTACTTAATTAGCATTGTTTGAGATATGTTTGTGGTTCTTTATCGATATTCAAAATATTGTTTACATTGTTACGTGATAATGTCTATTCAACAACTAAGTTCTTGATTCTCTGTGAACTTTTCTTTTCAAACATGATTCCATCGTCATGATCAGCATCTTTTGTTTTTGTTACACGTGTGTGTAGAACTCTACACCTAAATTCAATTTTAAAAAGCAAATGTTCTTATTATTATAATCTCCATTGTAGCATGATACATGTAATTGTAACTGAGCAATCCACTGTCAATAGCTATATGACTTCTAGTTCTAATACTATTCAGAAAATTATTGCAACATATTTGCTTTAGGTTTTTCATACTTTGTAGCGTCCATCTGACTCACTCAGACAGTGTTCCCCCTTGCGTTTCAGGTATAGATCTAGACCATGATTGATTCTTAAGTCCAACATCCTTCAAAGATTAAAAAAAAAGCTCTCTTGTCAATCCTTGTGTTGTGTCTTATCACTAACAATCAGGCATATCAGATTTGGTTGGCCTAACCTGTGAGAAAAAATTCAAATTGTCATATCTGTTTCGTAATGAGGACAAAATAATGTATATCATGAGCCAATTGAGTTGCAATTACCATGATGCAGATGGCTTTGGCTCACAATGTTGATTTTTCTTATTGTAAATAGTTAATTATGATGCACGGGAAAAATACCAAAAGGCCAGTCTTCAAACTTTATCATTTGTAAATTGTAGCTCACATTTCTGATCAAAACTTATTTATAATGTACAACCATTGTGTATTTATATTCAGATTCAGGCTGATATATTATGTGTTTGTAGAATTTTATAACCACTGAAATCAAATCCCGTAAAGAACCTAATGTATGGAAGAACAGAGAATGCTTTGATATTGATTATTTGTTAACCTTAACAATATGATAAAATGCTGAGAGGGTCATTTGGAATTTAAAGCTACAGTGATTTTTGCTTCCGAATTGTAATTGGTACTGGTATACAATTACAAAGAGTCTGCACGGAGTTTAGTCTCATCCACCATAAGAAGTGCTAATTGTTTTTCTGTGCTTAGATTGTTTGCTTTTATGCCTGATCAAGTTTCTAATTCTGTGAAGAGACATTTCTAAGAACTACAATAATTTGTTTTTAGAGTAGCAGCAGATCAGCGAAAATCTTAATAAAATATATCATATGGCAAATTGTGACTTAGAAAAAGAATTCACAAGTGATAAATTGTATAGAATGCATTGTATTGATGTCATTTGATGCAGCATTATTCCTAGAGTAGAAATTCATTGATCATCTGACTGTTACAAGTACTGCTCTTGCATCAGTTCCTGTCTCCTCTGCTTGACTTGGTATACATCATTAAATGCATGATGACCACAAAGTTTTGTGGCTTGGCCAACTTTATAATGAGCCCTAGCCCCCCCCCCCCCCCCCCCCCCCCCAATTCTATTACTTGTCTATTTTTCTCTTCTGTTTTTTTTTTTTTTTTTTTTAGTCACTTTCTGTTTTGGGTGTATATTGCTGAAGTTGATAGTACTCACATAACTTTCATTTTACAGTATGAAGTCTCTTTATGAACTCCATAGTCCAAGTACATAGCACTTATCACTCCTATTTTCTTGCTGTAGGTTGTGAACTCAAAAGTCGGTTCAAGTGTAATACTGGCATAGAGAGGGAAGCAGAAAACTTACAAAGGAACACGGAAGGAGAGGAATGAAGATGAAAGAAGAGAGAGAGGAGAGAGAAGGATAAAGAGTGTAGATAATTTGGTGTACTTCCAGACAGTAACTGTGTCATAACTGTCCCTCATCCATGTATGGAGCCCTGGATGAATACGTTCATCAGTATTGACAGGAGTCAACAGCTATTGGATAAGCAGGGTAAACAAATGGTAATCAGATGATTAGAAGATGAGACGCTTCATTAGATGGCATTCAGTGTGGTATGGATCCCAGAAGCTAGATGGAGACCATTGGTTCTCTCACACAAGATCCTACTTTTGGGTCATTCTTCTCGCTTTGTGTGACGAGGAGCCCGACAGTCATAACAGCCCACTCCGTCCAGGGTGGGTTCCTTTTATATTCTGCCCAGTCCTTCATTTGGTATAAAAGGAAGAGCTTCATCTTTGTTCAGATTTGCAGTCGTTCTGAACAATTTTCAAGGCTCACTCATTTCTTTGAAGTACTGATTAAGATATTAGATGAAGGGAAATAGTTGCGCTTTGTAGTGCTGAAAAGCCAATGACCGATATATTAGCTTACCACTATAGACTGTAGACTGCTCCTGCTCTGCTTCTTGTTTAAACTTTGTGAGACTGATGGAGACAGGCCAAAACCATTTTCTACTTTAACAGGGAAGTTTCTCCAATTATGTGTATGGGGATTTAAATACTGCAAACTGTAACGTGCCATAGCCTGTGAAAGTTTAAGAAATTATCTGATGACCCATTCAGAAGTTTTGATCTTTCAAAATGTGCTAAATTTCATGTAGGGCCTTTACAACGTAGGAACTGTGCAACATGCTGTGATGTCACAGTATTATTAATAATGATAATAATAGTAATAGTGGCTGCTTGTATGGTGCACAGGTCCACCTTTCAGTGCTCATGGCGCTTCAAAAATGAAATTAAAATGGTATTACAGCATTATGAAGAAAAAATGAGAAGAATTTCAAAAGAATGGATTTTTGCTTGGACATCCAATGAGCTCTTTGCTTAACTTTTCCAGAAGGCACAGAGAATATTGGCCCATACATATCTCAGCTACAGCTGTATGACACATCTATGGAATGTGTAATTTTCAGCAGGAAAACATACTTTTGAAACTCTCTTAGATGCATTTTTATATAATATAGTTCTTTTTTTTTAGAGTGCAGATTGTTGGTGGGCTTATTTCAAAAGAGAGTGACACACTGAATTATTAAAGCAAATATGATAAACTAGTGCATAACTTGCCGTAAATAGAATGGATTCTCTGATTTTTCCTAAAAC
This sequence comes from Diadema antillarum, assembly GCF_040938485.1. NCBI lineage: Eukaryota > Metazoa > Echinodermata > Echinoidea > Diadematoida > Diadematidae > Diadema > Diadema antillarum. Next base: position 6,513 of record NW_027270921.1, on the reverse strand, counting down.
TTTCACTTGAGTGTTTCAATGATCTTTATGTATTCTCGGAATCTAACGTTATGTACATGAACAAACATGGTTGTACACTGTACATCGCAGAAACTTCCTTTTGAGCACATGTAGGCCTAAGAGAGTGCACTGAAGCTTGCATGCTCGTAATTAAGCTCAATCAGCCCTTGCTTATTTTGCTGACCTGGAATATGCTGTATATTTTATGCCTGCCAACTCATTGAGTGGAGAGGTGAATGCCCAGAGCACTTAACCTGGGTTTTGGACTTCCTCCATCTTATTTTGTTTAGCTTCCAGACTCTCGTTAAGAGACTCTTCCAAAAAGGCATCACTCTCTCGATCAAAGTAAACATCCTCATGGCTATGATTTCAGTTCCCTCCATTGCCAATGTAAAGCATTGAGTGTAAAGGTCAGATATTTATAGCTTGACTACAGGGTATTAATTGTACATGCAATGTTATACTAGGTGTGCTCATTGGTCCTTTACTGTGATCACATTGTAGAATAACAGAGAATGTAAAATGGGCTTTAGAATCTCTGCAATCTGATTGGTCGATTATCATGCATTGATTTTTACTGATCCACACAGAGCCATGCGTCCGGTAAAATCTGAATGCATGGCTCAAGCCTTGTAAAGTATTGTAGGTGGACTGGACGCATGGTGGCGGCCGGGGAAGAGGGTTGAATTTCATAGATTTACGGGCCCATTTTATAAAATGAATGATGCACAGGCTTATTTTATGGATCAGTTAGAGTTTGATTCTCGTGTTAAACTCTGGAAACAGTCTAAAACCCACTCACTGTGCTCGTGGTTTAAAAAGTTCCAAACTTTAACTTACCCTTTTGGTACGCATCCAGTTCTCATAGATCTACACTCTGTCCTGCGCATCATTTGTGTACTGATGAGAGGCTGTAGTATCAATGCTTTATAAAATACTAGTTAGAATGATCCAAGGGCAGAACATATTACCCTGGAAATATTATTGTTTCCCAAATTGACTGAGCAAATTCGGTGGCGGAATATAACTGTTTTTAAAGAAATTTTGCTCTTTTAACCCATTGAGGTCGAGCTGATTTTGCTATTTAACACGCATTTCCTATTGACACCTACCCAAGTATACTTGGGACTAGTCTTCTACTGGTAAATACTATTCACAAAGATAGTGAGCAGTAATTGAAAGTATTAATAAGACTTTTGATGTACATTAGTGCTATGTGTATCATCCCATTCAATACTGCATGATGATTGATGAAATCCAGGAAGTTTCCAAAGAATGTCCACATTCAGTTGAGCATGGTGCCTTACAAAAATACCTGTATTATTACAACTTAGATCAATTTTCATCTGGGGAAGATTTCTCTAGATATTACTTGATAAAGCAGATTAATGTACAATGTAGTTGTGTGTAATGATGTGAGTTTAGCATTTAAAAAGCAATGTATGTATTGATGATGAAAGTTTCTTGACACACACAAAAATTACATACCATGTTGCAAGCTTTTTGCTAGCATGCTACAATTGTAAGTTGTGTGGGTGATGCAGTTGAATGACCCTTTCGTACTTGGAAGTCTGGCTGCTTAACCTTTGACATGGAAATGGGAATTGTGAAAGTTGGCTCCAACAAATTGGTAACAGTGTGACAAAGTTCACTGTTTGCTCTGCTAAATCATGGGGGGGGGGGGATTGTCTGGGGTGATTTTGAAAGACTGGATGTAGAGGTTACAATGTGATGAGATGTCTGTTACCATGACAACCGACACTCTTTGCTGTCTGATGGCTGGCTGTAGAGCTCTCTCTTTCTCAAGGAATGACCTGGTTTTCCCCCTCGAGAAATCCAGCATCAAACTTGGCTCAAGTGGAACCAGTTCTGTGGTAAATTTGTCACAGGTGGTGATACTCAGGAAGGAAAAAACAAACAAACAAACACACAAACAAACAAAAGCAAAATATCATACCTCTATAGATAATATTACATAGGAAAAGAGAGGGTCTAGTCATAGCTTTTCCCTAGGCTCCAACTTTCTCCTGATATCCCATTTCTCACTCTCACTTTCGTGGAAGTGTGGTCCAGCTGGATTTTGGGGGGCCCCTGGTGGTGAATATTTTTTCGTTCAATGACTCCCTTTAGAAGATTGATTTCTGGCAGCTGTAGTAGATTTTTTTTTTTTGGTCTCTTTCTTCTCATGTTAGAGAATCTTAAATTCTTGTATCATTTCAAAATGGTTCCTGAACCATCAAAACTGTGCCAATTTATGGCGTGCAAATATTCAAGGCACTGTGAAAAAAAAAAAGTAAATTCAGCCTTGTGCTGTCTAGAAAGTTTGTATCAGTTCTCTCTGAACATTACTTAGTTCTTTTTTTACAAGTGCACCAGGTAATCTTTTCTGAAGTGTGTTTATAACAGGGCATTCAGACGCAAAAAATTTATACTACAACGGTATAGCTATACCAAAATGGTATAGCTATATGATGAATTTATACGTCTGAAGGCTGACTAACGAAACGACATACAGCGAAACGACGGTCAGAGCATCGTTTCGAACTACAACTCGATAACGAATCAGCATTCCGTGTGCGTCTGAACGTATGGCGACCATAGAACGGTATAACTGGGCGGGGCTTAATGGGAGTGCGCACGAAAGGTGACCCCACAGCTGTCACTCATGACCATAACAGCATGCCCAGTGGGAAACTGCACATCTGTACGACGTTTCCCAGAACGGTCGAAATTAGTGTCTGAACGGTCTGTCGGCTATACGATGATTCTTTATACGTCGTTTCGTTATCGAGTTCTGGTATAAAATGGCATGCATCTGAAAAGGGGGTAAAATGCACAGAGATTTGTTATCAGGGCGTGTTTAAATACTGGACGGTCAAAAAGAAAAATTGATAATAAAGGTTGATTCAGATAAATGAATATTCAATCATGGAAAGAAGATGTTCTCGATAATGTAAATAATAATATTGACTTTAGTAATTTTTTTTTCATGGTGGAATAGTAGAAGATAGGGTGTTTATTTATTAAAGGCACTTCAGAATTGATAATGTTGGATCTACATTTGAATAGACCTGTTTAGGAATTACCTTTGTTAAGAAATGAGGTGGCTGTCCTAAGTTAATTAGAGAACTATAAGCGATGACCCTGTACAAATCTACAATGGAGCATTGAGCTGGTATGATAGCTTGAAGAGTTTTAAGTGTTATATCTGAATTCTTTGTCCGTAGTGTCTATACATTTAGATAAAACAAACAAGCAATCAAACAAACAAAACAGGAACAAAGGGTATGCTGGAACAATAACAAATCAATACTTCCCTTTGCCACTCTGTTGATTACCTGTGTTTTTCCTTGTGCTGTGGATATACCTTGTTAAAGAGAGTAGTGTGTCAGTCACAGATAGACAGTCTCTCCCATTCCCCCCCCCCCCCACCCTCTCACCTCAACCTCCCCTCTACTTTCACCTTGTGTGTGTTTTTTGTTTGGCAACAAGCAGGAAGTGAACTGTTTAGCCAGGAAGCGATATTCGGGCAAATTTAAGTTTGTCTCCATCTAGCCTGCGAGGCCATGGAATGCCAGTCGACAGGTTTAGGCATAGACATAACAACCAGAGCTGATAGAAATCAAACATGACATCTATGTGCGCCAGTTTTTTTTTTTTTGTTTTTTTTTTCTGTATTGAACACTATTACTTCGGGGGTAGTACTGTAAAACACAATATTTTAGCGGCATGAAATTTTTTGTGAATGGGAGCCAACGGCCTTATTTGCAGCATGAAATTTTTGTGAGTTGCCTCATACATTCAATGCATATTGTGTAGACAAGATCTTTAGCGTGCATTTTAATTTCGCAAAACTCGGCTCGCGAAATTTGCAAAATTAAAATGCACGTCAACATTCCTCATTTTATGGTATATTTGCATAATTTTTCCTTGAAATGCCGACAAAACATCTCTGGCACAGTTTAAGTTAATTGTGTACTTAATACAGACATCACGTAAGACACAGTATCACTTTGAGAATACAGTTAGGAACCTGTTTTTATCATACCTTTTCAGATTGACCTATTCCTATCGTTGGATGAGTCTCGAAAGATCTTGAATTAGTGCTTGATTTGTTCAATGAGTGACAAAGTAAATTTCAGCCATTTGTCAAAGTTGATGCAACTAGAATGAAATAAGAAAACAGTTCAGTATCACTGATATTGGATAATGAAGAGATAAGAAAGATAAAATTCATGCACTGTTTTTGAAGTTTTCACAAGTTTGTCAGAAGATTGACATTGGCCTCAATCAATGTGCAAGGTCGCGATGTTTTAATGATGGTATGGCTCACAACTTCCCCATTTGCACAAAAAATCCTCATAATTGTGACTGCTAGAATTCTACGACTGTCTTAAGGCCCCGTCACACTATAGCGTATAAATCAGCGAATGCCTAGCGGATGGGCAAAATTTGGCAAAGTCCAGATACGCTCGAATCCGCTCGAATTCGCAAGCAAAATGTGGTTTTCGAACATTTGCCTAACGAATGATGAGCATATGCTAACCATGTTACGAGCGGATAAAGTAACGAATGAAAGCGAATGCGTACAGTCCATCCAACGGATGCTGAGCGGACAAAGCGAATGAGCAGCGAATGCCCAATATATGCAAAGCGATACTGCGGCAATCACGTGACGGATCTCGGCTGACGCACACTTCACCAAATCATTTTGAGCAGTGACAATGTAAAGTAATGTTGTGACTGTGAAAATGGCCCCAAAAAGAAGGAAGCAGAAGTCACCACCAAGTATTCCTGATGTCACTACCCTCAACAGTCCTCAAGATTCCCCTATTAAAGTGCACTTCCTTCTGATGATCACGTTGATGATGATGTTGGTAGTCCAACATCCTCCATTGCGTCTGATGCCTCCAACTGGAGTCGAACTTTCACAATTCCCAATTTCCATGCATAGATTCCTATTTACTACAGGTTGACTTTTATAGCAGCGGTTTAGAATAATGTTCTCGATACAAGCACTGCAAGTGCGGTTATTATCTACCATTTATTACTTAATGCCAGAATACGTATAATGAAATGTCATGTGTGTGTGTGTGTGTGGGGGGGGGGGGGGGGGGGGGGGGGGGGGGGGGGGGCTGCGGCATAGTGGATATGACTCCCGACTCCCGAACCGAGGACCCGGGTTCGAATCACGCCCAGTGCCTACATCCTTGGACAAGATTTTTTTACCCATGATGTCCTTCTCGACCCAGGTGTATAAATGGGTACCTGGCAACGCTAGGGTAATAATAATGGCAGGTTCCTCTGGTAGAGCAGTGGCAACACTGAAGAGGCTACCCTGGGTAAATAAGACCTTTTTTTTCTTATTATTATCATTATTATGTGTGCTATGAACAACTTATTTTGTTTTTCTACTACGTTTGATTAACGTGTGTTGCTGTGCAGATTTGCTGGGCGAATTTGGACGAACGGCGGACGAATAAGAAACGAACGCAGAGCGACCAAAACTTTCGATCAGCGGATGCTAAGCGAACACAAAGCGGATTGTCATTCCGTTCGTCATCCGCTCAAGATTTTGGACATGTCCAAAATCAAAATTTGGCTCCGCGGATCTCTGTGAATCTCTGCGAACAGCTAGCGAATACAGCGAACGTCAAGCGGGTTTGAACGAAGAGCAACGGATGTGAGTGTATCTCCAAATTTTTGGATCCGCTGGGCATTCGTTGACTCGATCCACTATAGTGTGACGGGGGCTTTCGTTTTAGGTTGCAAGTGAAATCAAACTGATAGTGTTCCATTTGTGTGATATCACTCTTGTTTTCCAAATTGAACTTTCTTGCAAATTAGTGTTGACGTATATTCCTACAATTATGCATTTGGGCCTTGACCAAAATGTTTGGATAGTAAGAGGGTGGAAGGGGCACAAAGAGGCCCATTCAAACATGTAAAGCACACTAAGGCTGAAGTTCATCTACTGATAAAGATACATAATTATTCTATCAAATTATCTTACCAGGATGACGATATTACACAAGCATACTGAATGCCTGTTCAAGAATATTGTAACTACTTTTCATTTTTTTTTAATATCCTGCAATATGTCAAGATTAATAGATCATACACTAGAGCGGAGAAGCATTTATCAATCTATCGTGTCAAACAATGATATCTTGCCCCTGTTTACCCAAAATTATGTAGCAAGCTACAATGTATATCTGGCAAAATGATAGATAGCACATTTCACAAAGTCATCGACAAATCAATCCCCATATCAAAGGTCATAATAGTACCTGGATATTCTCTGCAATGTAGATGTAGTGTGCTGTGGGCCTCACAAAACTCCACACTTGCACCCTTAGATATGGCCTTGTTAGTGCTAAATTATGGAAGTTGAGTATGATACATATCTAGTATTAAACTCTAATGTTCAAAACCTTTTTCAGAGATTTTTAGGAGAAATACATGGTATCTTGGGGGCTTTTTATGAGAAAATGTATCACAGCATTCACTTCC